>NC_137515.1:19537500-19720000 GCF_041902795.1 Electrophorus electricus | reverse complement strand
CATCAAAGTCTGGAACTGCACATAGTGAGAAATTAAACCAAGCACCAAGAATTAAAGCCAAGGCTTGTGAGCTTTACGCACTGTGCTGAAATCTTCAGTGATGTATAGACCTGTTGAAGGAAGAAGTCAAGAATGAGCCTGAATTCATCTTAATACATTCATAAAAACCCTTTCATATTTTTTTAAACATTGTCTATGGCATTATCTGAGTCATCACTGCAGCATTATTAGGGGTCAGTGCTGCCACCACAATATGTCCTATAAAAAGGTACCATAATTCAAGATACTATTAGACTCAAAGTGCATATTTGCTGATGCAGCTGACACACTCCCAAGTCTTTGAAAGGCTGTTGGTCCTGATTGCTTCTATACTACATTCATTGCTTTACTACATTCCTAGCAGACAAGTCACATTCAGTATAAATTGTGCAGCTGCATTGTTGCAGTGTTATTCTTGAATTTTTTTCTCCACTTTCATGATGTCCATCTATTAACTTTGTCCACTCCCAGTTAATGCTTATTGTCAGTACTTGTATTTAAATGACCACAGCACCACCTGGTGGTGGGGAGAAGACAAATCATAGGGAGGTGAAGGAAAAAAAACAAAACAAAAACCCAACCACACTTTTTCCAAACCAACCAGAAAATCAATAATTGAACATGCATATGGTAAATAGGTCAGCCTGGTGAATAAGGTTTATTTTACATTAATCTTAAATTAGATGGGAAGACGGTCATTTTCTTTGCTGGACCCTACTTATAAAGTGATGCAGAGACATTACTACCAACACATTTTAACAGAAACAATAGTGCACAAACCTGAACTAGCACTTAGGTCAGCATATCACAGGCAATAAAGGCTGGACCCTTAATTACTAACTGGCCAGGGAACCTGGGGGGTTGGATGCAGTAAGGACCAGCTGGCTCCTGAGTGAAGCTGTAGCGTGTTGAGCTGTGACAACTGTACACACTTGCAGAGGAACACAAGTGCATGCAAGTTTTCTTGGCCCATACTAAAAGCTACAGCAGATGTTGGTTGGTTTACCTGTGAAAACAGGGAGGAGCTACCAAAGTCCTGATTACTGTTAAATATTGACAAGGCAGCACCTCAGAATATCCACTTCTTTTTGCTAGCCTTAGGCCAAGATTACATAATCAAACCACCACTAACCCTTTTTTCTTTTAAATCTGATCCAGGTGAATGCAGAGCACATTGTATTGGCACAACAAAGCCCCCCCTGGCTTCACACCATCCAATCTCACTGGATATGTGCCAGGACATTCTTGTTGTGCAATAGTTATTGTATTACAACTTTGCCTGTTAAAAAACTTTGCCTGTTAAAAAAATATATATAAAAAAAACCACACAAGAGATGTGTGGTCAGTAACTGTTTCCCCAAAAAGACTAGATAGGCATATCTAAACTGCACAGAAATAATCTAGTTCTGTTTCTTGTACAGCGAGTGCAAATGTTTGTTTTCACCAGTCTCATCTTGCATATACTCTGCTTGATCAAGTGTACTATAATATTAACTTCTTGAATGTATTTTACTCCTTGAAAAGATGAGACCATATCAATTCTCATGGACTAATATGAATCTATGTATGATACACATTAACTGATATCACAATTTTGAATTCAATAAGGGCTAGTTTACATTATTAAATGAATAAATTTTGAATGAAAATTGAAGATTTACTAAACAGAATATCTACATAATTACAACACTTGAGCTGTTAATCTACTCTGCATCCTTCCACTTTTGGACTTAGCCATGTACATCGCAGACACTCTTTCTAGACTCTAACCTCCAGCTGTGTTGAAAACAGTATATTTAACTTCTGAATTACATTTCAAAATGAGGATTACATGACTAGTAGGACGAGTCAACACCGCTGACTGACCTGCCGACATCCAACTCTAAACTTGTGCCCCCAAGTGTTTTTATTCAAGTGATTTAATTCTGTGATTCCAAAGGTTCCAGGAAAACACTTAGGATAAATGTTTGCTAAAATTGGCTTCATTTCTTCAACTAGCAGCACTTAAAACCAACACGCACTTGTTGGGCATATCCAAATTGTGCTACTCTGGAGGTAGGAAGAGACAATGGTTTGTATAATTTAGTTTGCAAGTAACCAATAGAACTGAAGCAAATACAAAAAATGTAGCACATTTTGAGAAACAGTCAAATCAGAACCATTTTGAGAGATCAATACACCCAGTATCCCATATCAAAACTGCATCAAACCCCCAACTTGACAAATTGTTTATATTTGCCTCCAATAAGGAATCCTTGTCCCACCTACTGGAGTACATGCTGAAGAGCCCTTTGACAATCCATATACTGGATGTTTGACTGGGTTTTACTGGTTGAAGATCATGTTTGAGGAGGAGCATGGCCTTCTGCATCTGGGATTGAGCAGTCTAGTCTGAAGGCTGGTACTGCCAAACCCAGGGTGTAGCAGCACTTCCTTCTCTCTGAGAATCACACACAGACAGTTTCCCTGCTTACCTGCATTCCTTTCAAGTGTCTCATTAAGATAGCTGATAAGAATCACCTGTTTAAACGTTTCAGCTCTTGACTAACCAATTATAGGAACCAATGAATGAATAACAAAAGTCAAAAATAGTTGGTAATAGTGATTAGTACTGGAGGCTACATTTATTGTACCAGACTTTGTGAAATTTCATTTGGGGTATTTTGTTTGTTTGTCATATGGGTAGTTGAACACCAATTTTACTTCTCTCTGGATTTTCAAATTTGTTTTAGGGAACATTGAAAATAATCAAATTTACTTTTCATACATCATCCAATTTTTAAATTACTTTGGTTGTGTTATACATTTTTCTTTTGTTTGAAAAGCTGTGCACCATTGTTTATTTTTGCACATCTTGATTCAATTTCTGAAACTATGGTGCCAATAAATGAAACAACCCACGTTTATTATGGACAAAGATACGTTGACATGTGAGACTGAATGTTTTCTAAAATTACACCCTTTAGTATCAACACAGAACCACACAAAGTTTAAAAAAACAAAAAAAGTTTGAGTAAGGCACCGATTGTCCAACTATACATGTATACTATTTCACATGGAGTTAGTGCTGTTCAGACCAAAAAAAAAGCATATAAAATATCAATTTTGTAATGCTCTAATGCATCACAAGATTATATCACGTTTGTACTCTCAGTGGAATCACTAAACAAGAACCTAATAAATGATTGCACTTCAGCATACATATTCAGCAGCGCTATTGAAATCTGGACTCAAAATGTAAAATGACCATTGATTCAAAATGATGAATATCCTCTCAGTTGTTACATTGACACTAGGATGTAAAAGCTTGCCAGAAAAGCTTTTTCTATTTGCTGAGGCAGGTTGCATTTGTACTTTCACACATACACTAGACCCCCACAGAAGTGTGCTGCTGGCCTCTCCACACATGGAAACACTGATTATAAATAACAAATGAACACGGCTAAATATTTTACCTCACACATGCACAAGTGCAGCATAATTCTGTGCTGCTGCCATCATGCTGATTCTGACTGGTGTAGCTTTGGGGCACCTTATTCCTATTCAGAGTTCTTGTGACTTCACCTCCTTCTATGTCTGCCCACCATGAGGGCAAAAAAGGCTTTCTGCTGCCTGCCACATATTTTAATCATGTTTGTTTAGCCAAAACATCAGATCATTATTCATTTGGATGCATTAACCCACAAGGAGACATGCCTGCATTTTGCTTCTACAGAATTCCCTCCAAGAACGCATAGCCAGTGGATTAATTTGATTAGATGTTCCTCTACCCCTTGGGAGGGAATGAAAAAGGAGCTACCATCAAAGTATACATCTTGACAGAAAACATTTAATCAAAATCTATGCTCAAGAATGTGTTTTAAAAACTATAGTATTTTTATTCTTTATTTAGCCAACCAAAATATTACTGCATTGTCACTATTGTCCTATAACAGTGACTACAGTGACCCTGAAAGAACCCCCAGAACAATCTTACATTAGCCAATTACCACTTACCTTTGAGCAGCAATTTATCCTTCACCTTCAAAAAAGCATTATTGTCCCACATTAAAAACACAAAGCTGTCTGAATATTTGTAAGCTTTCTTCCATGCAGCAGTGTAAGGGGAGGCTCTTTCTACAAGATAGACATGCACATTACTAAAGTAGATCTCTGCCAGGCACTTGGTTAACTGAAACACTATGGCAACTGCTGTATTACAATTACAAACACCCAAAACTACTAGTTGGTTCTTTTCTGTTGCTAGGTGAACTAAATATTTGTTGCCTGAACAGACAAATTTAACAAGCCTCTAATGTCCAACATTGTTGGATCAGTTTTTGCATTACATGTCTTTGCCAGTGACAATTGAATATTCATGGGAGGAGTCTATGCATTACCACACTGAAAGAATACATTGCTGAGCCTCATTTGGCTAGTGCACCATTTGAAAGAAATCAAAAACACTATGGTTTAAATGATCAAATAGAACAGCAATATGGTAAGACTATTTGCAAAGCCATTAGAAATTAGGACAGCCATTTTGAAAAGGGATCAATAAATTCAGCATTCCACCACTAGACAGACCCTTAATGCACAATAATCTAGTTGAGCTTGGTAGGAGGCACTTGAGGAGGGAGGATGGGGGGGGGGGGGGGGGGGAGTTGCTCTAGTGGAAAAATAGTAGAAATGACCAGGCAAGTCTTGCGTGAAGTTGTAGCTGGTTGAGCCATGAGAACTGCTGTACATGAAGGGGAACCATTGGAGGTTAACTGCATGTCATAATTTTGGCCATCCTGTTGGGAACACCAAGGCATACTGTGGGCACATCACCTGCCATGCAATTGCATGAAGAAGCAAGGCACCATAGAAGCTGCCAGTGCCTTGTTGTACAGCATCCCTGACAGGCAATCAGCTGGTGGAGGTCAAGCCAGGATGCACAACGTAACCCTGAACCTGGGCAGACTGGTTGTGGCACATGCTTGCACCCTGGGAATCCAGAGGTCAACAAATCACTGCTGCTCATTTGGGGCATGTACCTGCCAGGTAGTTGGCTGGTTGAGATCAAGCAAACACCAGTATTCTGCATTAGTAACTAGGTTCCCTGGTCACTCTGCCATGTGCTTGCAACCTGAAGAGGCAGAGCCTCAAGGGTGCTGCTCTTTTGTGCACCATCACTGTTAGATGTTATATCAGACTCTTTAGTTGGCAGGGGTAGAGAAGCTGGTTGACTTGGGCTTTGGCTACCTGGTTGAAAGCAGACCAACTGAAACTTGGGTACTGACCAAAACCTTGGGGAGGAGTTGAGGCCAATACACCATTTTCAGGCTGGGTTTGGGATATGGGCTTAGTAACTAGGCCTGTTTTGTCAAGGAAGGGAGCACAATTGGAAGGGTGGTGCTTCTATGAAGGAAGGTACATTAACTGGCCTGAGGATGGCACCAAGTAGGCTCCCTGATGGCTAGGAACAGACTGGACAGATGCCTTGTCCATCCATGCACCAGTGTAAGGACCTGGAAAGCCTTGAACACAGGATACACAGTGCAAGCTGCCAGAATACCCCTGGTAGAAATGCCCTTGCTACTGGAACCCTCAGAGATGCTCTGCCCTGGAAACTGAGTTTCAGCATTGCCTGAGGACCCAAGCAGATGGTGGTGGGACACAGTTCCAGGAAACTGCCAGCTTGGAACACAGATTGGTAATATCCTGCAGAATCACATTCAAATGGAGTTTGTGAAGAATGCTTTAGACTGCTGGGAACACAATGTAACTGGTCAGGCTCAGGCTCACTGGGTTCCAGACTTTGCCAAGGGAATGTTGCTCTACTTTGTGTAGATGGAACAGTGGAGGCCCAGTCCTCCATATTCATTTCATAAGGAAGGTAGCTGGCTTTTTTTAGGCTGATCTATAAAAGCAGGTGCTGCTACACTGTACCAGTGGTGTGTAGGTTTTTTGGTTCCACACTTGTAGGGGATGGGAACTGCAGGTAGCAGTTACTACACATTTGTGAAGACCGCTACAAAGCATCAATATCTATTATCTGATTTGACCAGTTTCTCACCTGCTGGCCCTCTGCATCCCTCACCAGTAATGCTATAGTGAAAAGTAACCAAATCCTATGACACAAAAAAACATTTACTCATAAATGTAACCCCCAATCAAATGTAGATAAGGTAACACCACAAATTATTCCCACAATATTTACCCCTTGCTCCACCACATCATACCAATGCTGGAGAGAACAGAGAGGAGAATGTTGTTATTTACTGTGTCAAAGGCTGTTGAAATCAAGACAAATGACAGTTTGGCAGCTTTGGCAGCATGAAGTTTCTCCGTCACTGCTTTGAGGAATGTTTCCATTGAATGTGCCGGTATGTGGCAGTCTGGGTGAAAATCAGGTCCAGAACATTGCCCACTCTGTGAGTCAGAGGACACTGGTTGAGGACAAGATCAAATAATGTGAGCAGCAGAAGGATGCAGAAAGAATGACCCTTGGTTTTTTTTGTGTAGCAAACACCACCTTCATGCAGTTGTTAGATGGGAAGATGGAGTGGAAGACTTTTAATGCTTCTATCTCAGTTGTCAGGAACTGAGTGAATGGAACAATAGGTCAATCCTGACAGTAGGTGTTCCATAGTTAACTGTTTTGAACTGCCTGCATTGTTCCTGAGTCCATGAATGTGTAATACACATTGCTCTGGTAATATTCTTCCACAGATTTGATCTGAAGACTGACAAGAAGAGCTGTTGTGCTGTATTGAATCCAAATTGGGATTTTTCATTTCCTTTCCTAACCAGGTTATACTTCAGGTTTCTTTATGCTATGTGAAATACAATTCGAGTTTGCTCTTGAAAGTCCTGTGGAGGAGTACAAGAAGGAAACCTATGTGTAATTTTTGGATGGCCCGGATAGAGTTTGGGCCAATAAATTAGCCCAGCAAGGACATGCAGGATCGTGGAAAGCAGAGTCACTTAAAGCTTTAATATTATGACTCAATATGTCTGCTTAGATAAAAAAAATGCAGGCTCTTTACTAGTACCAAGAGTAAGAAAATCTACTGCAGGGGGAGATCCTTTTCCTATAAAGCTACCTCGCTATGTAACAATCTTACTGTAAATGTTCGAGATTCAGGTACGGTCTCAATATTTAAGGCTAGGCTAAAAACCTGTCTGTACAGTCAGGCATTTCAGTAACTACTTCCCATCTTAGGTAAATGTGTAGATCTGGGGTTCCGTGGGCATTGAGATTTATGGTAAACTGTGATGTTATGATGCTGTCACGTCGCCTCTCTTTTGTTATTGACATTTATTGACTGAGAGTGGTGGCGTGCCGATGTTCCACGGTGTGCTCATGCCTGTGGTTCCTTTTGACTCTATTCTTCCAGCTGTGCTACCATAGCTAGATCTGCCAGAGTCCATCTTTGCACATTATAGTTCCATAATTTATACACCCTCGTACCTGGACACCCTCATAACCCAGCCATGTGGCAGGAAACAGCTACTTGCCGGTCCCAAGCCCGGATAAATGAGGAGGGGTGGAGAAAGCAATGACAAACTACTCCACTATTATTGCCAAAATACTAAATACTTTATGGAACAAAACCGAAGAGACTCAGATATGGTACTGGAAGGTGGGCCCCCTGGGCCGGAAAGCACCCAACAATCGACCAGGGAAAAACAAGAACAAGGATGATTTTCAAGTAGCTTGGGATTTAATGAGGTGAGCTGGATAAAGCCTTTTGGACTCCAGTCTGCTGATGCTACCACAGGTGAAAGAAATTGCCTGCATTTAACAAAGTTTCACCACTTTGGAACATGGAATGTCTGTGGCCTGAATACAGGCAAACTTGACATAGTCAAAGCTGAAATGGAACAACTCAGCATTGGTATTCTTGGTATTAGTGAGTTACACTGGAAAGGCAGTGGCTATTACACAGTTTACTACTCTAGAAATGACAACATCAAATGCAACGAAGTAGCCCTTATAGCAAATAGGAAAATCACCAAGGCCGTCCAATGTTTTAATGCCATTGGCGACAGAATTATTTCTGTTCGCTTCAATGCAAAGCCTAGCTCACTTACGATCTGGCAGGTTTATGCACCCACTACGGATGCAGAAGAAGAAGAAGAAGAAGAAGAAGAAGATGTAGAAAAATTCTATGGGGAGCTCCAACTAGCAATTGATCAAGTCCCCGCCAAGGATATCTTCATTGCCGGGGATTTCAATGCAAAAGTAGATGTGAGAGAGGAAAAGCCAGTTGTAGGAAAATGCAGACTAGGAGAATGAAGTTAGGCTGGTGACCGTTTGATTCAATGCTGTCAGGAAAATCATCTATTGATTGCAAACACGTGGTTTCAGCAACCAAAATGCTGCTTATATATGTGGACAGCTCCGAATGGACAACACCACAACCACATTGACCACTTCCTGTGTCAACAATGATGGAAGAGCTCAATACAAGCAGTCAAAAGGCTTCCTGGTACGCATTGTGGTTCTGACCATCAGATGCTTGTTGCACAAATCAAACTACGATTTAACACCATCAAAAGGTCACCTGAAATGCGACATTTTGACACAAATAACATCCCAGTTCAATATGCAGTTGAAATAAAAAATAGAATTCAGATATTGGAGAGAAACGCGAAAGATCCAGATTTCTTAAGGGACGCGGAACTAGAGATCAAATTGCAAATCTGCGTTGGATTATGGAGAAGACCCGTGAATATCAAAAGGATGTGTACATGTGTTTTATTGACTACAGCAAAGCTTTTGACTGTGTTGGACACGTCAAGCTGTGGAAATGTCTGAAGGAAATGGGCATCCCAGAACATCCGGTAAAACTAATTCAGTTGCTCTATGCAAGACAAGAAGCTACTGTTAGAACAGTTTTTGGTAACACTGACTGGTTTGGGATCAAGAAAGGTGTGTGACAAGGCTGCATTCTATCGCCAGTCTTGTTCAATCTGTATGCCGAAAAGATTATGAGGAGATGCAAATTGGATGAATTATCAATTGGAGTGAAAATTGGTGGGAGAAATATCAATAATCTTCCATACGCTGATGACACAAATATTTGTATATATAAAATATTTATATATATATATAAAATATTTATATATATATATATATATATATATAAAATATTTGATCCGACTTGTCAAAGAAAAAAGTGAACGCATGGGACTGTACCTGAATATCAAGAAAACAAAAGTAATGATCACAACAGGCAATGGTAGAGTCAACATAAAAATTGACAATGAAGAAATTAAATCAGTTCAAGACTTCATCTTCCTAGCAAATCAAACAAAGAATTGCACTTGACTGCAATGCAATGCAAGGAATGGCAAAGATATGGAAGAGTAAAGATATTACCATTGCAACAAAAACCCACATGGTCAATACAATCATATTTCCAATCTCCATGTATGCATGTGAAAGCTGGAGCCTGAAAAAGGCAGATAGAAGGAAAATTGATGCTTTTGAGCTACGGTGTTGGAGGCAAATGCTTTGCATCTCGTGGATGGATATGGTCACAAATAAGACGGTTCTAGAGCGTGTCAAACCAAGAACATCATTAGAGGGCAAAATTACCAAGCAGCGGCTCTCTTATTTCAGACATCACGCGAGCCAATTCCCTGGAAACATCATTAATGCTCGGCATTGTTAGTGGGTCCAGAAGAGGACAGCAAAGAGCACGTTGTCTAGATACAATCAAGCCTGACATGAATATGCAAATGAAAGAACTGAAAGAAGCTGTTAAAGATAGGAAAACTTTGAAAATGATGTCTCATAAAGTGGCCGAAAGTTGGGTCCAACTGAACATATAATCATCATCATCATCATCATCATCATCATCATACCTGGACATGCCTAATAATCTATTCTGTCTTTCTGCCAAGGTTCACCTACACCTGATGTCATGATGTTACTGAGCCTCAACCCATCTCAGCTGCCATAACTCCTCCCACCCCCACCTGATGACCCCCTGCTGTAGCCCACCACATCTCCAGCCCAGCCAATTACCTCCCTGTTGCCCTTGGCAAGCAGACTAGGTCTTCTAAAAAAGGAATAACATTTATTTATTTATTTTATTATTGAACAACTACAGTGCTCTCTGTCAATCCAAAATGTTAATAAACCTCAAACCTGAATATTTACGTAAAGGTGAGGTTTTGGTTTTCTTAGGAGAATATGTGTGCATAATTATTGGGCAACTATTAGTGTGCAGAATTAATATGCAACTAAATGAAAAATGGAATTTCTCATCTCACTTGTTTATTTTCATCTGTTAAAGTGAGAATAATAAAAAGACAACTCTAAATTTAAAATAAACATTTCTGACATTTTAAAAAATATATAGTGACCAATATAGCCACCCTTCTTTTCAATAACAGTCATAAGCCTTTCATTCACGGATTCTGCCAGTTTCTTAATCTGTTGACAATCAACTTTTTGTGCGGCAGCAACCACAGCCTACCAGACACTGTTCAGAGAGCTATACTGTTTTCCTCTCCAATTTAAGAAGAGTCCACAAGTTCTCAGCAGGGTTTAGGTCAGGAGAGGAAGGGGCCACGTCATTATTATTTTGTCTTTAAGGCCTTTACTGGCTAGCTGTAACATTTTTGCAGAAACGAGGCAAGAGGCAGAATGCAAATGCAGGAGGATGTGAGACATGGGGAAAACACTTAGGAAAACTAACATATGAATTAAGCAGGCAGCATAACAAAGATGACAACAGAGACAATGACAACAAATCTAAACATAACCAAACAAGCCAAGAGGGAAACCATAGAAACATGGATGCCAGGAGGGTGGCCAATCATGATACTAACCACACAGTGGAGTATTTCTAAGCATGCAATGGAGCATTGTCTTGCATAGAAACTATGGCCTTCTTGAAAGATGCAGACTTTTTCCTGTATCACTGCTTGAAGAAACTGTCTTCTAAAATTGGCTGTAGGTTTGGGAGTTGATTTTGAGTCCCTCTTCAACCCAAAAAGGTCCAACTACCTCAACTTTAATAATACCAGCCCATAGCTGTACCCCACCTCAACCTTGCTGGTGTCTGAATCAAATTGAAGTTCTATGCACGTTACTTATCCAGCCACGGGCCCATTCATCTGGTCAAGTGTCACTCTGATCTCATCAGTCCATAAAACCTTTGAAAAATCTGTCTTCAAATATTTCTTGGTCCAGTCTTGACATTTCATCTTATGGGTCTTGTTCAGTGGAGGTCATGTTTCAGCCTTCCCTACCTTGTCTCTGACACCTTGTACATCTGGGTACTCCAGGTAGGTGGCAGTTCTGTAATATGGTAGTACTGGAGGATAATGGGTTCTTGGTCACGTCATGTTTGATTCTTCTCAAGTTTTTGGTAGTTAATTTGCATCTTTCTTTCTCAATACATTTTTTCTAAACCTGTTGAATATTTGTGCTGCATCACCCTGAAAGACCTTTACAATTTTTGACTTCTCAGAATCAGTTAAATCTCTGTTTTGGCCCATGTTTGCCTTAGGAAAAGCAGCATACCTTGATATAGAATGTTGATCTTCTTAGGCCACACCCTCCCTCATTGCACAAATACACATCACCTGAAATGCTTAAATCCAATAAGCATTCAAATGTATACAGCTTGGAGTTGGAAAATAAGCATAAAAATGATATGGTCAAACTAGTATCTGGCCTAATATTTACATTTACTGCATTTAGCTGACACTTTTATCCAAAGCAAGTACAACTTGAGCAATTTAGGTTAAGGGCCTTGCTCAGGGGCCCAATAGTGGCAACTCAAACCAGCAACCTTCTGATTACAAGTCAAGTACCTTAACTGAGCTACAACTGCCCGTCAAAAAATTGTGCAGTGTAAATAAAACACTGGGCTTTAAAAAAATTATAAAAAAAATAAAAAATCTCCCAATGTTCTTCTTTGGGGCCAATGCCATGTACACAACAAATGCTCTTTTTAGTCTAACTGTGCCAACATCCACTTCTCTAAATTACTCACCTAGGTGAGTAACTCAAGGTCTCATTTGGTGATGAGAGTTCCATGAAGTCAACTTGAGAAGTATAACCTCATTTATTAAAGGGTGGCTGAGCTGTATTGATCAACCCGATATTTAAGCTATATTTAATTCTAGCAAGCACTTGCTATGAACTTAACAGGTATTTCCAAGTGACACTTTGTAGGCAACATCATTTTTTCCAAACGCTGTTGAACCTGCCTGAATTTTTGCAAAAACCTGTGGGTAGCTGGAAATGTGGCCAAGAACACGTTGCCTGATGGCAAAGGTGGCCTCAAACTTTGAAAGCCCATGAAAATGCCCATCAAACCCTGCTTCTGTGCGGCATGGCTTGTTGCCACACCCAAAGAATCACCGCGTTCATCACCTTGCAAAGCTAGATTGAATTCATGCTGACCCTTGTGCCCCTTCAGACTGCAAGTAACCCAGACAATTGAAGCAGACATTAGAAACATTTTATTCAAGAAAGTAACCAAAGCAGAACCATTTTGAGAAAGACCATTACACTCAGTATCCCATCTAAAAGATTGCATCAAACAGCCTCAAATTGGAACAGATGCTGGTGGTTCTATATTTGCATCCAATAAGGAATCCTTGTCCCACCCACTGGCGTAAATGCTGAAGAGCCCTTTGTCAATCCATATGCTGGATGAGGTTTGATCAACCTCTAAAACCCAGTAGAACATTGGATTTGTGAGGAGACGGACCTTCTGCATCTAGGATTGGCCAGTCTGTTCTGAAGGCTCTTAGTGCCTGGAGGTCTTTCCTTTTTGGGCATCATGGGAAGTCTGAGGTCCAAGAAACATTTGGTTTTTATGTGCATCACCCCTGGCAGACTGATGGTGGGTAGAGGTCACACTAGAAGGTCCAACCTGGGTTTGTGCATCCTCATCTGAAGGCAGGTGGGAGCTGGGGGATTCAGCACCATGTTCTGAAGGCTGGTATGGCCTTTTTGCATGGCCTTTCTGCACATCAGGGGAATAGACAAGTCCAGGAAACATTTGGCTTTTATGTGCATCACCCCTGGCTGACTGATGGTGGGTAGAGGTCACACTAGAAGGTCCAACCTGGGTTTGTGCATCCTCATCTGAAGGCAGGTGGGAGCTGGGGGATTCAGCACCATGTTCTGAAGGCTGGTATGGCCTTTTTTCATGGCCTTTCCGCACATCAGGGGAATAGACAAGTCCAGGAAACATTTGGCTTTTATGTGCATCACCCCTGGCCGACTGATGGTGGGTAGAGGTCACACTAGAAGGTCCAACCTGGGTTTGTGCATCCTCATCTGAAGGCAGGTGGGAGCTGGGGGATTCAGCACCATGTTCTGAAGGCTGGTATGGCCTTTTTGCATGGCCTTTCTGCACATCAGGGGAATAGACAAGTCCAGGAAACATTTGGCTTTTATGTGCATCACCCCTGGCCGACTGATGGTGGGTAGAGGTCACACTAGAAGGTCCAACCTGGGTTTGTGCATCCTCATCTGAAGGCAGGTGGGAGCTGGGGGATTCAGCACCATGTTCTGAAGGCTGGTATGGCCTTTTTGCATGGCCTTTCTGCACATCAGGGGAATAGACAAGTCCAGGAAACATTTGGCTTTTATGTGCATCACCCCTGGCCGACTGATGGTGGGTAGAGGTCACACTAGAAGGTCCAACCTGGGTTTGTGCATCCTCATCTGAAGGCAGGTGGGAGCTGGGGGATTCAGCACCATGTTCTGAAGGCTGGTATGGCCTTTTTGCATGGCCTTTCTGCACATCAGGGGAATAGACAAGTCCAGGAAACATTTGGCTTTTATGTGCATCACCCCTGGCTGACTGATGGTGGGTAGAGGTCACACTAGAAGGTCCAACCTGGGTTTGTGCATCCTCATCTGAAGGCTGGTATGGGCTGGAGAAAAGGGCAGCCTGTCCCAAAGGCTGATGGGGGCTGGGGGATTCAGCACCATGTTCTGAAGGCCAGTATGGGCTGGAGGAAAGGGCAGCCTGTCCCGAAGGCTGGTGGGGGCTGGGGGATTCAGCACCATGTTCTGAAGGCTGGTGGGGGCTGGGGGATTCAGCACCATGTTCTGAAGGCTGGTCGGGGCTGGGGGATTCAGCACCATGTTCTGAAGGCTGGTCGGGGCTGGGGGATTCAGCACCATGTTCTGAAGGCTGGTCGGGGCTGGGGGATTCAGCACCATGTTCTGAAGGCTGGTCGGGGCTGGGGGAAAGGGCAGCCTGTTCCAAAGGCTGGTGGGGGCTGGATAACTGGCCTTTTTGGGCATCATGGGAAGTCAGATATTCAGGAAACCTGTGGCTTGCATGTGTAACACCCCCTTCAGACTGACTGGTAGAGGTCACATCCAATGGAAACATGTGGGACTGGACATCCTCATTTGAAGGGTGGTAGGGGCTGGAGGAATAGGCAGCCTGTCCCAATGGCTGGTAGTGGCCTTGTTGCACATGTGAATCCAGATGTCCATAACGGCTGAAGCTTTTACATGCATCATCCTTGTCAGATTGATGCATCGTGGGGGTCACACCAGGGCCCCACATCTGGGATTGGGCATTCTGTTCTGAAGGAAGGGAAGGGCTAGAAGACAGATATCCAAGAAACCTGTGGCTTTTATATGCATCATTCCCATCTGACTGGCTGGTAGAGGTTACACCAGAATGCCACTTGTGAGTTAAGGGTGACTGCAGTGCAATCTGGATGCCAGATGTCTGCCATTTGTTTGCAACCCAAGATGGACGGTTCCCATAAGAGAGCCGGCTGCTGCTGCTTTCTAGAGCATCTGGGGCAGCCAGCTGGCTGTCAGACATTACATCAGAAGCCACACTGGCCAAAGAAGAGGCGCTCAATTTCATCTTGGGTAGAAAAGCAAAGGGCTTACTTACTGGCCTCCCATATGCAGGATGAAGTTGGGGGAGACCTTGAGGATGAGGGGAAGAAACATGATTAGAAGGGTGGTGCTTTTCTAAAGGAAGGTACATTGATTGGCCTGAAGACAGAACCATATAGCCTCCCTGGTGGATAGGAGCAGACTGAATAGATGCCCTGTGCACCCATGTACCAGTGTACGGACTTGGAAAACCTTGAGCATTGGTTACAGAGTCTCTGCTACCAGAAGACCCTCGATAAAACTCTTCTTGTGGAAGGAGATGACTGGACAGAGGAGTGTCTTTTGAGCTATTAGCTTCAGAGCTCCAAGTTTCATGGGAAGAGGAACCCAAAAACTGGGTTTTGGATACAGTTTCGGGAAACTTCTGACCACTTTGGAAAACTGATGGGTAATATCCTGTAGTCCCAGTTTCAGTCAGATCTTGGGAAAAACCCTTTTCACTGCTGGAAGCCCACCTTGACTCAACAGCTTCATTCTGCCTGGAGTCCAGCTCTTGCTGAAAGAATGGGGATGTACTTTCAATGGATGCAACACTGGAAGTCAAGTCTCCAATGTTAGTCTGAGGAGGAAGGTAAGAGGCTTTTCCAGGCTGACCTAAAGGATTGTTGTTCCACACTTGTAGGACAAAGGAGAAAAAGTAAGATTACATTCAGAACATTTGAGCAAGCACAAAAGAACCAATATCTGTCTCCAGTCTCATACCTCTATATCCCTCTGCATCTTTTACTAAAGAGATTGTAGTGAGAAGTAACCAAAACCTACAAGACAAAAGAGCATTTGTTCATGAAGGCAACTCTCTGTCAAAGTTAGACAAAATAACACCACAAGTGGTCCACATCATATGTTTACCTCCTGCTCCACCACATCATGCCTCTAGATGGGATAACCCCAAACCCAGGGTGTAGCGGCACCTTTGTCTCCTTCCGAGAATCACAGGCAAACAGAGGTTTCCCTATCTACTTGTGTTCCTCTTAAGCCTCTCATTAAAGTTACCTGATAAGGATCACCTGGTCAAACTCTTTTCAGCTGTTATAGAACCAGTTATAGGAACTGATGCATGACTGCCACTGAAAAATAGTTGGTGATATTCAAGTATAACATTAATATTGTTTTAGTACTAGAGGCTGCTTTGATTGTAAAAGTGTTAGTGCAATTCCATTTGCATTTCATTTGTTTGCTTGTCACATGGGTAATTGAGTGCCAATTTCACTTCTCTTTGTTTATGTCTGGTGCGCATTTTATTTGGTCAAATGTCCTTTTCTAAGCCAACAACTATTAAAAAACATCCAGAATTCTAATTTGTAGGTAAACCAAGTGTGAATCCACAATCCTGTAATCATATGAAATGCACTGGTGAAAAATATGTGAATGAAAGTCATCAAAAATGTTGAAACAATGTATAATCACTCTTTCATTACACTGAGTAATTCTATCAAATTATAATCATTTGAATCACATCATTAATAAATCTTCTGGATGCACTTTTAAGAACATTCACATTCCAGATTTGACCGATGTTCTGGCATTTGGCTCTAGTTTAGCTCCAGGAAACTTGCTGCATAGCAGGTTAGCTTCACAGCATATGTTGCAGTAGCAACTAACCTACACTTTTGCTGAGCAAAAGGACCAGTTTACATGTTCTTACTGATCTCATTTAGTAATTTACTAAAATAAACAATTTCAACTTTGGGAATGAACCTTTTTCTTTTTTAGAACTTCTTAACTCGCCTACCTCTGTGATGAAGACCTGTATAATTCTCTTCTGAATTACATTTCAAAAGGAGGATCACATGACCGGTACTGTGCAACAACTCTGGACATCCACCTCTCAACTTGCTCCTCTACCTATTTTTATTCAAAGTCTCATTTTGTGATTCAAACATTCCATGAACTCAGTTTTTTATGTGAACGATAACTGTACTTAAGTCTAATAAGCACTTTTTCTGAGCTCGTCAGGCATTTCTAAATGGCACTACTTTGTAAGCAACATGGTGAGTAAACCCATAACGTTGGACTATATGATTTACACACTTTTAGAAACTGGTTCAAAGTGACCGGTACTTCGGGTTCGATCTCCTCAGGTTACCCTCTGCCCTCCGTCCTCTGTAGCCGCATCAATCCGGGGAAGTCAAGAGACACTGACACCAGGGTGAATCAAGAGAGTTCCACTTTATTGAGGAAAGCACAAAGTATGCACGTGTCCTATAGCTACTATCTAATCTACAGGATGACGGGGAAAAGTGAGACATGTTCTAAGGGTCTACGTAGAAAGCAAAGAAGCAAGGTTAGTAAAGATTAGATGTTCGCTGCATGAACAAGCACGAGCTGTTCCCGTACCAGCCATTAGCTACCCCTGTGCTGAGAGAGAAAGGGAGGGGTAAAGGAGACAAGAAGAGGGAGCGGATGACCTCGGGAGACCAGCTCGCGGTCAAGCCGTCATGTCATGGCTGATAAGCAGAGACCTTGCGTTGGGTGCCTGAAGACAGAAAGGCTCCAGTGTCTAACACTCCCCCCTTTGATTCCAAGAGGAACCATATATCATTATATAGACCTTTCTCACACGCAGGCACCAAGGCAACATTTGCATGATTAATCACAATGGTAGAGGTGCGGGTTATGAAAGAAGACAACAGTGACAATAAACGGGCAACAAACAAGAATCAACACAATAATCAAGATTACGGGAGAACATGTGTTTATAAACCAAGATCCCCAAGGGCCAACAAGGTCCGTCAGCCAACTTGACCAAGTATCATCAGCAGGTGGAGGCTCAGCAGTAGCGGCCTTCATGTGCGAAATGATGTCAGTAATGTTGGTATAGTAACTAGGGATGTCGAAGCAACACGTTTCGTTAATGACCTAGCAGCCGGTTTTGCATGACAGCGGTTCGGATTTGATCTACTTCATCATTGAACAATGCCAGGGCGTTTTCAGTCCTATTGACTAAAGTGAGCACCTGCCACGCCAAACCATTCATTTTTGTTAAGTGCTGCAGTAGTTCCTCCTTCCAGGAACAAACTCCAAACCAAGTTCGCTCCGGGGTTAGTCCATCGGTTGGCCAGTACGATCCCATCATACCTATTAGGGGTGCTGGGAATTACAGACCTTTTAGCCCTGCCCTGGCGGTAACATCATCTACCGAGACCGGTACCCAGGGTGTATGGAATGCCTGACATACCAGACAATCCTTCCCTGGCACTACCTCTCCTGCCACTACCAGGCAGACCACACAGGCTAAATTACCATTACGTTGCTGTTGATGACTCTGAAAGCACTCCATCCCCCTTTTGTACCCGTCGAGACTGAACGTAATGCCAATATTATCACACAGATGGGGCCCATTATTCCTACAGTAAGGTTTTGCATACAATTATCAGGAAAACAAGGAGAGTCTGCAAAGGATGTTAATAGGCAGATAGGATAGCTCTCAAATTATAATACCAATGCAAAAGTGTATTGATATCAACAGGGCCAAGGAGTACTTCCTCGGTGTGTGGTGCAGCCGAGGGGCAGTCCCCCAGCATGAAATCATATAACAAATTTTGTATCATATGTGAATGTGTTAAGGTGCATTTGGCTTGGCGGACGCGTCAGCTACTGGTAATTCCTTCGGCGGGCTGGCGTGTATCCACTGTGCCGATCCCGATGTTAGCACAGCGGTTCGGGTCACTGCGATCACGTTTGTTGGGGGGCCGTACGCAGCTTCAACATCTTTCCGAGGGTTCAATGACTTGACCAAAACAGTGTCACCTGGAATCAATGGATGAGCAGGCCTGTCTGTGGGAAGAGGGAGAGCACAAGAGACATTACCACGCACACTGTTCAATTTCGCAATCAACATTTGGGTGTAGTCCGCCAGGATCACGTCCATGTCACCTGAATGAGAAACACCTGAGTTACCTCTGACCCATGGGCTGGTAAATTATCCAGTAAAAATGACCTCAAATGGTGACAATTTGGTGGTGGCAGTGGGCATCATTCTGATCTGACGAAACACTGCTGGCAGTAGATCGATCCATTTCTTTCCTGTTTCCATCATAGCCTTTGTTAACATTTCTTTCAATGTATGATTAATTCTTTCAACAATGCCAGATGACTGAGGATGATAAGGGATGTGAAACTTCCAGTCAAGAGTTAGGCAGGTGCATAGTTTCTGAGTTACCTTAGAAATGAAACAGGGTCCCTGATCTGAATCTATTACCCGAGGCACACCATACCTCAGTATTATCTCCTTGGCTAGGATTTTAACCACAGCGCGGCATCTTCCTTACAGCAAGGAAACGCCTCAGTCCACTTGGAAAACCTGTATACAATCTCTAGCAGATACTTCAACGGACCACAAGGTGGCATGTGCATAAAGTCTATCTGTAGTCACTGAAAGGGATATTCAGGAGCCAGCAAGGCATCATGTTTGGCTTGTGTTTTACCCTGGTTGCTTCTAGCACAGGTTAAACAGCTATCTAGGAAAAGTTTGACAGTTTTGCGTGTTTCAGGTATACCAAACTGCTTTTCAATGTTAGCTGTCACCCCCCCTTTGTGCGATATGTGAAATCCTGTGAAACTGACGCACAAGAAATGGCAAAACAGATATAGGAAGGGCGATACGCCCCTCCGGGTCACGAATTAGACCACTTTTATCAGGACTACATCCTTGATCAGCCCAATGAAAGCAGTCCTGTCGTGTACCCTGAGTCTGTAAGAAACGCAGATCGATATCAGTAGGCACCAAGCAATGAGAAAACATGTCGACGATACAGAGTATGGGCACGAGGGGGCATTAACAACTGCCCAACATGCAACCTCGTCCGCCAAGCCGTTGCCAGTGGCCGTGTCAGATCCAGAGGTCGTGTCATGACCCCTGACCTTTTCGACAGTCACCGGAGCTGGTAGTGTACATGCAGACAAAATTGCAGACATTAGTCCTGAATTAGAAATGGGCTTACCATCCGAGGTGCAGAACCCCCTGGGGTGCCAAATTTTACCGAAGTCATGAGCAACCCCAAACGCATGACGGGAATCAGTATACATGGTGACAACCTGATCCCGGAAAAGATGACAGGCCCTGGTCAATGCCATCAGTTCAGCTGGTGAGCAGACCTGTAAGGGCAGACAGAATATCCACAACGGAATACGCAGTCGGACATTGTGTAAAACATGAGGCATCTACAAAAATGTGATAGTCGCATTCGAACGGCGTGCTAGCCAGATCAGAGCGCATACTCAAGGACTCAAGGATAGCCTCCATGCGGTCGTGGGGCACAGAGTCAGCAGAATGATTTAGCGATGTCAAAAGCGATTGTAACAGGCTAGCAGATGAACTCAGGGATGTGTGTGATTTAATGGTTAAGTTCTGAGTGGCGCAAAGGATGGCCTCATAGCCCGAACGTCACTGCGCCATCATGTGCTGTGTCTGAATGTTATTCAGAATAGTAATAACTTGATGTGAAGTGTGAAGAACCATGCTATGAGACAGTGCCAATTTCTCAGCGTCAGTGACTAGCAGGGCCGAGGCAGCCCTGGCGCGTAAGCACGCCGGCCTGCTTGAACGACCGAATCAAAAGTTTTGGAAAGGTAGGCCACAGGGCCATAACTGCCACCGTGCTCGTAAAGGTGGAAGGGCAGATTATAGTTCGGCAGGCCAAGCGCTGGAGCAGAGCACAAGGCCGATTTTAGAGTCCTAAATGACTGATGCATGGTTTCAGTCCAGACCAATGTGTCAAACAGTCTTTTCCACAGCCCTGCCCAAGGACTTTATCATGAATGGAACAATCGGGCACCCACTGGCGGCAGTAGTTAACCAGACCCAGGAAACTCAGCGTGGCTTGCGTCGTGTAGTGCGGAGGGATGTCACATATGACCCGACGGTCTTCAGAGAGGCGGCGTCCACCAGCAGACAGCAGGAACCCCAGATACGTGACAGACAGCTTGCACCACTGGAGCTTAGATGGTGAAACCTTAAAACCGCATGAAGCCAGATGTTTCAGTAGTGAACGAGACCCCATCACGCAGCGCTCCTCCGTTGGTGATGACAAGAGGATTTCGTCTGCGTAACTGATAATAACACAGCCCTCTGGAGGGGCCCAGGACGCCAATGCGTCTCTTACAACAGCGGAGAACACAGCCGGGGAGTCCAGGAAGCCCTGGGGGAGCCGGCACCACACGTAATGCCCATCCTGAAATGTAAATGCGAAAAGTGGTTGGCTGTCCGGGTGGACTGGTACAGAGAAAAAGGCAGAGCAAATATCAACAACAGAAAAAGTGATGGTGTGCAGGTATAGTGGTTAAAATGGCAGACACATCAGGCACCAGCGGGGCTATAGGAACTACTATGCCATTAATGCACTTGAGATCTTGTGTCAATCTCCATCCCTCACCACCTGGTTTACAGGTGTATTGTAGGGTGACACAGTGGGAATGATGATGCCTTGGTCAAGCCAGGAGTCAATGAGAGGTGACAGACCTGCTTCTTTTTCAGGAGATAGTGGATACTGTTTACAGTAAACAACTCATGCTTGAGTCGAGCCGTATCGGGATTGACTAAAGAGGTTCTCTGTGTTATACTGCAGAGTTTGTGCAGGTTGGGGATTCATATTTTGCTGACAAGTTGGTACAAACAGGTTCCTGTCTGACTCAGAGGTTGATCCAAGGCCCACCCCAGTCCTTAGTAAAACAGGAGAGAAGCACTGAGCATGGCTCATCAGGGCCATATCTCTCCGAGAGGCGTCAACATTACTGTGCTAAGCCCAGTAATAAACATTGGCTCCATCACTATTTGAATTTGGGAGGGTGTCATTGCTAACCAGCTCCTCCTCAGTAAACCTGTGCTTTAAACACCTCTCCTGAAATCAGGTCCTGTAAATTGAGCATATTTGGTGCAACCCCCTAAAGCATCCAAAAATGCATGAACCTTAGTCAGATCAGGTAAACCATCACAAATATTTTTTATATCAGTCATGTTAGGAGGCATAACTACACAGTTTCTCACCCAGTACCATGAACAGAACAGAAATTTGAGGGGCTGGAGCCATGGTCCAAAGCCTCACCCTGCTGTAGAAAGAGGAGGTTAGGATAGAGGGCTGGTGTGGGCTTACCACCCACAAGCCCCCCCACCCCCCCTCAGCTTCCTTCCAGAGACTGTGGGTAGCTGTGAAAGAGGCCAACACCACCATTGCTGAACCATAAAAGAGCCTGTGAAAATTGTGCCAAATACCCATCAAATAAAGAATCATGGCTCTCAACAGAGAAGTTGTGTGGCAGGGCTTGTCGCCACACCCAAAGAATCAGCGCTTTCATCACCTTGCAAAGCTCGATTGAATTCATGCTGACCCTTGTGCCCCTTCAGACTGCAAGTAACCCAGACAATTGAAGCAGACATTAGAAACATTTTATTCAAGAAAGTAACCAAAGCAGAACCATTTTGAGAAAGACCATTACACTCAGTATCCCATCTAAAAGATTGCATCAAACAGCCTCAAATTGGAACAGATGCTGGTGGTTCTATATTTGCATCCAATAAGGAATCCTTGTCCCACCCACTGGCATAAATGCTGAAGAGCCCTTTGTCAATCCATATGCTGGATGAGGTTTGATCAACCTCTAAAACCCAGTAGAACATTGGATTTGTGAGGAGACGGACCTTCTGCATCTAGGATTGGCCAGTCTGTTCTGAAGGCTCTTAGTGCCTGGAGGTCTTTCCTTTTTGGGCATCATGGGAAGTCTGAGGTCCAAGAAACATTTGGTTTTTATGTGCATCACCCCTGGCAGACTGATGGTGGGTAGAGGTCACACTAGAAGGTCCAACCTGGGTTTGTGCATCCTCATCTGAAGGCAGGTGGGAGCTGGGGGATTCAGCACCATGTTCTGAAGGCTGGTATGGCCTTTTTGCATGGCCTTTCTGCACATCAGGGGAATAGACAAGTCCAGGAAACATTTGGCTTTTATGTGCATCACCCCTGGCCGACTGATGGTGGGTAGAGGTCACACTAGAAGGTCCAACCTGGGTTTGTGCATCCTTATCTGAAGGCAGGTGGGAGCTGGGGGATTCAGCACCATGTTCTGAAGGCTGGTATGGCCTTTTTGCATGGCCTTTCTGCACATCAGGGGAATAGACAAGTCCAGGAAACATTTGGCTTTTATGTGCATCACCCCTGGCTGACTGATGGTGGGTAGAGGTCACACTAGAAGGTCCAACCTGGGTTTGTGCATCCTCATCTGAAGGCAGGTGGGAGCTGGGGGATTCAGCACCATGTTCTGAAGGCTGGTATGGCCTTTTTGCATGGCCTTTCTGCACATCAGGGGAATACACAAGTCCAGGAAACATTTGGCTTTTATGTGCATCACCCCTGGCTGACTGATGGTGGGTAGAGGTCACACTAGAAGGTCCAACCTGGGTTTGTGCATCCTCATCTGAAGGCTGGTATGGGCTGGAGAAAAGGGCAGCCTGTCCCAAAGGCTGATGGGGGCTGGGGGATTCAGCACCATGTTCTGAAGGCCGGTATGGGCTGGAGGAAAGGGCAGCCTGTTCCGAAGGCTGGTGGGGGCTGGGGGATTCAGCACCATGTTCTGAAGGCTGGTGGGGGCTGGGGGATTCAGCACCATGTTCTGAAGGCTGGTGGGGGCTGGGGGATTCAGCACCATGTTCTGAAGGCTGGTGGGGGCTGGGGGATTCAGCACCATGTTCTGAAGGCTGGTCGGGGCTGGGGGATTCAGCACCATGTTCTGAAGGCTGGTCGGGGCTGGGGGAAAGGGCAGCCTGTTCCAAAGGCTGGTGGGGGCTGGATAACTGGCCTTTTTGGGCATCATGGGAAGTCAGATATTCAGGAAACCTGTGGCTTGCATGTGTAACACCCCCTTCAGACTGACTGGTAGAGGTCACATCCAATGGAAACATGTGGGACTGGACATCCTCATTTGAAGGGTGGTAGGGGCTGGAGGAATAGGCAGCCTGTCCCAATGGCTGGTAGTGGCCTTGTTGCACATGTGAATCCAGATGTCCATAACGGCTGAAGCTTTTACATGCATCATCCTTGTCAGATTGATGCATCGTGGGGGTCACACCAGGGCCCCACATCTGGGATTGGGCATTCTGTTCTGAAGGAAGGGAAGGGCTAGAAGACAGATATCCAAGAAACCTGTGGCTTTTATATGCATCATTCCCATCTGACTGGCTGGTAGAGGTTACACCAGAATGCCACTTGTGAGTTAAGGGTGACTGCAGTGCAATCTGGATGCCAGATGTCTGCCATTTGTTTGCAACCCAAGATGGACGGTTCCCATAAGAGAGCCGGCTGCTGCTGCTTTCTAGAGCATCTGGGGCAGCCAGCTGGCTGTCAGACATTACATCAGAAGCCACACTGGCCAAAGAAGAGGCGCTCAATTTCATCTTGGGTAGAAAAGCAAAGGGCTTACTTACTGGCCTCCCATATGCAGGATGAAGTTGGGGGAGACCTTGAGGATGAGGGGAAGAAACATGATTAGAAGGGTGGTGCTTTTCTAAAGGAAGGTACATTGATTGGCCTGAAGACAGAACCATATAGCCTCCCTGGTGGATAGGAGCAGACTGAATAGATGCCCTGTGCACCCATGTACCAGTGTACGGACTTGGAAAACCTTGAGCATTGGTTACAGAGTCTCTGCTACCAGAAGACCCTCGATAAAACTCTTCTTGTGGAAGGAGATGACTGGACAGAGGAGTGTCTTTTGAGCTATTAGCTTCAGAGCTCCAAGTTTCATGGGAAGAGGAACCCAAAAACTGGGTTTTGGATACAGTTTCGGGAAACTTCTGACCACTTTGGAAAACTGATGGGTAATATCCTGTAGTCCCAGTTTCAGTCAGATCTTGGGAAAAACCCTTTTCACTGCTGGAAGCCCACCTTGACTCAACAGCTTCATTCTGCCTGGAGTCCAGCTCTTGCTGAAAGAATGGGGATGTACTTTCAATGGATGCAACACTGGAAGTCAAGTCTCCAATGTTAGTCTGAGGAGGAAGGTAAGAGGCTTTTCCAGGCTGACCTAAAGGATTGTTGTTCCACACTTGTAGGACAAAGGAGAAAAAGTAAGATTACATTCAGAACATTTGAGCAAGCACAAAAGAACCAATATCTGTCTCCAGTCTCATACCTCTATATCCCTCTGCATCTTTTACTAAAGAGATTGTAGTGAGAAGTAACCAAAACCTACAAGACAAAAGAGCATTTGTTCATGAAGGCAACTCTCTGTCAAAGTTAGACAAAATAACACCACAAGTGGTCCACATCATATGTTTACCTCCTGCTCCACCACATCATGCCTCTAGATGGGATAACCCCAAACCCAGGGTGTAGCGGCACCTTTGTCTCCTTCCGAGAATCACAGGCAAACAGAGGTTTCCCTATCTACTTGTGTTCCTCTTAAGCCTCTCATTAAAGTTACCTGATAAGGATCACCTGGTCAAACTCTTTTCAGCTGTTATAGAACCAGTTATAGGAACTGATGCATGACTGCCACTGAAAAATAGTTGGTGATATTCAAGTATAACATTAATATTGTTTTAGTACTAGAGGCTGCTTTGATTGTAAAAGTGTTAGTGCAATTCCATTTGCATTTCATTTGTTTGCTTGTCACATGGGTAATTGAGTGCCAATTTCACTTCTCTTTGTTTATGTCTGGTGCGCATTTTATTTGGTCAAATGTCCTT
This sequence comes from Electrophorus electricus, assembly GCF_041902795.1. Classification (NCBI taxonomy): domain Eukaryota; kingdom Metazoa; phylum Chordata; class Actinopteri; order Gymnotiformes; family Gymnotidae; genus Electrophorus; species Electrophorus electricus. The sequence goes on along the minus strand of NC_137515.1, from coordinate 19,694,408 downwards.
TTCTAAGCCAACAACTATTAAAAAACATCCAGAATTCTAATTTGTAGGTAAACCAAGTGTGAATCCACAATCCTGTAATCATATGAAATGCACTGGTGAAAAATATGTGAATGAAAGTCATCAAAAATGTTGAAACAATGTATAATCACTCTTTCATTACACTGAGTAATTCTATCAAATTATAATCATTTGAATCACATCATTAATAAATCTTCTGGATGCACTTTTAAGAACATTCACATTCCAGATTTGACCGATGTTCTGGCAATTGGCCCTAGTTTAGCTCCAGGAAACTTGCTGCATAGCAGGTTAGCTTCACAGCATATGTTGCAGTAGCAACTAACCTACACTTTTGCTGAGCAAAAGGACCAGTTTACATGTTCTTACTGATCTCATTTAGTAATTTACTAAAATAAACAATTTCAACTTTGGGAATGAACCTTTTTTTCTTTTTTAGAACTTCTTAACTCGCCTACCTCTGTGATGAAGACCTGTGTATTTCTCTTCTGAATTACATTTCAAAAGGAGGATCACATGACCGGTACTGTGCAACAACTCTGGACATCCACCTCTCAACTTGCTCCTCTACCTATTTTTATTCAAAGTCTCATTTTGTGATTCAAACGTTCCATGAACTCAGTTTTTTTTTGTGAACGATAACTGTACTTAAGTCTAATAAGCACTTTTTCTGAGCTCGTCAGGCATTTCTAAATGGCACTGCTTTGTAAGCAACATGGTGAGTAAACCCATAACGTTGGACTATATGATTTACACACTTTTAGAAACTGGTTCAAAGTGACCGGTACTTCGGGTTCGATCTCCTCAGGTTACCCTCTGCCCTCCGTCCTCTGTAGCCGCATCAATCCGGGGAAGTCAAGAGACACTGACACCAGGGTGAATCAAGAGAGTTCCACTTTATTGAGGAAAGCACAAAGTATGCACGTGTCCTATAGCTACTATCTAATCTACAGGATGACGGGGAAAAGTGAGACATGTTCTAAGGGTCTACGTAGAAAGCAAAGAAGCAAGGTTAGTAAAGATTAGATGTTCGCTGCATGAACAAGCACGAGCTGTTCCCGTACCAGCCATTAGCTACCCCTGTGCTGAGAGAGAAAGGGAGGGGTAAAGGAGACAAGAAGAGGGAGCGGATGACCTCGGGAGACCAGCTCGCGGTCAAGCCGTCATGTCATGGCTGATAAGCAGAGACCTTGCGTTGGGTGCCTGAAGACAGAAAGGCTCCAGTGTCTAACACTCCCCCCTTTGATTCCAAGAGGAACCATATATCATTATATAGACCTTTCTCACACGCAGGCACCAAGGCAACATTTGCATGATTAATCACAGTGGTAGAGGTGCGGGTGATGAAAGAAGACAACAGTGACAATAAACAGGGGCAACAAACAAGAATCAACACAATAATCAAGATTACGGGAGAACATGTGTTTATAAACCAAGATCCCCAAGGGCCAACAAGGTCCGTCAGCCAACTTGACCAAGTATCATCAGCAGGTGGAGGCTCAGCAGTAGCGGCCTTCATGTGCGAAATGATGTCAGTAATGTTGGTATAGTAACTAGGGATGTCGAAGCAACACGTTTCGTTAATGACCTAGCAGCCGGTTTTGCATGACAGCGGTTCGGATTTGATCTACTTCATCATTGAACAATGCCAGGGCGTTTTCAGTCCTATTGACTAAAGTGAGCACCTGCCACGCCAAACCATTCATTTTTGTTAAGTGCTGCAGTAGTTCCTCCTCCCAGGAACAAACTCCAAACCAAGTTCGCTCCGGGGTTAGTCCATCGGTTGGCCAGTACGGTCCCATCATACCTATTAGGGGTGCTGGGAATTACAGACCTTTTAGCCCTGCCCTGGCGGTAACATCATCTACCGAGACCGGTACCCAGGGTGTATGGAATGCCTGACATACCAGACAATCCTTCCCTGGCACTACCTCTCCTGCCACTACCAGGCAGACCACACAGGCTAAATTACCATTACGTTGCTGTTGATGACTCTGAAAGCACTCCATCCCCCTTTTGTACCCGTCGAGACTGAACGTAATGCCAATATTATCACACAGATGGGGCCCATTATTCCTACAGTAAGGTTTTGCATACAATTATCAGGAAAACAAGGAGAGTCTGCAAAGGATGTTAATAGGCAGATAGGATAGCTCTCAAATTATAATACCAATGCAAAAGTGTATTGATATCAACAGGGCCAAGGAGTACTTCCTCGGTGTGTGGTGCAGCCGAGGGGCAGTCCCCCAGCATGAAATCATATAACAAATTTTGTATCATATGTGAATGTGTTAAGGTGCATTTGGCTTGGCGGACGCGTCAGCTACTGGTAATTCCTTCGGCGGGCTGGCGTGTATCCACTGTGCCGATCCCGATGTTAGCACAGCGGTTCGGGTCACTGCGATCACGTTTGTTGGGGGGCCGTACGCAGCTTCACCATCTTTCCCAGGGTTCAATGGCTTGACCAAAACAGTGTCACCTGGAATCAATGGATGAGCAGGCCTGTCTGTGGGAAGAGGGAGAGCACAAGAGACATTACCACGCACACTGTTCAATTTCGCAATCAACATTTGGGTGTAGTCCGCCAGGATCACGTCCATGTCACCTGAATGAGAAACACCTGGGTTACCTCTGACCCATGGGCTGGTAAATTATCCAGTAAAAATGACCTCAAATGGTGACAATTTGGTGGTGGCAGTGGGCATCATTCTGATCTGACGAAACACTGCTGGCAGTAGATCGATCCATTTGTTTCCTGTTTCCATCATAGCCTTTGTTAACATTTCTTTCAATGAATGATTAATTCTTTCAACAATGTCAGATGACTGAGGATGATAAGGGATGTGAAACTTCCAGTCAAGAGTTAGGCAGGTGCATAGTTTCTGAGTTACCTTAGAAATGAAACAGGGTCCCTGATCTGAATCTATTACCCGAGGCACACCATACCTCAGTATTATCTCCTTGGCTCGGATTTTAACCACAGCGCGGCGTCTTCCTTAGAACAAGGAAACGCCTCAGTCCACTTGGAAAACCTGTATACAATCTCTAGCAGATACTTCAACTGACCACAAGGTGGCATGTGCATAAAGTCTATCTGTAGTCACTGAAAGGGATATTCAGGAGCCAGCAAGGCATCATGTTTGGCTTGTGTTTTACCCTGGTTGCTTCTAGCACAGGTTAAACAGCTATCTAGGAAAGATTTTACAGTTTTGCGTGTTTCAGGTATACCAAACTGCTTTTCAATGTTAGCTGTCACCCCCCCTTTGTGCGATATGTGAAATCCTGTGAAACTGACGCACAAGAAATGGCAAAACAGATATAGGAAGGGCGATACGCCCCTCCGGGTCACGAATTAGACCACTTTTATCAGGACTACATCCTTGATCAGCCCAATGAAAGCAGTCCTTTCGTGTACCCTGAGTCTGTATGAAACGCAGATCGATATCAGTAGGCACCAAGCAATGAGAAAACATGTCGACGATACAGCGTATGGGCACGAGGGGGCATTAACAACTGCCCAACATGCAACCTCGTCCGCCAAGCCGTTGCCAGTGGCCGTGTCAGATCCAGAGGTCGTGTCATGACCCCTGACCTTTTCGACAGTCACCGGAGCTGGTAGTGTACATGCAGACAAAATTGCAGACACTAGTCCTGAATTAGAAATGGGCTTACCATCCGAGGTGCAGAACCCCCTGGGGTGCCAAATTTTACCGAAGTCATGAGCAACCCCAAACGCATGACGGGAATCAGTATACATGGTGACAACCTGATCCCGGAATAGATGACAGGCCCTGGTCAATGCCATCAGTTCAGCTGGTGAGCAGACCTGTAAGGGCAGACAGAATATCCACAAGGGAATACGCAGTCGGACATTGTGTAAAACATGAGGCATCTACAAAAATGTGATAGTCGCATTCGAGCGGCGTGCTAGCCAGATCAGAGCGCATACTCAAGGACTCAAGGATAGCCTCCATGCGGTCGTGGGGCACAGAGTCAGCAGAATGATTTAGCGATGTCAAAAGCGATTGTAACAGGCTAGCAGATGAACTCAGGGATGTGTGTGATTTAATGGTTAAGTTCTGAGTGGCGCAAAGGATGGCCTCATAGCCCGAACGTCGCTGCGCCATCATGTGCTGTGTCTGAATGTTATTCAGAATAGTAATAACTTGATGTGAAGTGTGAAGAACCATGCTATGAGACAGTGCCAATTTCTCAGCGTCAGTGACTAGCAGGGCCGAGGCAGCCCTGGCGCGTAAGCACGCCTGCCTGCTTGAACGACCGAATCAAAAGTTTTGGAAAGGTAGGCCACAGGGCCATAACTGCCACCGTGCTCGTAAAGGTGGAAGGGCAGATTATAGTTCGGCAGGCCAAGCGCTGGAGCAGAGCACAAGGCCGATTTCAGAGTCCTAAATGACTGATGCATGGTTTCAGTCCAGACCAATGTGTCAGGACAGTCTTTTCCACAGCCCTGCCCGAGGACTTTATCATGAATGGAACAATCGGGCACCCACTGGCGGCAGTAGTTAACCAGACCCAGGAAACTCAGCGTGGCTTGCTTCGTGTAGGGCGGAGGGATGTCACATATGACCCGACGGTCTTCAGAGAGGCGGCGTCCACCAGCAGACAGCAGGAACCCCAGATACGTGACAGACAGCTTGCACCACTGGAGCTTAGATGGTGAATCCTTAAAACCGCATGAAGCCAGATGTTTCAGTAGTGAACGAGACCCCATCACGCAGCGCTCCTCCGTTGGTGATGACAAGAGGATGTCGTCTGCGTAACTGATAATAACACAGCCCTCTGGAGGGGCCCAGGACGCCAATGCGTCTCTTGCAACAGCGGAGAACACAGCCGGGGAGTCCAGGAAGCCCTGGGGGAGCCGGCACCACACGTAATGCCTATCCTGAAATGTAAATGCGAAAAGTGGTTGGCTGTCCGGGTGGACTGGTACAGAGAAAAAGGCAGAGCAAATATCAACAACAGAAAAATAGTGATGGTGTGCAGGTATAGTGGTTAAAATGGCAGACACATCAGGCACCAGCGGGGCTATAGGAACTACTATGCCATTAATGCGCTTGAGATCTTGTGTCAATCTCCATCCCTCACCACCTGGTTTACAGGTGTATTGTAGGGTGACACAGTGGGAATGATGATGCCTCGGTCAAGCAGGGAGTCAATGAGAGGTGACAGACCTGCTTCTTTTTCAGGAGATAGTGGATACTGTTTACAGTAAACAGCTCAAGCTTGAGTCGAGCCTCATAGGGATTTACTAAAGAGGTTCTCTGTGTTATACTGCAGAGTTTGTGCAGGTTGGAGATTCATATTTTGCTGACAAGTTGGTACAAACAGGTTCCTTTCTGACTCAGAGGTTGATCCCAGTCCTTAGTAAAACAGGAGAGAAGCACTGAGCATGGCTCATCAGGGCCATATCCTTCCGAGATGTGTCAACATTAGTGTGCTAAGCCCAGTAATAAACATAGGCTCCATCACTATTTGAATTTGGGAGGGTGTCATTGCTAACCAGCTCCTCCTCAGTAAACCTGTGCTTTAAACACCACACCAGACCACTCCTGAAATCAGGTCCTGTTAATTGAGCATATTTGGTGCATCCTTCTAAAGCATCCAAAAATGCATGAACCTTAGTCAGATCAGGTAAACCATCACAAATATTTTTTATATCAGTCATGTTAGGAGGCATAACTACACAGTTTCTCACCCAGTACCATGAACAGAGCAGAAATTTGAGGGGCTGGAGCCATGGTCCAAAGCCTCACCCTGCTGTAGAAAGAGGAGGTTAGGATAGAGGGCTGGTGTGGGCTTGCCACCCACAAGCCCCCCCACCCCCCCTCAGCTTCCTTCCAGAGACTGTGGGTAGCTGTAAAAATGAGGCCAACACCACCATTGCTGGACCATAAAAGAGCCTGTGAAAATTGTGCCAAATACCCATCAAATAAAGAATCATGGCTCTCAGCAGAGAAGTAGTGTGGCAGTGCTTGTCACCACACCCAAAGAATCACCGCTTTCATCACCTTGCAAAGCTAGATTGAATTCATGCTGACCTTGTGCCCCTTCAGACTGCAAATAACCCAGACAATTGAAGCAGACATTAGAAACATTTTATTCAAGAAAGTAACAAAAGCAGAACCATTTTGAGAAAGACCATTACACTCAGTATCCCATCTAAAAGATTGCATCAAACAGCCTCAAATTGGAACAGATGGTGTTGGTTCTATATTTGCATCCAATAAGGAATCCTTGTCCCACCCACTGGAGTACATGCTGAAGAGCCCTTTGTCAATCCATATGCTGGATGAGGTTTGATCAACCTCTAAAACCCAGTAGAACATTGGATTTGTGAGGAGACGGACCTTCTGCATCTAGGATTGGGCAGCCTGTACTCAAAGCTGTTAGCGGCTGGAGAAATGGCCTTTTGAGACATCATGGGAATTCAGAGGTCCAGGAAACTATTGCCTTTCAAGTGCAGCACCCCCTTCAGTCTGAACACTGGTAGAGGTCACGCCAGAAGCCCACGTTTGGGAACGGTCAGCCTGTCCTGAGCCCTGGACAGTGCTCGAGGTACGTGCAGCCTGTCCTGAGCCCTGGATTTGGGGCACATGAGAATCCAGATAGCCAGGAAACCTGTGGCTTGTCTGTGCGTCATTCCCTTCAGACCGACGACTAGTAGAGGTCACGCCAGAAGCCCACATTTGGGAACGGTCAGCCTGTCCTGAGCCCTGGACAGTGCTCGAGGTACGTGCAGCCCGTCCTGAGCCCTGGATTTGGGGCACATGAGAATCCAGATAGCCAGGAAACCTGTGGCTTGTCTGTGCATCGTTCCCTTCAGATTGACGACTAGTAGAGGTCACGCCAGAAGCCCACATTTGGGAAGGGGCAGCCTGTCCTGAGCCCTGGACAGTGCTCGAGGAACGTGCAGCCTGTCCTGAGCCCTGGACAGTGCTCGAGGAACGTGCAGCCTGTCCTGAGCCCTGGACAGTGCTCGAGGAACGTGCAGCCTGTCCTGAGCCCTGGACAGTGCTCGAGGAACGTGCAGCCTGTCCTGAGCCCTGGACAGTGCTCAAGGTACGTGCAGCCTGTCCTGAGCCCTGGATTTGGGGCACATGAGAATCCAGATAGCCAGGAAACCTGTGGCTTGTCTGTGCGTCATTCCCTTCAGACCGACGACTAGTAGAGGTCACGCAAGAAGCCCACATTTGGGAACGGGCAGCCTGTCCTGAGCCCTGGACAGTGCTCGAGGAATGTGCAGCCTGTCCTGAGCCCTGGACAGTGCTCGAGGAACGTGCAGCCTGTCCTGAGCCCTGGATTTGGGGTACAACATGAGAACCCAGATAGCCTGGAAACCTGTGGCTTGTCTGTGCATCGTTCCCTTCAGATTGACGACTAGTAGAGGTCACGCCAGAAGCCCACATTTGGGAAGGGGCAGCCTGTCCTGAGCCCTGACATTGCTCGAGGAATGTGCAGCCTGTTCTGAGCCCTGGATTTGGGGTACATCATGAGAACCCAGATAGCCTGGAAACCTGTGGCTTGTCTGTGCATCGTTCCCTTCAGACTGACGACTAGTAGAGGTCACGCCAGACGCCCACATTTGGGAATGGGCAGCCTGTCCTGACGGCTGCATGGGGCTTGAGGAATGGGCAGCCTGTCCTGACAGCTGGGCAGCCTGAACAGATCCCTGGAAGGGGCTGGGGGAATGGCTAACCTGAACCGATGGCTGGGCAGCCTGTCCCCATGCCTGGACAGGCCATGAGGAATGGGCAGCCTGTCCAGACACCTGGATGGGGCACAATGAATGGGCAGTGGGCACATCATGGGAATATAGATTGCTGGTCTTACAAGAAACCATCCCATCAGATTCATGGACTGTGGAAACCAAGCCAGGAGGCCACAATTGAGATACAGTTTTCTGATCTGAGGGCTGGTAGGGGCTGCCGGGGTGGCCTGCCTGGCCCGAGGGCTGGTAGGGGCTGCCGGGGTGGCCTGCCTGGCCCGAGGGCTGGTAGGGGCTGCCGGGGTGGCCTGCCTGGCCCGAGGGCTGGTAGGGGCTGCCGGGGTGGCCTGCCTGGCCCGAGGGCTGGTAGGGGCTGCCGGGGTGGCCTGCCTGGCCCGAGGGCTGGTAGGGGCTGCCGGGGTGGCCTGCCTGGCCCGAGGGCTGGTAGGGGCTGCCGGGGTGGCCTGCCTGGCCCGAGGGCTGGTAGGGGCTGCCGGGGTGGCCATCTTGGGAACCTAGATGTCCGTAACGACTGTGGCTTTTGCATTCATACTGCCCGACAGGTTGATGGCTTGTGGACGTTACACCAGAACCCCATATCTGGGATTCTGGTGACCATACCGCACTCTGGAGGCTGGACATCTTCCCTTTCTTTGCCAGCTGAGAAGCAATGGTCCCATATGGGTGCCTGCTGCTACTTTGTTGAGCCCTCCTAGCAGTCTGCTGGCTGTCTGAAGTGTATGGACTTGGAAAACCTTGAGCACTGGATACAGTGTCTACACCATCAGAAGACCCACGGTACAGACGTCTTTGCGCAAAAGGGCGACTGGACAGAGGAGTATTTATTGCGACATTACCATCCGAGCTTTCATGGGAAGAGGGACCCAGCAACTCGGTTTGGGATACAGTTTCAGGAAGCTTCTGGCCACTTTGGAAAACCGACTGGTAATATCCTGTAGTCCCAATTGCAGTCACATCTTCTGAAAAACCCTTTTCACTGCTGGAAGCCCACCTAGACTCAACAGCTTCATTCTGCCTGGAGTCCAGGTCTTCCTGAAAGAACGGGGAGCTACTTTCCATGGATGCAACACTGGAAGTCAAGGCTCCCAGATGAGTGGCATTTTCAGGCTGACCCAAAGGATTGTTGTTCCACACTTGTAGGACAAAGGAAAAAAAGTAAGATTACATTCAGAACATTTGAGCAAGCACAAAAGAACCAATATCTTTCTCCAGTCTCATACCTCTATATCCCTCTGCGTCTTTTACTAAAGAGATTGTAGTGAGAAGTAACCAAAACCTACAAGACAAAAGAGCATTTGTTCATGAAGGCAACTCTCTGTCAAAGTTAGACAAAATAACACCACAAGTGGTCCACATCATATGTTTACCTCCTGCGCCACCACATCATGCCTCTAGATGGGATAACCCCAAACCCAGGGTGTAGCGGCACCTTTGTCTCCTTCCGAGAATCACAGGCAAACGGAGACTTCCCTATCTACTTGCGTTCCTCTTAAGCCTCTCATTAAAGTTACCTGATAAGGATCACCTGGTCAAACTCTTTTCACCTGTTATAGAACCAGTTATAGGAACTGATGCATGACTGCCACTGAAAAATAGTTGGTGATATTCAAGTATAACAGTAATATTGTTTTAGTACTAGAGGCTGCTTTGATTGTACAAGTGTTAATGTGCAATTCATTTGTTTGCTTGTCACATGGGTAATTGAGTGCCAATTTCACTTCTCTTTGTTTATGTCTGGTGCGTATTTTATTTGGTCAAATGTCCTTTTCTAAGCTTATCATCCAAATTTTAATTGTTTATTTCTGTTCTACAGTTTTAAATTTGTTTGTTTGAAAGGTTTGGTGCCAATGCCTATCTTTTTGCACATCTTGATTAAATTGGTATATAATTGTAAATCATGGTAACATTTTTATATCTATCTAGGTTTCTCAAGAAATTCTGGACAAAGCCACATTTATTGATTCCCTGCCCTCTGTAAATAAAATAAAATAAAAATAAAAAACCAACAACTATTAAAAAACATCCAGAATTCTAATTTGTAGGTAAACCAAGTGTGAATCCACAATCCTGTAATCATATGAAATGCACTGGTGAAAAATATGTGAATGAAAGTCATCAAAAATGTTGAAACAATGTATAATCACTCTTTCATTACACTGAGTAATTCTATCAAATTATAATCATTTGAATCACATCATTAATAAATCTTCTGGATGCACTTTTAAGAACATTCACATTCCAGATTTGACCGATGTTCTGGCAATTGGCCCTAGTTTAGCTCCAGGAAACTTGCTGCATAGCAGGTTAGCTTCACAGCATATGTTGCAGTAGCAACTAACCTACACTTTTGCTGAGCAAAAGGACCAGTTTACATGTTCTTACTGATCTCATTTAGTAATTTACTAAAATAAACAATTTCAACTTTGGGAATGAACCTTTTTTTCTTTTTTAGAACTTCTTAACTCGCCTACCTCTGTGATGAAGACCTGTGTATTTCTCTTCTGAATTACATTTCAAAAGGAGGATCACATGACCGGTACTGTGCAACAACTCTGGACATCCACCTCTCAACTTGCTCCTCTACCTATTTTTATTCAAAGTCTCATTTTGTGATTCAAACGTTCCATGAACTCAGTTTTTTTTTGTGAACGATAACTGTACTTAAGTCTAATAAGCACTTTTTCTGAGCTCGTCAGGCATTTCTAAATGGCACTGCTTTGTAAGCAACATGGTGAGTAAACCCATAACGTTGGACTATATGATTTACACACTTTTAGAAACTGGTTCAAAGTGACCGGTACTTCGGGTTCGATCTCCTCAGGTTACCCTCTGCCCTCCGTCCTCTGTAGCCGCATCAATCCGGGGAAGTCAAGAGACACTGACACCAGGGTGAATCAAGAGAGTTCCACTTTATTGAGGAAAGCACAAAGTATGCACGTGTCCTATAGCTACTATCTAATCTACAGGATGACGGGGAAAAGTGAGACATGTTCTAAGGGTCTACGTAGAAAGCAAAGAAGCAAGGTTAGTAAAGATTAGATGTTCGCTGCATGAACAAGCACGAGCTGTTCCCGTACCAGCCATTAGCTACCCCTGTGCTGAGAGAGAAAGGGAGGGGTAAAGGAGACAAGAAGAGGGAGCGGATGACCTCGGGAGACCAGCTCGCGGTCAAGCCGTCATGTCATGGCTGATAAGCAGAGACCTTGCGTTGGGTGCCTGAAGACAGAAAGGCTCCAGTGTCTAACACTCCCCCCTTTGATTCCAAGAGGAACCATATATCATTATATAGACCTTTCTCACACGCAGGCACCAAGGCAACATTTGCATGATTAATCACAGTGGTAGAGGTGCGGGTGATGAAAGAAGACAACAGTGACAATAAACAGGGGCAACAAACAAGAATCAACACAATAATCAAGATTACGGGAGAACATGTGTTTATAAACCAAGATCCCCAAGGGCCAACAAGGTCCGTCAGCCAACTTGACCAAGTATCATCAGCAGGTGGAGGCTCAGCAGTAGCGGCCTTCATGTGCGAAATGATGTCAGTAATGTTGGTATAGTAACTAGGGATGTCGAAGCAACACGTTTCGTTAATGACCTAGCAGCCGGTTTTGCATGACAGCGGTTCGGATTTGATCTACTTCATCATTGAACAATGCCAGGGCGTTTTCAGTCCTATTGACTAAAGTGAGCACCTGCCACGCCAAACCATTCATTTTTGTTAAGTGCTGCAGTAGTTCCTCCTCCCAGGAACAAACTCCAAACCAAGTTCGCTCCGGGGTTAGTCCATCGGTTGGCCAGTACGGTCCCATCATACCTATTAGGGGTGCTGGGAATTACAGACCTTTTAGCCCTGCCCTGGCGGTAACATCATCTACCGAGACCGGTACCCAGGGTGTATGGAATGCCTGACATACCAGACAATCCTTCCCTGGCACTACCTCTCCTGCCACTACCAGGCAGACCACACAGGCTAAATTACCATTACGTTGCTGTTGATGACTCTGAAAGCACTCCATCCCCCTTTTGTACCCGTCGAGACTGAACGTAATGCCAATATTATCACACAGATGGGGCCCATTATTCCTACAGTAAGGTTTTGCATACAATTATCAGGAAAACAAGGAGAGTCTGCAAAGGATGTTAATAGGCAGATAGGATAGCTCTCAAATTATAATACCAATGCAAAAGTGTATTGATATCAACAGGGCCAAGGAGTACTTCCTCGGTGTGTGGTGCAGCCGAGGGGCAGTCCCCCAGCATGAAATCATATAACAAATTTTGTATCATATGTGAATGTGTTAAGGTGCATTTGGCTTGGCGGACGCGTCAGCTACTGGTAATTCCTTCGGCGGGCTGGCGTGTATCCACTGTGCCGATCCCGATGTTAGCACAGCGGTTCGGGTCACTGCGATCACGTTTGTTGGGGGGCCGTACGCAGCTTCACCATCTTTCCCAGGGTTCAATGGCTTGACCAAAACAGTGTCACCTGGAATCAATGGATGAGCAGGCCTGTCTGTGGGAAGAGGGAGAGCACAAGAGACATTACCACGCACACTGTTCAATTTCGCAATCAACATTTGGGTGTAGTCCGCCAGGATCACGTCCATGTCACCTGAATGAGAAACACCTGGGTTACCTCTGACCCATGGGCTGGTAAATTATCCAGTAAAAATGACCTCAAATGGTGACAATTTGGTGGTGGCAGTGGGCATCATTCTGATCTGACGAAACACTGCTGGCAGTAGATCGATCCATTTCTTTCCTGTTTCCATCATAGCCTTTGTTAACATTTCTTTCAATGAATGATTAATTCTTTCAACAATGCCAGATGACTGAGGATGATAAGGGATGTGAAACTTCCAGTCAAGAGTTAGGCAGGTGCATAGTTTCTGAGTTACCTTAGAAATGAAACAGGGTCCCTGATCTGAATCTATTACCCGAGGCACACCATACCTCAGTATTATCTCCTTGGCTCGGATTTTAACCACAGCGCGGCGTCTTCCTTAGAACAAGGAAACGCCTCAGTCCACTTGGAAAACCTGTATACAATCTCTAGCAGATACTTCAACTGACCACAAGGTGGCATGTGCATAAAGTCTATCTGTAGTCACTGAAAGGGATATTCAGGAGCCAGCAAGGCATCATGTTTGGCTTGTGTTTTACCCTGGTTGCTTCTAGCACAGGTTAAACAGCTATCTAGGAAAGATTTTACAGTTTTGCGTGTTTCAGGTATACCAAACTGCTTTTCAATGTTAGCTGTCACCCCCCCTTTGTGCGATATGTGAAATCCTGTGAAACTGACGCACAAGAAATGGCAAAACAGATATAGGAAGGGCGATACGCCCCTCCGGGTCACGAATTAGACCACTTTTATCAGGACTACATCCTTGATCAGCCCAATGAAAGCAGTCCTTTCGTGTACCCTGAGTCTGTATGAAACGCAGATCGATATCAGTAGGCACCAAGCAATGAGAAAACATGTCGACGATACAGCGTATGGGCACGAGGGGGCATTAACAACTGCCCAACATGCAACCTCGTCCGCCAAGCCGTTGCCAGTGGCCGTGTCAGATCCAGAGGTCGTGTCATGACCCCTGACCTTTTCGACAGTCACCGGAGCTGGTAGTGTACATGCAGACAAAATTGCAGACACTAGTCCTGAATTAGAAATGGGCTTACCATCCGAGGTGCAGAACCCCCTGGGGTGCCAAATTTTACCGAAGTCATGAGCAACCCCAAACGCATGACGGGAATCAGTATACATGGTGACAACCTGATCCCGGAATAGATGACAGGCCCTGGTCAATGCCATCAGTTCAGCTGGTGAGCAGACCTGTAAGGGCAGACAGAATATCCACAAGGGAATACGCAGTCGGACATTGTGTAAAACATGAGGCATCTACAAAAATGTGATAGTCGCATTCGAGCGGCGTGCTAGCCAGATCAGAGCGCATACTCAAGGACTCAAGGATAGCCTCCATGCGGTCGTGGGGCACAGAGTCAGCAGAATGATTTAGCGATGTCAAAAGCGATTGTAACAGGCTAGCAGATGAACTCAGGGATGTGTGTGATTTAATGGTTAAGTTCTGAGTGGCGCAAAGGATGGCCTCATAGCCCGAACGTCGCTGCGCCATCATGTGCTGTGTCTGAATGTTATTCAGAATAGTAATAACTTGATGTGAAGTGTGAAGAACCATGCTATGAGACAGTGCCAATTTCTCAGCGTCAGTGACTAGCAGGGCCGAGGCAGCCCTGGCGTGTAAGCACGCCGGCCTGCTTGAACGACCGAATCAAAAGTTTTGGAAAGGTAGGCCACAGGACCATAACTGCCACCGTGCTCGTAAAGGTGGAAGGGCAGATTATAGTTCGGCAGGCCAAGCGCTGGAGCAGAGCACAAGGCCGATTTCAGAGTCCTAAATGACTGATGCATGGTTTCAGTCCAGACCAATGTGTCAGGACAGTCTTTTCCACAGCCCTGCCCGAGGACTTTATCATGAATGGAACAATCGGGCACCCACTGGCGGCAGTAGTTAACCAGACCCAGGAAACTCAGCGTGGCTTGCTTCGTGTAGGGCGGAGGGATGTCACATATGACCCGACGGTCTTCAGAGAGGCGGCGTCCACCAGCAGACAGCAGGAACCCCAGATACGTGACAGACAGCTTGCACCACTGGAGCTTAGATGGTGAATCCTTAAAACCACATGAAGCCAGATGTTTCAGTAGTGAACGAGACCCCATCACGCAGCGCTCCTCCGTTGGTGATGACAAGAGGATGTCGTCTGCGTAACTGATAATAACACAGCCCTCTGGAGGGGCCCAGGACGCCAATGCGTCTCTTACAACAGCGGAGAACACAGCCGGGGAGTCCAGGAAGCCCTGGGGGAGCCGGCACCACACGTAATGCCTATCCTGAAATGTAAATGCGAAAAGTGGTTGGCTGTCCGGGTGGACTGGTACAGAGAAAAAGGCAGAGCAAATATCAACAACAGAAAAATAGTGATGGTGTGCAGGTATAGTGGTTAAAATGGCAGACACATCAGGCACCAGCGGGGCTATAGGAACTACTATGCCATTAATGCGCTTGAGATCTTGTGTCAATCTCCATCCCTCACCACCTGGTTTACAGGTGTATTGTAGGGTGACACAGTGGGAATGATGATGCCTCGGTCAAGCAGGGAGTCAATGAGAGGTGACAGACCTGCTTCTTTTTCAGGAGATAGTGGATACTGTTTACAGTAAACAGCTCAAGCTTGAGTCGAGCCTCATAGGGATTTACTAAAGAGGTTCTCTGTGTTATACTGCAGAGTTTGTGCAGGTTGGAGATTCATATTTTGCTGACAAGTTGGTACAAACAGGTTCCTTTCTGACTCAGAGGTCGATCCCAGTCCTTAGTAAAACAGGAGAGAAGCACTGAGCATGGCTCATCAGGGCCATATCCTTCCGAGATGTGTCAACATTAGTGTGCTAAGCCCAGTAATAAACATTGGCTCCATCTCTATTTGAATTTGGGAGGGTGTCATTGCTAACCAGCTCCTCCTCAGTAAACCTGTGCTTTAAACACCACACCAGACCACTCCTGAAATCAGGTCCTGTTAATTGAGCATATTTGGTGCATCCTTCTAAAGCATCCAAAAATGCATGAACCTTAGTCAGATCAGGTAAACCATCACAAATATTTTTTATATCAGTCATGTTAGGAGGCATAACTACACAGTTTCTCACCCAGTACCATGAACAGAGCAGAAATTTGAGGGGCTGGAGCCATGGTCCAAAGCCTCACCCTGCTGTAGAAAGAGGAGGTTAGGATAGAGGGCTGGTGTGGGCTTGCCACCCACAAGCCCCCCCACCCCCCCTCAGCTTCCTTCCAGAGACTGTGGGTAGCTGTAAAAATGAGGCCAACACCACCATTGCTGGACCATAAAAGAGCCTGTGAAAATTGTGCCAAATACCCATCAAATAAAGAATCATGGCTCTCAGCAGAGAAGTAGTGTGGCAGTGCTCGTCACCACACCCAAAGAATCACCGCTTTCATCACCTTGCAAAGCTAGATTGAATTCATGCTGACCTTGTGCCCCTTCAGACTGCAAATAACCCAGACAATTGAAGCAGACATTAGAAACATTTTATTCAAGAAAGTAACAAAAGCAGAACCATTTTGAGAAAGACCATTACACTCAGTATCCCATCTAAAAGATGGCATCAAACAGCCTCAAATTGGAACAGATGCTGGTGGTTCTATATTTGCATCCAATAAGGAATCCTTGTCCCACCCACTGGAGTACATGCTGAAGAGCCCTTTGTCAATCCATATGCTGGATGAGGTTTGATCAACCTCTAAAACCCAGTAGAACATTGGATTTGTGAGGAGACGAACCTTCTGCATCTAGGATTGGGCAGCCTGTACTCAAAGCTGTTAGCGGCTGGAGAAATGGCCTTTTGAGACATCATGGGAATTCAGAGGTCCAGGAAACTGTTGCCTTTCAAGTGCAGCACCCCCTTCAGTCTGAACACTGGTAGAGGTCACACCAGAAGCACACGTTTGGGAACGGTCAGCCTGTCCTGAGCCCTGGACAGTGCTCGAGGTACGTGCAGCCTGTCCTGAGCCCTGGATTTGGGGCACATGAGAATCCAGATAGCCAGGAAACCTGTGGCTTGTCTGTGCGTCATTCCCTTCAGACCGACGACTAGTAGAAGTCACGCCAGAAGCCCACGTTTGGGAACGGTCAGCCTGTCCTGAGCCCTGGACAGTGCTCAAGGTACGTGCAGCCTGTCCTGAGCCCTGGATTTGGGGCACATGAGATTCCAGATAGCCTGGAAACCTGTGGCTTGTCTGTGCATCGTTCCCCATGCTATGAGACAGTGCCAATGTCTCAGCGTCAGTGACTAGCAGGGCCGAGGCAGCCCTGGCGCGTAAGCACGCCGGCCTGCTTGAACGACCGAATCAAAAGTTTTGGAAAGGTAGGCCACAGGACCATAACTGCCACCGTGCTCGTAAAGGTGGAAGGGCAGATTATAGTTCGGCAGGCCAAGCGCTGGAGCAGAGCACAAGGCCGATTTCAGAGTCCTAAATGACTGATGCATGGTTTCAGTCCAGACCAATGTGTCAGGACAGTCTTTTCCACAGCCCTGCCCGAGGACTTTATCATGAATGGAACAATCGGGCACCCACTGGCGGCAGTAGTTAACCAGACCCAGGAAACTCAGCGTGGCTTGCTTCGTGTAGGGCGGAGGGATGTCACATATGACCCGACGGTCTTCAGAGAGGCGGCGTCCACCAGCAGACAGCAGGAACCCCAGATACGTGACAGACAGCTTGCACCACTGGAGCTTAGATGGTGAATCCTTAAAACCGCATGAAGCCAGATGTTTCAGTAGTGAACGAGACCCCATCACGCAGCGCTCCTCCGTTGGTGATGACAAGAGGATGTCGTCTGCGTAACTGATAATAACACAGCCCTCTGGAGGGGCCCAGGACGCCAATGCGTCTCTTACAACAGCGGAGAACACAGCCGGGGAGTCCAGGAAGCCCTGGGGGAGCCGGCACCACACGTAATGCCTATCCTGAAATGTAAATGCGAAAAGTGGTTGGCTGTCCGGGTGGACTGGTACAGAGAAAAAGGCAGAGCAAATATCAACAACAGAAAAATAGTGATGGTGTGCAGGTATAGTGGTTAAAATGGCAGACACATCAGGCACCAGCGGGGCTATAGGAACTACTATGCCATTAATGCGCTTGAGATCTTGTGTCAATCTCCATCCCTCACCACCTGGTTTACAGGTGTATTGTAGGGTGACACAGTGGGAATGATGATGCCTCGGTCAAGCAGGGAGTCAATGAGAGGTGACAGACCTGCTTCTTTTTCAGGAGATAGTGGATACTGTTTACAGTAAACAGCTCAAGCTTGAGTCGAGCCTCATAGGGATTTACTAAAGAGGTTCTCTGTGTTATACTGCAGAGTTTGTGCAGGTTGGAGATTCATATTTTGCTGACAAGTTGGTACAAACAGGTTCCTTTCTGACTCAGAGGTCGATCCCAGTCCTTAGTAAAACAGGAGAGAAGCACTGAGCATGGCTCATCAGGGCCATATCCTTCCGAGATGTGTCAACATTAGTGTGCTAAGCCCAGTAATAAACATTGGCTCCATCTCTATTTGAATTTGGGAGGGTGTCATTGCTAACCAGCTCCTCCTCAGTAAACCTGTGCTTTAAACACCACACCAGACCACTCCTGAAATCAGGTCCTGTTAATTGAGCATATTTGGTGCATCCTTCTAAAGCATCCAAAAATGCATGAACCTTAGTCAGATCAGGTAAACCATCACAAATATTTTTTATATCAGTCATGTTAGGAGGCATAACTACACAGTTTCTCACCCAGTACCATGAACAGAGCAGAAATTTGAGGGGCTGGAGCCATGGTCCAAAGCCTCACCCTGCTGTAGAAAGAGGAGGTTAGGATAGAGGGCTGGTGTGGGCTTGCCACCCACAAGCCCCCCCACCCCCCCTCAGCTTCCTTCCAGAGACTGTGGGTAGCTGTAAAAATGAGGCCAACACCACCATTGCTGGACCATAAAAGAGCCTGTGAAAATTGTGCCAAATACCCATCAAATAAAGAATCATGGCTCTCAGCAGAGAAGTAGTGTGGCAGTGCTTGTCACCACACCCAAAGAATCACCGCTTTCATCACCTTGCAAAGCTAGATTGAATTCATGCTGACCTTGTGCCCCTTCAGACTGCAAATAACCCAGACAATTGAAGCAGACATTAGAAACATTTTATTCAAGAAAGTAACAAAAGCAGAACCATTTTGAGAAAGACCATTACACTCAGTATCCCATCTAAAAGATTGCATCAAACAGCCTCAAATTGGAACAGATGCTGGTGGTTCTATATTTGCATCCAATAAGGAATCCTTGTCCCACCCACTGGAGTACATGCTGAAGAGCCCTTTGTCAATCCATATGCTGGATGAGGTTTGATCAACCTCTAAAACCCAGTAGAACATTGGATTTGTGAGGAGACGGACCTTCTGCATCTAGGATTGGGCAGCCTGTACTCAAAGCTGTTAGCGGCTGGAGAAATGGCCTTTTGAGACATCATGGGAATTCAGAGGTCCAGGAAACTGTTGCCTTTCAAGTGCAGCACCCCCTTCAGTCTGAACACTGGTAGAGGTCACGCCAGAAGCCCACGTTTGGGAACGGTCAGCCTGTCCTGAGCCCTGGACAGTGCTCGAAGTACGTGCAGCCTGTCCTGAGCCCTGGATTTGGGGCACATGAGAATCCAGATAGCCAGGAAACCTGTGGCTTGTCTGTGCGTCATTCCCTTCAGACCGACGACTAGTAGAGGTCACGCCAGAAGCCCACGTTTGGGAACGGTCAGCCTGTCCTGAGCCCTGGACAGTGCTCGAGGTACGTGCAGCCTGTCCTGAGCCCTGGATTTGGGGCACATGAGAATCCAGATAGCCAGGAAACCTGTGGCTTGTCTGTGCGTCATTCCCTTCAGACCGACGACTAGTAGAGGTCACGCCAGAAGCCCACGTTTGGGAACGGTCAGCCTGTCCTGAGCCCTGGACAGTGCTCGAGGTACGTGCAGCCTGTCCTGAGCCCTGGATTTGGGGCACATGAGAATCCAGATAGCCAGGAAACCTGTGGCTTGTCTGTGCATCATTCCCTTCAGACCGACGGCTAGTAGAAGTCACGCCAGAAGCCCACGTTTGGGAACGGTCAGCCTGTCCTGAGCCCTGGACAGTGCTCGAGGTACGTGCAGCCTGTCCTGAGCCCTGGATTTGGGGCACATGAGATTCCAGATAGCCAGGAAACCTGTGGCTTGTCTGTGCGTCATTCCCTTCAGACCGACGACTAGTAGAGGTCACGCCAGAAACCCACATTTGGGAACGGTCAGCCTGTCCTGAGCCCTGCACAGTGCTCAAGGTACGTGCAGCCTGTCCTGAGCCCTGGATTTGGGGTACAACATGAGAACCCAGATAGCCTTTAAACCTGTGGCTTGTCTGTGCATCGTTCCCCTCAGATTGACGACTAGTAGAGGTCACGCCAGAAGCCCACATTTGGGAAGGGGCAGCCTGTCCTGAGCCCTGGACAGTGCTCGAGGAACGTGCAGCCTGTCCTGAGCCCTGGACAGTGCTCGAGGAACGTGCAGCCTGTCCTGAGCCCTGGACAGTGCTCGAGGAACGTGCAGCCTGTCCTGAGCCCTGGACAGTGCTCGAGGAACGTGCAGCCTGTCCTGAGCCCTGGATTTGGGGCACATGAGATTCCAGATAGCCAGGAAACCTGTGGCTTCTCTGTGCGTCATTCCCTTCAGACCGACGACTAGTAGAGGTCACGCCAGAAGCCCACATTTGGGAACGGTCAGCCTGTCCTGAGCCCTGGACAGTGCTCAAGGTACGTGCAGCCTGTCCTGAGCCCTGGATTTGGGGCACATGAGAATCCAGATAGCCAGGAAACCTGTGGCTTGTCTGTGCGTCATTCCCTTCAGACCGACGACTAGTAGAGGTCACGCCAGAAGCCCACATTTGGGAACGGGCAGCCTCTCCTGAGCCCTGGACAGTGCTCAAGGAATGTGCAGCCTGTCCTGAGCCCTGGACAGTGCTCGAGGAACGTGCAGCCTGTCCTGAGCCCTGGATTTGGGGTACAACATGAGAACCCAGATAGCCTGGAAACCTGTGGCTTGTCTGTGCATCGTTCCCTTCAGATTGACGACTAGTAGAGGTCACACCAGAAGCCCACATTTGGGAAGGGGCAGCCTGTCCTGAGCCCTGGACAGTGCTCGAGGAACGTGCAGCCTGTCCTGAGCCCTGGATTTGGGGTACAACATGAGAACCCAGATAGCCTGGAAACCTGTGGCTTGTCTGTGCATCGTTCCCTTCAGACTGACGACTAGTAGAGGTCACGCCAGACGCCCACATTTGGGAATGGGCAGCCTGTCCTGACGGCTGCATGGGGCTTGAGGAATGGGCAGCCTGTCCTGACAGCTGGGCAGCCTGAACAGATCCCTGGAAGGGGCTGGGGGAATGGCTAACCTGAACCGATGGCTGGGCAGCCTGTCCCCATGCGTGGACAGGCCATGAGGAATGGGCAGCCTGTCCAGACACCTGGATGGGGCACAATGAATGGGCAGTGGGCACATCATGGGAATATAGATTGCTGGTCTTACAAGAAACCATCCCATCAGATTCATGGACTGTGGAAACCAAGCCAGGAGGCCACAATTGAGATACAGTTTTCTGATCTGAGGGCTGGTAGGGGCTGCCGGGGTGGCCTGCCTGGCCCGAGGGCTGGTAGGGGCTGCCGGGGTGGCCTGCCTGGCCCGAGGGCTGGTAGGGGCTGCCGGGGTGGCCTGCCTGGCCCGAGGGCTGGTAGGGGCTGCCGGGGTGGCCTGCCTGGCCCGAGGGCTGGTAGGGGCTGCCGGGGTGGCCTGCCTGGCCCGAGGGCTGGTAGGGGCTGCCGGGGTGGCCTGCCTGGCCCGAGGGCTGGTAGGGGCTGCCGGGGTGGCCTGCCTGGCCCGAGGGCTGGTAGGGGCTGCCGGGGTGGCCTGCCTGGCCCGAGGGCTGGTAGGGGCTGCCGGGGTGGCCTGCCTGGCCCGAGGGCTGGTAGGGGCTGCCGGGGTGGCCTGCCTGGCCCGAGGGCTGGTAGGGGCTGCCGGGGTGGCCTGCCTGGCCCGAGGGCTGGTAGGGGCTGCCGGGGTGGCCTGCCTGGCCCGAGGGCTGGTAGGGGCTGCCGGGGTGGCCATCTTGGGAACCTAGATGTCCGTAACGACTGTGGCTTTTGCATTCATACTGCCCGACAGGTTGATGGCTTGTGGACGTTACACCAGAACCCCATATCTGGGATTCTGGTGACCATACCGCACTCTGGAGGCTGGACATCTTCCCTTTCTTTGCCAGCTGAGAAGCAATGGTCCCATATGGGTGCCTGCTGCTACTTTGTTGAGCCCTCCTAGCAGTCTGCTGGCTGTCTGAAGTGTATGGACTTGGAAAACCTTGAGCACTGGATACAGTGTCTACACCATCAGAAGACCCACGGTACAGACGTCTTTGCGCAAAAGGGCGACTGGACAGAGGAGTATTTATTGCGACATTACCATCCGAGCTTTCATGGGAAGAGGGACCCAGCAACTCGGTTTGGGATACAGTTTCAGGAAGCTTCTGGCCACTTTGGAAAACCGACTGGTAATATCCTGTAGTCCCAATTGCAGTCACATCTTCTGAAAAACCCTTTTCACTGCTGGAAGCCCACCTAGACTCAACAGCTTCATTCTGCCTGGAGTCCAGGTCTTCCTGAAAGAACGGGGAGCTACTTTCCATGGATGCAACACTGGAAGTCAAGGCTCCCAGATGAGTAGCATTTTCAGGCTGACCCAAAGGATTGTTGTTCCACACTTGTAGGACAAAGGAGAAAAAGTAAGATTACATTCAGAACATTTGAGCAAGCACAAAAGAACCAATATCTGTCTCCAGTCTCATACCTCTATATCCCTCTGCGTCTTTTACTAAAGAGATTGTAGTGAGAAGTAACCAAAACCTACAAGACAAAAGAGCATTTGTTCATGAAGGCAACTCTCTGTCAAAGTTAGACAAAATAACACCACAAGTGGTCCACATCATATGTTTACCTCCTGCGCCACCACATCATGCCTCTAGATGGGATAACCCCAAACCCAGGGTGTAGCGGCACCTTTGTCTCCTTCCGAGAATCACAGGCAAACGGAGACTTCCCTATCTACTTGCGTTCCTCTTAAGCCTCTCATTAAAGTTACCTGATAAGGATCACCTGGTCAAACTCTTTTCACCTGTTATAGAACCAGTTATAGGAACTGATGCATGACTGCCACTGAAAAATAGTTGGTGATATTCAAGTATAACAGTAATATTGTTTTAGTACTAGAGGCTGCTTTGATTGTACAAGTGTTAATGTGCAATTCATTTGTTTGCTTGTCACATGGGTAATTGAGTGCCAATTTCACTTCTCTTTGTTTATGTCTGGTGCGTATTTTATTTGGTCAAATGTCCTTTTCTAAGCTTATCATCCAAATTTTAATTGTTTATTTCTGTTCTACAGTTTTAAATTTGTTTGTTTGAAAGGTTTGGTGCCAATGCCTATCTTTTTGCACATCTTGATTAAATTGGTATATAATTGTAAATCATGGTAACATTTTTATATCTATCTAGGTTTCTCAAGAAATTCTGGACAAAGCCACATTTATTGATTCCCTGCCCTCTGTAAATAAAATAAAATAAAAATAAAAAACCAACAACTATTAAAAAACATCCAGAATTCTAATTTGTAGGTAAACCAAGTGTGAATCCACAATCCTGTAATCATATGAAATGCACTGGTGAAAAATATGTGAATGAAAGTCATCAAAAATGTTGAAACAATGTATAATCACTCTTTCATTACACTGAGTAATTCTATCAAATTATAATCATTTGAATCACATCATTAATAAATCTTCTGGATGCACTTTTAAGAACATTCACATTCCAGATTTGACCGATGTTCTGGCAATTGGCCCTAGTTTAGCTCCAGGAAACTTGCTGCATAGCAGGTTAGCTTCACAGCATATGTTGCAGTAGCAACTAACCTACACTTTTGCTGAGCAAAAGGACCAGTTTACATGTTCTTACTGATCTCATTTAGTAATTTACTAAAATAAACAATTTCAACTTTGGGAATGAACCTTTTTTTCTTTTTTAGAACTTCTTAACTCGCCTACCTCTGTGATGAAGACCTGTGTATTTCTCTTCTGAATTACATTTCAAAAGGAGGATCACATGACCGGTACTGTGCAACAACTCTGGACATCCACCTCTCAACTTGCTCCTCTACCTATTTTTATTCAAAGTCTCATTTTGTGATTCAAACGTTCCATGAACTCAGTTTTTTTTTGTGAACGATAACTGTACTTAAGTCTAATAAGCACTTTTTCTGAGCTCGTCAGGCATTTCTAAATGGCACTGCTTTGTAAGCAACATGGTGAGTAAACCCATAACGTTGGACTATATGATTTACACACTTTTAGAAACTGGTTCAAAGTGACCGGTACTTCGGGTTCAATCTCCTCAGGTTACCCTCTGCCCTCCGTCCTCTGTAGCCGCATCAATCCGGGGAAGTCAAGAGACACTGACACCAGGGTGAATCAAGAGAGTTCCACTTTATTGAGGAAAGCACAAAGTATGCACGTGTCCTATAGCTACTATCTAATCTACAGGATGACGGGGAAAAGTGAGACATGTTCTAAGGGTCTACGTAGAAAGCAAAGAAGCAAGGTTAGTAAAGATTAGATGTTCGCTGCATGAACAAGCACGAGCTGTTCCCGTACCAGCCATTAGCTACCCCTGTGCTGAGAGAGAAAGGGAGGGGTAAAGGAGACAAGAAGAGGGAGCGGATGACCTCGGGAGACCAGCTCGCGGTCAAGCCGTCATGTCATGGCTGATAAGCAGAGACCTTGCGTTGGGTGCCTGAAGACAGAAAGGCTCCAGTGTCTAACACTCCCCCCTTTGATTCCAAGAGGAACCATATATCATTATATAGACCTTTCTCACACGCAGGCACCAAGGCAACATTTGCATGATTAATCACAGTGGTAGAGGTGTGGGTGATGAAAGAAGACAACAGTGACAATAAACAGGGGCAACAAACAAGAATCAACACAATAATCAAGATTACGGGAGAACATGTGTTTATAAACCAAGATCCCCAAGGGCCAACAAGGTCCGTCAGCCAACTTGACCAAGTATCATCAGCAGGTGGAGGCTCAGCAGTAGCGGCCTTCATGTGCGAAATGATGTCAGTAATGTTGGTATAGTAACTAGGGATGTCGAAGCAACACGTTTCGTTAATGACCTAGCAGCCGGTTTTGCATGACAGCGGTTCGGATTTGATCTACTTCATCATTGAACAATGCCAGGGCGTTTTCAGTCCTATTGACTAAAGTGAGCACCTGCCACGCCAAACCATTCATTTTTGTTAAGTGCTGCAGTAGTTCCTCCTCCCAGGAACAAACTCCAAACCAAGTTCGCTCCGGGGTTAGTCCATCGGTTGGCCAGTACGGTCCCATCATACCTATTAGGGGTGCTGGGAATTACAGACCTTTTAGCCCTGCCCTGGCGGTAACATCATCTACCGAGACCGGTACCCAGGGTGTATGGAATGCCTGACATACCAGACAATCCTTCCCTGGCACTACCTCTCCTGCCACTACCAGGCAGACCACACAGGCTAAATTACCATTACGTTGCTGTTGATGACTCTGAAAGCACTCCATCCCCCTTTTGTACCCGTCGAGACTGAACGTAATGCCAATATTATCACACAGATGGGGCCCATTATTCCTACAGTAAGGTTTTGCATACAATTATCAGGAAAACAAGGAGAGTCTGCAAAGGATGTTAATAGGCAGATAGGATAGCTCTCAAATTATAATACCAATGCAAAAGTGTATTGATATCAACAGGGCCAAGGAGTACTTCCTCGGTGTGTGGTGCAGCCGAGGGGCAGTCCCCCAGCATGAAATCATATAACAAATTTTGTATCATATGTGAATGTGTTAAGGTGCATTTGGCTTGGCGGACGCGTCAGCTACTGGTAATTCCTTCGGCGGGCTGGCGTGTATCCACTGTGCCGATCCCGATGTTAGCACAGCGGTTCGGGTCACTGCGATCACGTTTGTTGGGGGGCCGTACGCAGCTTCACCATCTTTCCCAGGGTTCAATGGCTTGACCAAAACAGTGTCACCTGGAATCAATGGATGAGCAGGCCTGTCTGTGGGAAGAGGGAGAGCACAAGAGACATTACCACGCACACTGTTCAATTTCGCAATCAACATTTGGGTGTAGTCCGCCAGGATCACGTCCATGTCACCTGAATGAGAAACACCTGGGTTACCTCTGACCCATGGGCTGGTAAATTATCCAGTAAAAATGACCTCAAATGGTGACAATTTGGTGGTGGCAGTGGGCATCATTCTGATCTGACGAAACACTGCTGGCAGTAGATCGATCCATTTGTTTCCTGTTTCCATCATAGCCTTTGTTAACATTTCTTTCAATGAATGATTAATTCTTTCAACAATGCCAGATGACTGAGGATGATAAGGGATGTGAAACTTCCAGTCAAGAGTTAGGCAGGTGCATAGTTTCTGAGTTACCTTAGAAATGAAACAGGGTCCCTGATCTGAATCTATTACCCGAGGCACACCATACCTCAGTATTATCTCCTTGGCTCGGATTTTAACCACAGCGCGGCGTCTTCCTTAGAACAAGGAAACGCCTCAGTCCACTTGGAAAACCTGTATACAATCTCTAGCAGATACTTCAACTGACCACAAGGTGGCATGTGCATAAAGTCTATCTGTAGTCACTGAAAGGGATATTCAGGAGCCAGCAAGGCATCATGTTTGGCTTGTGTTTTACCCTGGTTGCTTCTAGCACAGGTTAAACAGCTATCTAGGAAAGATTTTACAGTTTTGCGTGTTTCAGGTATACCAAACTGCTTTTCAATGTTAGCTGTCACCCCCCCTTTGTGCGATATGTGAAATCCTGTGAAACTGACGCACAAGAAATGGCAAAACAGATATAGGAAGGGCGATACGCCCCTCCGGGTCACGAATTAGACCACTTTTATCAGGACTACATCCTTGATCAGCCCAATGAAAGCAGTCCTTTCGTGTACCCTGAGTCTGTATGAAACGCAGATCGATATCAGTAGGCACCAAGCAATGAGAAAACATGTCGACGATACAGCGTATGGGCACGAGGGGGCATTAACAACTGCCCAACATGCAACCTCGTCCGCCAAGCCGTTGCCAGTGGCCGTGTCAGATCCAGAGGTCGTGTCATGACCCCTGACCTTTTCGACAGTCACCGGAGCTGGTAGTGTACATGCAGACAAAATTGCAGACACTAGTCCTGAATTAGAAATGGGCTTACCATCCGAGGTGCAGAACCCCCTGGGGTGCCAAATTTTACCGAAGTCATGAGCAACCCCAAACGCATGACGGGAATCAGTATACATGGTGACAACCTGATCCCGGAATAGATGACAGGCCCTGGTCAATGCCATCAGTTCAGCTGGTGAGCAGACCTGTAAGGGCAGACAGAATATCCACAAGGGAATACGCAGTCGGACATTGTGTAAAACATGAGGCATCTACAAAAATGTGATAGTCGCATTCGAGCGGCGTGCTAGCCAGATCAGAGCGCATACTCAAGGACTCAAGGATAGCCTCCATGCGGTCGTGGGGCACAGAGTCAGCAGAATGATTTAGCGATGTCAAAAGCGATTGTAACAGGCTAGCAGATGAACTCAGGGATGTGTGTGATTTAATGGTTAAGTTCTGAGTGGCGCAAAGGATGGCCTCATAGCCCGAACGTCGCTGCGCCATCATGTGCTGTGTCTGAATGTTATTCAGAATAGTAATAACTTGATGTGAAGTGTGAAGAACCATGCTATGAGACAGTGCCAATGTCTCAGCGTCAGTGACTAGCAGGGCCGAGGCAGCCCTGGCGCGTAAGCACGCCGGCCTGCTTGAACGACCGAATCAAAAGTTTTGGAAAGGTAGGCCACAGGACCATAACTGCCACCGTGCTCGTAAAGGTGGAAGGGCAGATTATAGTTCGGCAGGCCAAGCGCTGGAGCAGAGCACAAGGCCGATTTCAGAGTCCTAAATGACTGATGCATGGTTTCAGTCCAGACCAATGTGTCAGGACAGTCTTTTCCACAGCCCTGCCCGAGGACTTTATCATGAATGGAACAATCGGGCACCCACTGGCGGCAGTAGTTAACCAGACCCAGGAAACTCAGCGTGGCTTGCTTCGTGTAGGGCGGAGGGATGTCACATATGACCCGACGGTCTTCAGAGAGGCGGCGTCCACCAGCAGACAGCAGGAACCCCAGATACGTGACAGACAGCTTGCACCACTGGAGCTTAGATGGTGAATCCTTAAAACCGCATGAAGCCAGATGTTTCAGTAGTGAACGAGACCCCATCACGCAGCGCTCCTCCGTTGGTGATGACAAGAGGATGTCGTCTGCGTAACTGATAATAACACAGCCCTCTTGAGGGGCCCAGGACGCCAATGCGTCTCTTACAACAGCGGAGAACACAGCCGGGGAGTCCAGGAAGCCCTGGGGGAGCCGGCACCACACGTAATGCCTATCCTGAAATGTAAATGCGAAAAGTGGTTGGCTGTCCGGGTGGACTGGTACAGAGAAAAAGGCAGAGCAAATATCAACAACAGAAAAATAGTGATGGTGTGCAGGTATAGTGGTTAAAATGGCAGACACATCAGGCACCAGCGGGGCTATAGGAACTACTATGCCATTAATGCGCTTGAGATCTTGTGTCAATCTCCATCCCTCACCACCTGGTTTACAGGTGTATTGTAGGGTGACACAGTGGGAATGATGATGCCTCGGTCAAGCAGGGAGTCAATGAGAGGTGACAGACCTGCTTCTTTTTCAGGAGATAGTGGATACTGTTTACAGTAAACAGCTCAAGCTTGAGTCGAGCCTCATAGGGATTTACTAAAGAGGTTCTCTGTGTTATACTGCAGAGTTTGTGCAGGTTGGAGATTCATATTTTGCTGACAAGTTGGTACAAACAGGTTCCTTTCTGACTCAGAGGTTGATCCCAGTCCTTAGTAAAACAGGAGAGAAGCACTGAGCATGGCTCATCAGGGCCATATCCTTCCGAGATGTGTCAACATTAGTGTGCTAAGCCCAGTAATAAACATTGGCTCCATCACTATTTGAATTTGGGAGGGTGTCATTGCTAACCAGCTCCTCCTCAGTAAACCTGTGCTTTAAACACCACACCAGACCACTCCTGAAATCAGGTCCTGTTAATTGAGCATATTTGGTGCATCCTTCTAAAGCATCCAAAAATGCATGAACCTTAGTCAGATCAGGTAAACCATCACAAATATTTTTTATATCAGTCATGTTAGGAGGCATAACTACACAGTTTCTCACCCAGTACCATGAACAGAGCAGAAATTTGAGGGGCTGGAGCCATGGTCCAAAGCCTCACCCTGCTGTAGAAAGAGGAGGTTAGGATAGAGGGCTGGTGTGGGCTTGCCACCCACAAGCCCCCCCACCCCCCCTCAGCTTCCTTCCAGAGACTGTGGGTAGCTGTAAAAATGAGGCCAACACCACCATTGCTGGACCATAAAAGAGCCTGTGAAAATTGTGCCAAATACCCATCAAATAAAGAATCATGGCTCTCAGCAGAGAAGTTGTGTGGCAGGGCTTGTCACCACACCCAATGAATCACCGCTTTCATCACCTTGCAAAGCTAGATTGAATTCATGCTGACCTTGTGCCCCTTCAGACTGCAAATAACCCAGACAATTGAAGCAGACATTAGAAACATTTTATTCAAGAAAGTAACAAAAGCAGAACCATTTTGAGAAAGACCATTACACTCAGTATCCCATCTAAAAGATGGCATCAAACAGCCTCAAATTGGAACAGATGCTGGTGGTTCTATATTGTATCCAATAAGGAATCCTTGTCCCACCCACTGGAGTACATGCTGAAGAGCCCTTTGTCAATCCATATGCTGGATGAGGTTTGATCAACCTCTAAAACCCAGTAGAACATTGGATTTGTGAGGAGACGGACCTTCTGCATCTAGGATTGGGCAGCCTGTACTCAAAGCTGTTAGCGGCTGGAGAAATGGCCTTTTGAGACATCATGGGAATTCAGAGGTCCAGGAAACTGTTGCCTTTCAAGTGCAGCACCCCCTTCAGTCTGAACACTGGTAGAGGTCACGCCAGAAGCCCACGTTTGGGAACGGTCAGCCTGTCCTGAGCCCTGGACAGTGCTCGAGGTACGTGCAGCCTGTCCTGAGCCCTGGATTTGGGGCACATGAGAATCCAGATAGCCAGGAAACCTGTGGCTTGTCTGTGCGTCATTCCCTTCAGACTGACGACTAGTAGAGGTCACGCCAGAAGCCCATGTTTGGGAACGGTCAGCCTGTCCTGAGCCCTGGACAGTGCTCGAGGTACGTGCAGCCTGTCCTGAGCCCTGGATTTGGGGCACATGAGAATCCAGATAGCCAGGAAACCTGTGGCTTGTCTGTGCATCATTCCCTTCAGACCGACGGCTAGTAGAAGTCACGCCAGAAGCCCACGTTTGGGAACGGTCAGCCTGTCCTGAGCCCTGGACAGTGCTCGAGGTACGTGCAGCCTGTCCTGAGCCCTGGATTTGGGGCACATGAGATTCCAGATAGCCAGGAAACCTGTGGCTTGTCTGTGCGTCATTCCCTTCAGACCGACGACTAGTAGAGGTCACGCCAGAAGCCCACATTTGGGAACGGTCAGCCTGTCCTGAGCCCTGCACAGTGCTCAAGGTACGTGCAGCCTGTCCTGAGCCCTGGATTTGGGGTACAACATGAGAACCCAGATAGCCTTTAAACCTGTGGCTTGTCTGTGCATCGTTCCCCTCAGATTGACGACTAGTAGAGGTCACGCCAGAAGCCCACATTTGGGAAGGGGCAGCCTGTCCTGAGCCCTGGACAGTGCTCGAGGAACGTGCAGCCTGTCCTGAGCCCTGGACAGTGCTCGAGGAACGTGCAGCCTGTCCTGAGCCCTGGACAGTGCTCGAGGAACGTGCAGCCTGTCCTGAGCCCTGGACAGTGCTCGAGGAACGTGCAGCCTGTCCTGAGCCCTGGATTTGGGGCACATGAGATTCCAGATAGCCAGGAAACCTGTGGCTTCTCTGTGCGTCATTCCCTTCAGACCGACGACTAGTAGAGGTCACGCCAGAAGCCCACATTTGGGAACGGTCAGCCTGTCCTGAGCCCTGGACAGTGCTCAAGGTACGTGCAGCCTGTCCTGAGCCCTGGATTTGGGGCACATGAGAATCCAGATAGCCAGGAAACCTGTGGCTTGTCTGTGCGTCATTCCCTTCAGACCGACGACTAGTAGAGGTCACGCCAGAAGCCCACATTTGGGAACGGTCAGCCTGTCCTGAGCCCTGGACAGTGCTCAAGGTACGTGCAGCCTGTCCTGAGCCCTGGATTTGGGGCACATGAGAATCCAGATAGCCAGGAAACCTGTGGCTTGTCTGTGCGTCATTCCCTTCAGACCGACGACTAGTAGAGGTCACGCCAGAAGCCCACATTTGGGAACGGGCAGCCTGTCCTGAGCCCTGGACAGTGCTCGAGGAATGTGCAGCCTGTCCTAAGCCCTGGACAGTGCTCGAGGAACGTGCAGCCTGTCCTGAGCCCTGGATTTGGGGTACAACATGAGAACCCAGATAGCCTGGAAACCTGTGGCTTGTCTGTGCATCGTTCCCTTCAGATTGACGACTAGTAGAGGTCACACCAGAAGCCCACATTTCGGAAGGGGCAGCCTGTCCTGAGCCCTGGACAGTGCTCGAGGAATGTGCAGCCTGTTCTGAGCCCTGGATTTGGGGTACATCATGAGAACCCAGATAGCCTGGAAACCTGTGGCTTGTCTGTGCATCGTTCCCTTCAGACTGACGACTAGTAGAGGTCACGCCAGAAGCCCACATTTGGGAAGGGGCAGCCTGTCCTGAGCCCTGGACAGTGCTCGAGGAACGTGCAGCCTGTCCTGAGCCCTGGACAGTGCTCGAGGAACGTGCAGCCTGTCCTGAGCCCTGGATTTGGGGTACAACATGAGAACCCAGATAGCCTGGAAACCTGTGGCTTGTCTGTGCATCGTTCCCTTCAGACTGACGACTAGTAGAGGTCACGCCAGACGCCCACATTTGGGAATGGGCAGCCTGTCCTGACGGCTGCATGGGGCTTGAGGAATGGGCAGCCTGTCCTGACAGCTGGGCAGCCTGAACAGATCCCTGGAAGGGGCTGGGGGAATGGCTAACCTGAACCGATGGCTGGGCAGCCTGTCCCCATGCCTGGACAGGCCATGAGGAATGGGCAGCCTGTCCAGACACCTGGATGGGGCACAATGAATGGGCAGTGGGCACATCATGGGAATATAGATTGCTGGTCTTACAAGAAACCATCCCATCAGATTCATGGACTGTGGAAACCAAGCCAGGAGGCCACAATTGAGATACAGTTTTCTGATCTGAGGGCTGGTAGGGGCTGCCGGGGTGGCCTGCCTGGCCCGAGGGCTGGTAGGGGCTGCCGGGGTGGCCTGCCTGGCCCGAGGGCTGGTAGGGGCTGCCGGGGTGGCCTGCCTGGCCCGAGGGCTGGTAGGGGCTGCCGGGGTGGCCTGCCTGGCCCGAGGGCTGGTAGGGGCTGCCGGGGTGGCCTGCCTGGCCCGAGGGCTGGTAGGGGCTGCCGGGGTGGCCTGCCTGGCCCGAGGGCTGGTAGGGGCTGCCGGGGTGGCCTGCCTGGCCCGAGGGCTGGTAGGGGCTGCCGGGGTGGCCTGCCTGGCCCGAGGGCTGGTAGGGGCTGCCGGGGTGGCCTGCCTGGCCCGAGGGCTGGTAGGGGCTGCCGGGGTGGCCTGCCTGGCCCGAGGGCTGGTAGGGGCTGCCGGGGTGGCCTGCCTGGCCCGAGGGCTGGTAGGGGCTGCCGGGGTGGCCTGCCTGGCCCGAGGGCTGGTAGGGGCTGCCGGGGTGGCCATCTTGGGAACCTAGATGTCCGTAACGACTGTGGCTTTTGCATTCATACTGCCCGACAGGTTGATGGCTTGTGGACGTTACACCAGAACCCCATATCTGGGATTCTGGTGACCATACCGCACTCTGGAGGCTGGACATCTTCCCTTTCTTTGCCAGCTGAGAAGCAATGGTCCCATATGGGTGCCTGCTGCTACTTTGTTGAGCCCTCCTAGCAGTCTGCTGGCTGTCTGAAGTGTATGGACTTGGAAAACCTTGAGCACTGGATACAGTGTCTACACCATCAGAAGACCCACGGTACAGACGTCTTTGCGCAAAAGGGCGACTGGACAGAGGAGTATTTATTGCGACATTACCATCCGAGCTTTCATGGGAAGAGGGACCCAGCAACTCGGTTTGGGATACAGTTTCAGGAAGCTTCTGGCCACTTTGGAAAACCGACTGGTAATATCCTGTAGTCCCAATTGCAGTCACATCTTCTGAAAAACCCTTTTCACTGCTGGAAGCCCACCTAGACTCAACAGCTTCATTCTGCCTGGAGTCCAGGTCTTCCTGAAAGAACGGGGAGCTACTTTCCATGGATGCAACACTGGAAGTCAAGGCTCCCAGATGAGTGGCATTTTCAGGCTGACCCAAAGGATTGTTGTTCCACACTTGTAGGACAAAGGAAAAAAAGTAAGATTACATTCAGAACATTTGAGCAAGCACAAAAGAACCAATATCTGTCTCCAGTCTCATACCTCTATATCCCTCTGCGTCTTTTACTAAAGAGATTGTAGTGAGAAGTAACCAAAACCTACAAGACAAAAGAGCATTTGTTCATGAAGGCAACTCTCTGTCAAAGTTAGACAAAATAACACCACAAGTGGTCCACATCATATGTTTACCTCCTGCGCCACCACATCATGCCTCTAGATGGGATAACCCCAAACCCAGGGTGTAGCGGCACCTTTGTCTCCTTCCGAGAATCACAGGCAAACGGAGACTTCCCTATCTACTTGCGTTCCTCTTAAGCCTCTCATTAAAGTTACCTGATAAGGATCACCTGGTCAAACTCTTTTCACCTGTTATAGAACCAGTTATAGGAACTGATGCATGACTGCCACTGAAAAATAGTTGGTGATATTCAAGTATAACAGTAATATTGTTTTAGTACTAGAGGCTGCTTTGATTGTACAAGTGTTAATGTGCAATTCATTTGTTTGCTTGTCACATGGGTAATTGAGTGCCAATTTCACTTCTCTTTGTTTATGTCTGGTGCGTATTTTATTTGGTCAAATGTCCTTTTCTAAGCTTATCATCCAAATTTTAATTGTTTATTTCTGTTCTACAGTTTTAAATTTGTTTGTTTGAAAGGTTTGGTGCCAATGCCTATCTTTTTGCACATCTTGATTAAATTGGTATATAATTGTAAATCATGGTAACATTTTTATATCTATCTAGGTTTCTCAAGAAATTCTGGACAAAGCCACATTTATTGATTCCCTGCCCTCTGTAAATAAAATAAAATAAAAATAAAAAACCAACAACTATTAAAAAACATCCAGAATTCTAATTTGTAGGTAAACCAAGTGTGAATCCACAATCCTGTAATCATATGAAATGCACTGGTGAAAAATATGTGAATGAAAGTCATCAAAAATGTTGAAACAATGTATAATCACTCTTTCATTACACTGAGTAATTCTATCAAATTATAATCATTTGAATCACATCATTAATAAATCTTCTGGATGCACTTTTAAGAACATTCACATTCCAGATTTGACCGATGTTCTGGCAATTGGCCCTAGTTTAGCTCCAGGAAACTTGCTGCATAGCAGGTTAGCTTCACAGCATATGTTGCAGTAGCAACTAACCTACACTTTTGCTGAGCAAAAGGACCAGTTTACATGTTCTTACTGATCTCATTTAGTAATTTACTAAAATAAACAATTTCAACTTTGGGAATGAACCTTTTTTTCTTTTTTAGAACTTCTTAACTCGCCTACCTCTGTGATGAAGACCTGTGTATTTCTCTTCTGAATTACATTTCAAAAGGAGGATCACATGACCGGTACTGTGCAACAACTCTGGACATCCACCTCTCAACTTGCTCCTCTACCTATTTTTATTCAAAGTCTCATTTTGTGATTCAAACGTTCCATGAACTCAGTTTTTTTTTGTGAACGATAACTGTACTTAAGTCTAATAAGCACTTTTTCTGAGCTCGTCAGGCATTTCTAAATGGCACTGCTTTGTAAGCAACATGGTGAGTAAACCCATAACGTTGGACTATATGATTTACACACTTTTAGAAACTGGTTCAAAGTGACCGGTACTTCGGGTTCGATCTCCTCAGGTTACCCTCTGCCCTCCGTCCTCTGTAGCCGCATCAATCCGGGGAAGTCAAGAGACACTGACACCAGGGTGAATCAAGAGAGTTCCACTTTATTGAGGAAAGCACAAAGTATGCACGTGTCCTATAGCTACTATCTAATCTACAGGATGACGGGGAAAAGTGAGACATGTTCTAAGGGTCTACGTAGAAAGCAAAGAAGCAAGGTTAGTAAAGATTAGATGTTCGCTGCATGAACAAGCACGAGCTGTTCCCGTACCAGCCATTAGCTACCCCTGTGCTGAGAGAGAAAGGGAGGGGTAAAGGAGACAAGAAGAGGGAGCGGATGACCTCGGGAGACCAGCTCGCGGTCAAGCCGTCATGTCATGGCTGATAAGCAGAGACCTTGCGTTGGGTGCCTGAAGAAAGAAAGGCTCCAGTGTCTAACACTCCCCCCTTTGATTCCAAGAGGAACCATATATCATTATATAGACCTTTCTCACACGCAGGCACCAAGGCAACATTTGCATGATTAATCACAGTGGTAGAGGTGCGGGTGATGAAAGAAGACAACAGTGACAATAAACAGGGGCAACAAACAAGAATCAACACAATAATCAAGATTACGGGAGAACATGTGTTTATAAACCAAGATCCCCAAGGGCCAACAAGGTCCGTCAGCCAACTTGACCAAGTATCATCAGCAGGTGGAGGCTCAGCAGTAGCGGCCTTCATGTGCGAAATGATGTCAGTAATGTTGGAATAGTAACTAGGGATGTCGAAGCAACACGTTTCGTTAATGACCTAGCAGCCGGTTTTGCATGACAGCGGTTCGGATTTGATCTACTTCATCATTGAACAATGCCAGGGCGTTTTCAGTCCTATTGACTAAAGTGAGCACCTGCCACGCCAAACCATTCATTTTTGTTAAGTGCTGCAGTAGTTCCTCCTCCCAGGAACAAACTCCAAACCAAGTTCACTCCGGGGTTAATCCATCGGTTGGCCAGTACGGACCCATCATACCTATTAGGGGTGCTGGGAATTACAGACCTTTTAGCCCTGCCCTGGCGGTAACATCATCTACCGAGACCGGTACCCAGGGTGTATGGAATGCCTGACATACCAGACAATCCTTCCCTGGCACTACCTCTCCTGCCACTACCAGGCAGACCACACAGGCTAAATTACCATTACGTTGCTGTTGATGACTCTGAAAGCACTCCATCCCCCTTTTGTACCCGTCGAGACTGAACGTAATGCCAATATTATCACACAGATGGGGCCCATTATTCCTACAGTAAGGTTTTGCATACAATTATCAGGAAAACAAGGAGAGTCTGCAAAGGATGTTAATAGGCAGATAGGATAGCTCTCAAATTATAATACCAATGCAAAAGTGTATTGATATCAACAGGGCCAAGGAGTACTTCCTCGGTGTGTGGTGCAGCCGAGGGGCAGTCCCCCAGCATGAAATCATATAACAAATTTTGTATCATATGTGAATGTGTTAAGGTGCATTTGGCTTGGCGGACGCGTCAGCTACTGGTAATTCCTTCGGCGGGCTGGCGTGTATCCACTGTGCCGATCCCGATGTTAGCACAGCGGTTCGGGTCACTGCGATCACGTTTGTTGGGGGGCCGTACGCAGCTTCACCATCTTTCCAAGGGTTCAATGACTTGACCAAAACAGTGTCACCTGGAATCAATGGATGAGCAGGCCTGTCTGTGGGAAGAGGGAGAGCACAAGAGACATTACCACGCACACTGTTCAATTTCGCAATCAACATTTGGGTGTAGTCCGCCAGGATCACGTCCATGTCACCTGAATGAGAAACACCTGGGTTACCTCTGACCCATGGGCTGGTAAATTATCCAGTAAAAATGACCTCAAATGGTGACAATTTGGTGGTGGCAGTGGGCATCATTCTGATCTGACGAAACACTGCTGGCAGTAGATCGATCCATTTCTTTCCTGTTTCCATCATAGCCTTTGTTAACATTTCTTTCAATGAATGATTAATTCTTTCAACAATGCCAGATGACTGAGGATGATAAGGGATGTGAAACTTCCAGTCAAGAGTTAGGCAGGTGCATAGTTTCTGAGTTACCTTAGAAATGAAACAGGGTCCCTGATCTGAATCTATTACCCGAGGCACACCATACCTCAGTATTATCTCCTTGGCTCGGATTTTAACCACAGCGAGGCGTCTTCCTTAGAACAAGGAAACGCCTCAGTCCACTTGGAAAACCTGTATACAATCTCTAGCAGATACTTCAACTGACCACAAGGTGGCATGTGCATAAAGTCTATCTGTAGTCACTGAAAGGGATATTCAGGAGCCAGCAAGGCATCATGTTTGGCTTGTGTTTTACCCTGGTTGCTTCTAGCACAGGTTAAACAGCTATCTAGGAAAGATTTTACAGTTTTGCGTGTTTCAGGTATACCAAACTGCTTTTCAATGTTAGCTGTCACCCCCCCTTTGTGCGATATGTGAAATCCTGTGAAACTGACGCACAAGAAATGGCAAAACAGATATAGGAAGGGCGATACGCCCCTCCGGGTCACGAATTAGACCACTTTTATCAGGACTACATCCTTGATCAGCCCAATGAAAGCAGTCCTTTCGTGTACCCTGAGTCTGTATGAAACGCAGATCGATATCAGTAGGCACCAAGCAATGAGAAAACATGTCGACGATACAGCGTATGGGCACGAGGGGGCATTAACAACTGCCCAACATGCAACCTCGTCCGCCAAGCCGTTGCCAGTGGCCGTGTCAGATCCAGAGGTCGTGTCATGACCCCTGACCTTTTCGACAGTCACCGGAGCTGGTAGTGTACATGCAGACAAAATTGCAGACACTAGTCCTGAATTAGAAATGGGCTTACCATCCGAGGTGCAGAACCCCCTGGGGTGCCAAATTTTACTGAAGTCATGAGCAACCCCAAACGCATGACGGGAATCAGTATACATGGTGACAACCTGATCCCGGAATAGATGACAGGCCCTGGTCAATGCCATCAGTTCAGCTGGTGAGCAGACCTGTAAGGGCAGACAGAATATCCACAAGGGAATACGCAGTCGGACATTGTGTAAAACATTAGGCATCTACAAAAATGTGATAGTCGCATTCGAGCGGCGTGCTAGCCAGATCAGAGCGCATACTCAAGGACTCAAGGATAGCCTCCATGCGGTCGTGGGGCACAGAGTCAGCAGAATGATTTAGCGATGTCAAAAGCGATTGTAACAGGCTAGCAGATGAACTCAGGGATGTGTGTGATTTAATGGTTAAGTTCTGAGTGGCGCAAAGGATGGCCTCATAGCCCGAACGTCGCTGCGCCATCATGTGCTGTGTCTGAATGTTATTCAGAATAGTAATAACTTGATGTGAAGTGTGAAGAACCATGCTATGAGACAGTGCCAATGTCTCAGCGTCAGTGACTAGCAGGGCCGAGGCAGCCCTGGCGCGTAAGCACGCCGGCCTGCTTGAACGACCGAATCAAAAGTTTTGGAAAGGTAGGCCACAGGACCATAACTGCCACCGTGCTCGTAAAGGTGGAAGGGCAGATTATAGTTCGGCAGGCCAAGCGCTGGAGCAGAGCACAAGGCCGATTTCAGAGTCCTAAATGACTGATGCATGGTTTCAGTCCAGACCAATGTGTCAGGACAGTCTTTTCCACAGCCCTGCCCGAGGACTTTATCATGAATGGAACAATCGGGCACCCACTGGCGGCAGTAGTTAACCAGACCCAGGAAACTCAGCGTGGCTTGCTTCGTGTAGGGCGGAGGGATGTCACATATGACCCGACGGTCTTCAGAGAGGCGGCGTCCACCAGCAGACAGCAGGAACCCCAGATACGTGACAGACAGCTTGCACCACTGGAGCTTAGATGGTGAATCCTTAAAACCGCATGAAGCCAGATGTTTCAGTAGTGAACGAGACCCCATCACGCAGCGCTCCTCTGTTGGTGATGACAAGAGGATGTCGTCTGCGTAACTGATAACACAGCCCTCTGGAGGGGCCCAGGACGCCAATGCGTCTCTTACAACAGCGGAGAACACAGCCGGGGAGTCCAGGAAGCCCTGGGGGAGCCGGCACCACACGTAATGCCTATCCTGAAATGTAAATGCGAAAAGTGGTTGGCTGTCCGGGTGGACTGGTACAGAGAAAAAGGCAGAGCAAATATCAACAACAGAAAAATAGTGATGGTGTGCAGGTATAGTGGTTAAAATGGCAGACACATCAGGCACCAGCGGGGCTATAGGAACTACTATGCCATTAATGCGCTTGAGATCTTGTGTCAATCTCCATCCCTCACCACCTGGTTTACAGGTGTATTGTAGGGTGACACAGTGGGAATGATGATGCCTCGGTCAAGCAGGGAGTCAATGAGAGGTGACAGACCTGCTTCTTTTTCAGGAGATAGTGGATACTGTTTACAGTAAACAGCTCAAGCTTGAGTCGAGCCTCATAGGGATTTACTAAAGAGGTTCTCTGTGTTATACTGCAGAGTTTGTGCAGGTTGGAGATTCATATTTTGCTGACAAGTTGGTACAAACAGGTTCCTTTCTGACTCAGAGGTCGATCCCAGTCCTTAGTAAAACAGGAGAGAAGCACTGAGCATGGCTCATCAGGGCCATATCCTTCCGAGATGTGTCAACATTAGTGTGCTAAGCCCAGTAATAAACATTGGCTCCATCTCTATTTGAATTTGGGAGGGTGTCATTGCTAACCAGCTCCTCCTCAGTAAACCTGTGCTTTAAACACCACACCAGACCACTCCTGAAATCAGGTCCTGTTAATTGAGCATATTTGGTGCATCCTTCTAAAGCATCCAAAAATGCATGAACCTTAGTCAGATCAGGTAAACCATCACAAATATTTTTTATATCAGTCATGTTAGGAGGCATAACTACACAGTTTCTCACCCAGTACCATGAACAGAGCAGAAATTTGAGGGGCTGGAGCCATGGTCCAAAGCCTCACCCTGCTGTAGAAAGAGGAGGTTAGGATAGAGGGCTGGTGTGGGCTTGCCACCCACAAGCCCCCCCACCCCCCCTCAGCTTCCTTCCAGAGACTGTGGGTAGCTGTAAAAATGAGGCCAACACCACCATTGCTGGACCATAAAAGAGCCTGTGAAAATTGTGCCAAATACCCATCAAATAAAGAATCATGGCTCTCAGCAGAGAAGTAGTGTGGCAGTGCTTGTCACCACACCCAAAGAATCACCGCTTTCATCACCTTGCAAAGCTAGATTGAATTCATGCTGACCTTGTGCCCCTTCAGACTGCAAATAACCCAGACAATTGAAGCAGACATTAGAAACATTTTATTCAAGAAAGTAACAAAAGCAGAACCATTTTGAGAAAGACCATTACACTCAGTATCCCATCTAAAAGATTGCATCAAACAGCCTCAAATTGGAACAGATGCTGGTGGTTCTATATTTGCATCCAATAAGGAATCCTTGTCCCACCCACTGGAGTACATGCTGAAGAGCCCTTTGTCAATCCATATGCTGGATGAGGTTTGATCAACCTCTAAAACCCAGTAGAACATTGGATTTGTGAGGAGACGGACCTTCTGCATCTAGGATTGGGCAGCCTGTACTCAAAGCTGTTAGCGGCTGGAGAAATGGCCTTTTGAGACATCATGGGAATTCAGAGGTCCAGGAAACTGTTGCCTTTCAAGTGCAGCACCCCCTTCAGTCTGAACACTGGTAGAGGTCACGCCAGAAGCCCACGTTTGGGAACGGTCAGCCTGTCCTGAGCCCTGGACAGTGCTCGAAGTACGTGCAGCCTGTCCTGAGCCCTGGATTTGGGGCACATGAGAATCCAGATAGCCAGGAAACCTGTGGCTTGTCTGTGCGTCATTCCCTTCAGACCGACGACTAGTAGAGGTCACGCCAGAAGCCCACGTTTGGGAACGGTCAGCCTGTCCTGAGCCCTGGACAGTGCTCGAGGTACGTGCAGCCTGTCCTGAGCCCTGGATTTGGGGCACATGAGAATCCAGATAGCCAGGAAACCTGTGGCTTGTCTGTGCATCATTCCCTTCAGACCGACGGCTAGTAGAAGTCACGCCAGAAGCCCACGTTTGGGAACGGTCAGCCTGTCCTGAGCCCTGGACAGTGCTCGAGGTACGTGCAGCCTGTCCTGAGCCCTGGATTTGGGGCACATGAGATTCCAGATAGCCAGGAAACCTGTGGCTTGTCTGTGCGTCATTCCCTTCAGACCGACGACTAGTAGAGGTCACGCCAGAAGCCCACATTTGGGAACGGTCAGCCTGTCCTGAGCCCTGGACAGTGCTCAAGGTACGTGCAGCCTGTCCTGAGCCCTGGATTTGGGGTACAACATGAGAACCCAGATAGCCTGGAAACCTGTGGCTTGTCTGTGCATCGTTCCCTTCAGATTGACGACTAGTAGAGGTCACGCCAGAAGCCCACATTTGGGAAGGGGCAGCCTGTCCTGAGCCCTGGACAGTGCTCGAGGAATGTGCAGCCTGTTCTGAGCCCTGGATTTGGGGTACATCATGAGAACCCAGATAGCCTGGAAACCTGTGGCTTGTCTGTGCATCGTTCCCTTCAGACTGACGACTAGTAGAGGTCACGCCAGAAGCCCACATTTGGGAAGGGGCAGCCTGTCCTGAGCCCTGGACAGTGCTCGAGGAATGTGCAGCCTGTCCTGAGCCCTGGATTTGGGGTACATCATGAGAACCCAGATAGCCTGGAAACCTGTGGCTTGTCTGTGCATCGTTCGCTTCAAACTGACGACTAGTAGAGGTCACGCCAGAAGCCCACATTTGGGAACGGGCAGCCTGTCCTGAGCCCTGGACAGTGCTCGAGGAACGTGCAGCCTGTCCTGAGCCCTGGACAGTGCTCGAGGAACGTGCAGCCTGTCCTGAGCCCTGGACAGTGCTCGAGGAACGTGCAGCCTGTCCTGAGCCCTG
Organism: Electrophorus electricus; assembly: GCF_041902795.1. Classification (NCBI taxonomy): domain Eukaryota; kingdom Metazoa; phylum Chordata; class Actinopteri; order Gymnotiformes; family Gymnotidae; genus Electrophorus; species Electrophorus electricus. Next base: position 19,652,801 of record NC_137515.1, on the reverse strand, counting down.
GATTTGGGGTACAACATGAGAACCCAGATAGCCTGGAAACCTGTGGCTTGTCTGTGCATCGTTCCCTTCAGATTGACGACTAGTAGAGGTCACGCCAGAAGCCCACATTTGGGAAGGGGCAGCCTGTCCTGAGCCCTGGACAGTGCTCGAGGAACGTGCAGCCTGTCCTGAGCCCTGGACAGTGCTCGAGGAACGTGCAGCCTGTCCTGAGCCCTGGACAGTGCTCGAGGAACGTGCAGCCTGTCCTGAGCCCTGGACAGTGCTCGAGGAACGTGCAGCCTGTCCTGAGCCCTGGACAGTGCTCGAGGTACGTGCAGCCTGTCCTGAGCCCTGGATTTGGGGCACATGAGAATCCAGATAGCCAGGAAACCTGTGGCTTGTCTGTGCGTCATTCCCTTCAGACCGACGACTAGTAGAGGTCACGCCAGAAGCCCACATTTGGGAACGGGCAGCCTGTCCTGAGCCCTGGACAGTGCTCGAGGAATGTGCAGCCTGTCCTGAGCCCTGGACAGTGCTCGAGGAACGTGCAGCCTGTCCTGAGCCCTGGATTTGGGGTACAACATGAGAACCCAGATAGCCAGGAAACCTGTGGCTTGTCTGTGCATCATTCCCTTCAGACCGACGGCTAGTAGAAGTCACGCCAGAAGCCCACGTTTGGGAACGGTCAGCCTGTCCTGAGCCCTGGACAGTGCTCGAGGTACGTGCAGCCTGTCCTGAGCCCTGGATTTGGGGCACATGAGATTCCAGATAGCCAGGAAACCTGTGGCTTGTCTGTGCGTCATTCCCTTCAGACCGACGACTAGTAGAGGTCACGCCAGAAGCCCACATTTGGGAACGGTCAGCCTGTCCTGAGCCCTGGACAGTGCTCAAGGTACGTGCAGCCTGTCCTGAGCCCTGGATTTGGGGTACAACATGAGAACCCAGATAGCCTGGAAACCTGTGGCTTGTCTGTGCATCGTTCCCTTCAGATTGACGACTAGTAGAGGTCACGCCAGAAGCCCACATTTGGGAAGGGGCAGCCTGTCCTGAGCCCTGGACAGTGCTCGAGGAATGTGCAGCCTGTTCTGAGCCCTGGATTTGGGGTACATCATGAGAACCCAGATAGCCTGGAAACCTGTGGCTTGTCTGTGCATCGTTCCCTTCAGACTGACGACTAGTAGAGGTCACGCCAGAAGCCCACATTTGGGAAGGGGCAGCCTGTCCTGAGCCCTGGACAGTGCTCGAGGAATGTGCAGCCTGTCCTGAGCCCTGGATTTGGGGTACATCATGAGAACCCAGATAGCCTGGAAACCTGTGGCTTGTCTGTGCATCGTTCGCTTCAAACTGACGACTAGTAGAGGTCACGCCAGAAGCCCACATTTGGGAACGGGCAGCCTGTCCTGAGCCCTGGACAGTGCTCGAGGAACGTGCAGCCTGTCCTGAGCCCTGGACAGTGCTCGAGGAACGTGCAGCCTGTCCTGAGCCCTGGACAGTGCTCGAGGAACGTGCAGCCTGTCCTGAGCCCTGGATTTGGGGTACAACATGAGAACCCAGATAGCCTGGAAACCTGTGGCTTGTCTGTGCATCGTTCCCTTCAGACTGACGACTAGTAGAGGTCACGCCAGACGCCCACATTTGGGAATGGGCAGCCTGTCCTGACGGCTGCATGGGGCTTGAGGAATGGGCAGCCTGTCCTGACAGCTGGGCAGCCTGAACAGATCCCTGGAAGGGGCTGGGGGAATGGCTAACCTGAACCGATGGCTGGGCAGCCTGTCCCCATGCCTGGACAGGCCATGAGGAATGGGCAGCCTGTCCAGACACCTGGATGGGGCACAATGAATGGGCAGTGGGCACATCATGGGAATATAGATTGCTGGTCTTACAAGAAACCATCCCATCAGATTCATGGACTGTGGAAACCAAGCCAGGAGGCCACAATTGAGATACAGTTTTCTGATCTGAGGGCTGGTAGGGGCTGCCGGGGTGGCCTGCCTGGCCCGAGGGCTGGTAGGGGCTGCCGGGGTGGCCTGCCTGGCCCGAGGGCTGGTAGGGGCTGCCGGGGTGGCCTGCCTGGCCCGAGGGCTGGTAGGGGCTGCCGGGGTGGCCTGCCTGGCCCGAGGGCTGGTAGGGGCTGCCGGGGTGGCCTGCCTGGCCCGAGGGCTGGTAGGGGCTGCCGGGGTGGCCTGCCTGGCCCGAGGGCTGGTAGGGGCTGCCGGGGTGGCCTGCCTGGCCCGAGGGCTGGTAGGGGCTGCCGGGGTGGCCTGCCTGGCCCGAGGGCTGGTAGGGGCTGCCGGGGTGGCCTGCCTGGCCCGAGGGCTGGTAGGGGCTGCCGGGGTGGCCTGCCTGGCCCGAGGGCTGGTAGGGGCTGCCGGGGTGGCCTGCCTGGCCCGAGGGCTGGTAGGGGCTGCCGGGGTGGCCTGCCTGGCCCGAGGGCTGGTAGGGGCTGCCGGGGTGGCCTGCCTGGCCCGAGGGCTGGTAGGGGCTGCCGGGGTGGCCTGCCTGGCCCGAGGGCTGGTAGGGGCTGCCGGGGTGGCCTGCCTGGCCCGAGGGCTGGTAGGGGCTGCCGGGGTGGCCTGCCTGGCCCGAGGGCTGGTAGGGGCTGCCGGGGTGGCCTGCCTGGCCCGAGGGCTGGTAGGGGCTGCCGGGGTGGCCATCTTGGGAACCTAGATGTCCGTAACGACTGTGGCTTTTGCATTCATACTGCCCGACAGGTTGATGGCTTGTGGACGTTACACCAGAACCCCATATCTGGGATTCTGGTGACCATACCGCACTCTGGAGGCTGGACATCTTCCCTTTCTTTGCCAGCTGAGAAGCAATGGTCCCATATGGGTGCCTGCTGCTACTTTGTTGAGCCCTCCTAGCAGTCTGCTGGCTGTCTGAAGTGTATGGACTTGGAAAACCTTGAGCACTGGATACAGTGTCTACACCATCAGAAGACCCACGGTACAGACGTCTTTGCGCAAAAGGGCGACTGGACAGAGGAGTATTTATTGCGACATTACCATCCGAGCTTTCATGGGAAGAGGGACCCAGCAACTCGGTTTGGGATACAGTTTCAGGAAGCTTCTGGCCACTTTGGAAAACCGACTGGTAATATCCTGTAGTCCCAATTGCAGTCACATCTTCTGAAAAACCCTTTTCACTGCTGGAAGCCCACCTAGACTCAACAGCTTCATTCTGCCTGGAGTCCAGGTCTTCCTGAAAGAACGGGGAGCTACTTTCCATGGATGCAACACTGGAAGTCAAGGCTCCCAGATGAGTGGCATTTTCAGGCTGACCCAAAGGATTGTTGTTCCACACTTGTAGGACAAAGGAAAAAAAGTAAGATTACATTCAGAACATTTGAGCAAGCACAAAAGAACCAATATCTGTCTCCAGTCTCATACCTCTATATCCCTCTGCGTCTTTTACTAAAGAGATTGTAGTGAGAAGTAACCAAAACCTACAAGACAAAAGAGCATTTGTTCATGAAGGCAACTCTCTGTCAAAGTTAGACAAAATAACACCACAAGTGGTCCACATCATATGTTTACCTCCTGCGCCACCACATCATGCCTCTAGATGGGATAACCCCAAACCCAGGGTGTAGCGGCACCTTTGTCTCCTTCCGAGAATCACAGGCAAACGGAGACTTCCCTATCTACTTGCGTTCCTCTTAAGCCTCTCATTAAAGTTACCTGATAAGGATCACCTGGTCAAACTCTTTTCACCTGTTATAGAACCAGTTATAGGAACTGATGCATGACTGCCACTGAAAAATAGTTGGTGATATTCAAGTATAACAGTAATATTGTTTTAGTACTAGAGGCTGCTTTGATTGTACAAGTGTTAATGTGCAATTCATTTGTTTGCTTGTCACATGGGTAATTGAGTGCCAATTTCACTTCTCTTTGTTTATGTCTGGTGCGTATTTTATTTGGTCAAATGTCCTTTTCTAAGCTTATCATCCAAATTTTAATTGTTTATTTCTGTTCTACAGTTTTAAATTTGTTTGTTTGAAAGGTTTGGTGCCAATGCCTATCTTTTTGCACATCTTGATTAAATTGGTATATAATTGTAAATCATGGTAACATTTTTATATCTATCTAGGTTTCTCAAGAAATTCTGGACAAAGCCACATTTATTGATTCCCTGCCCTCTGTAAATAAAATAAAATAAAAATAAAAAACCAACAACTATTAAAAAACATCCAGAATTCTAATTTGTAGGTAAACCAAGTGTGAATCCACAATCCTGTAATCATATGAAATGCACTGGTGAAAAATATGTGAATGAAAGTCATCAAAAATGTTGAAACAATGTATAATCACTCTTTCATTACACTGAGTAATTCTATCAAATTATAATCATTTGAATCACATCATTAATAAATCTTCTGGATGCACTTTTAAGAACATTCACATTCCAGATTTGACCGATGTTCTGGCAATTGGCCCTAGTTTAGCTCCAGGAAACTTGCTGCATAGCAGGTTAGCTTCACAGCATATGTTGCAGTAGCAACTAACCTACACTTTTGCTGAGCAAAAGGACCAGTTTACATGTTCTTACTGATCTCATTTAGTAATTTACTAAAATAAACAATTTCAACTTTGGGAATGAACCTTTTTTTCTTTTTTAGAACTTCTTAACTCGCCTACCTCTGTGATGAAGACCTGTGTATTTCTCTTCTGAATTACATTTCAAAAGGAGGATCACATGACCGGTACTGTGCAACAACTCTGGACATCCACCTCTCAACTTGCTCCTCTACCTATTTTTATTCAAAGTCTCATTTTGTGATTCAAACGTTCCATGAACTCAGTTTTTTTTTGTGAACGATAACTGTACTTAAGTCTAATAAGCACTTTTTCTGAGCTCGTCAGGCATTTCTAAATGGCACTGCTTTGTAAGCAACATGGTGAGTAAACCCATAACGTTGGACTATATGATTTACACACTTTTAGAAACTGGTTCAAAGTGACCGGTACTTCGGGTTCGATCTCCTCAGGTTACCCTCTGCCCTCCGTCCTCTGTAGCCGCATCAATCCGGGGAAGTCAAGAGACACTGACACCAGGGTGAATCAAGAGAGTTCCACTTTATTGAGGAAAGCACAAAGTATGCACGTGTCCTATAGCTACTATCTAATCTACAGGATGACGGGGAAAAGTGAGACATGTTCTAAGGGTCTACGTAGAAAGCAAAGAAGCAAGGTTAGTAAAGATTAGATGTTCGCTGCATGAACAAGCACGAGCTGTTCCCGTACCAGCCATTAGCTACCCCTGTGCTGAGAGAGAAAGGGAGGGGTAAAGGAGACAAGAAGAGGGAGCGGATGACCTCGGGAGACCAGCTCGCGGTCAAGCCGTCATGTCATGGCTGATAAGCAGAGACCTTGCGTTGGGTGCCTGAAGACAGAAAGGCTCCAGTGTCTAACACTCCCCCCTTTGATTCCAAGAGGAACCATATATCATTATATAGACCTTTCTCACACGCAGGCACCAAGGCAACATTTGCATGATTAATCACAGTGGTAGAGGTGCGGGTGATGAAAGAAGACAACAGTGACAATAAACAGGGGCAACAAACAAGAATCAACACAATAATCAAGATTACGGGAGAACATGTGTTTATAAACCAAGATCCCCAAGGGCCAACAAGGTCCGTCAGCCAACTTGACCAAGTATCATCAGCAGGTGGAGGCTCAGCAGTAGCGGCCTTCATGTGCGAAATGATGTCAGTAATGTTGGTATAGTAACTAGGGATGTCGAAGCAACACGTTTCGTTAATGACCTAGCAGCCGGTTTTGCATGACAGCGGTTCGGATTTGATCTACTTCATCATTGAACAATGCCAGGGCGTTTTCAGTCCTATTGACTAAAGTGAGCACCTGCCACGCCAAACCATTCATTTTTGTTAAGTGCTGCAGTAGTTCCTCCTCCCAGGAACAAACTCCAAACCAAGTTCGCTCCGGGGTTAGTCCATCGGTTGGCCAGTACGGTCCCATCATACCTATTAGGGGTGCTGGGAATTACAGACCTTTTAGCCCTGCCCTGGCGGTAACATCATCTACCGAGACCGGTACCCAGGGTGTATGGAATGCCTGACATACCAGACAATCCTTCCCTGGCACTACCTCTCCTGCCACTACCAGGCAGACCACACAGGCTAAATTACCATTACGTTGCTGTTGATGACTCTGAAAGCACTCCATCCCCCTTTTGTACCCGTCGAGACTGAACGTAATGCCAATATTATCACACAGATGGGGCCCATTATTCCTACAGTAAGGTTTTGCATACAATTATCAGGAAAACAAGGAGAGTCTGCAAAGGATGTTAATAGGCAGATAGGATAGCTCTCAAATTATAATACCAATGCAAAAGTGTATTGATATCAACAGGGCCAAGGAGTACTTCCTCGGTGTGTGGTGCAGCCGAGGGGCAGTCCCCCAGCATGAAATCATATAACAAATTTTGTATCATATGTGAATGTGTTAAGGTGCATTTGGCTTGGCGGACGCGTCAGCTACTGGTAATTCCTTCGGCGGGCTGGCGTGTATCCACTGTGCCGATCCCGATGTTAGCACAGCGGTTCGGGTCACTGCGATCACGTTTGTTGGGGGGCCGTACGCAGCTTCACCATCTTTCCCAGGGTTCAATGGCTTGACCAAAACAGTGTCACCTGGAATCAATGGATGAGCAGGCCTGTCTGTGGGAAGAGGGAGAGCACAAGAGACATTACCACGCACACTGTTCAATTTCGCAATCAACATTTGGGTGTAGTCCGCCAGGATCACGTCCATGTCACCTGAATGAGAAACACCTGGGTTACCTCTGACCCATGGGCTGGTAAATTATCCAGTAAAAATGACCTCAAATGGTGACAATTTGGTGGTGGCAGTGGGCATCATTCTGATCTGACGAAACACTGCTGGCAGTAGATCGATCCATTTCTTTCCTGTTTCCATCATAGCCTTTGTTAACATTTCTTTCAATGAATGATTAATTCTTTCAACAATGCCAGATGACTGAGGATGATAAGGGATGTGAAACTTCCAGTCAAGAGTTAGGCAGGTGCATAGTTTCTGAGTTACCTTAGAAATGAAACAGGGTCCCTGATCTGAATCTATTACCCGAGGCACACCATACCTCAGTATTATCTCCTTGGCTCGGATTTTAACCACAGCGCGGCGTCTTCCTTAGAACAAGGAAACGCCTCAGTCCACTTGGAAAACCTGTATACAATCTCTAGCAGATACTTCAACTGACCACAAGGTGGCATGTGCATAAAGTCTATCTGTAGTCACTGAAAGGGATATTCAGGAGCCAGCAAGGCATCATGTTTGGCTTGTGTTTTACCCTGGTTGCTTCTAGCACAGGTTAAACAGCTATCTAGGAAAGATTTTACAGTTTTGCGTGTTTCAGGTATACCAAACTGCTTTTCAATGTTAGCTGTCACCCCCCCTTTGTGCGATATGTGAAATCCTGTGAAACTGACGCACAAGAAATGGCAAAACAGATATAGGAAGGGCGATACGCCCCTCCGGGTCACGAATTAGACCACTTTTATCAGGACTACATCCTTGATCAGCCCAATGAAAGCAGTCCTTTCGTGTACCCTGAGTCTGTATGAAACGCAGATCGATATCAGTAGGCACCAAGCAATGAGAAAACATGTCGACGATACAGCGTATGGGCACGAGGGGGCATTAACAACTGCCCAACATGCAACCTCGTCCGCCAAGCCGTTGCCAGTGGCCGTGTCAGATCCAGAGGTCGTGTCATGACCCCTGACCTTTTCGACAGTCACCGGAGCTGGTAGTGTACATGCAGACAAAATTGCAGACACTAGTCCTGAATTAGAAATGGGCTTACCATCCGAGGTGCAGAACCCCCTGGGGTGCCAAATTTTACCGAAGTCATGAGCAACCCCAAACGCATGACGGGAATCAGTATACATGGTGACAACCTGATCCCGGAATAGATGACAGGCCCTGGTCAATGCCATCAGTTCAGCTGGTGAGCAGACCTGTAAGGGCAGACAGAATATCCACAAGGGAATACGCAGTCGGACATTGTGTAAAACATGAGGCATCTACAAAAATGTGATAGTCGCATTCGAGCGGCGTGCTAGCCAGATCAGAGCGCATACTCAAGGACTCAAGGATAGCCTCCATGTGGTCGTGGGGCACAGAGTCAGCAGAATGATTTAGCGATGTCAAAAGCGATTGTAACAGGCTAGCAGATGAACTCAGGGATGTGTGTGATTTAATGGTTAAGTTCTGAGTGGCGCAAAGGATGGCCTCATAGCCCGAACGTCGCTGCGCCATCATGTGCTGTGTCTGAATGTTATTCAGAATAGTAATAACTTGATGTGAAGTGTGAAGAACCATGCTATGAGACAGTGCCAATTTCTCAGCGTCAGTGACTAGCAGGGCCGAGGCAGCCCTGGCGCGTAAGCACGCCGGCCTGCTTGAACGACCGAATCAAAAGTTTTGGAAAGGTAGGCCACAGGACCATAACTGCCACCGTGCTCGTAAAGGTGGAAGGGCAGATTATAGTTCGGCAGGCCAAGCGCTGGAGCAGAGCACAAGGCCGATTTCAGAGTCCTAAATGACTGATGCATGGTTTCAGTCCAGACCAATGTGTCAGGACAGTCTTTTCCACAGCCCTGCCCGAGGACTTTATCATGAATGGAACAATCGGGCACCCACTGGCGGCAGTAGTTAACCAGACCCAGGAAACTCAGCGTGGCTTGCTTCGTGTAGGGCGGAGGGATGTCACATATGACCCGACGGTCTTCAGAGAGGCGGCGTCCACCAGCAGACAGCAGGAACCCCAGATACGTGACAGACAGCTTGCACCACTGGAGCTTAGATGGTGAATCCTTAAAACCGCATGAAGCCAGATGTTTCAGTAGTGAACGAGACCCCATCACGCAGCGCTCCTCCGTTGGTGATGACAAGAGGATGTCGTCTGCGTAACTGATAATAACACAGCCCTCTGGAGGGGCCCAGGACGCCAATGCGTCTCTTACAACAGCGGAGAACACAGCCGGGGAGTCCAGGAAGCCCTGGGGGAGCCGGCACCACACGTAATGCCTATCCTGAAATGTAAATGCGAAAAGTGGTTGGCTGTCCGGGTGGACTGGTACAGAGAAAAAGGCAGAGCAAATATCAACAACAGAAAAATAGTGATGGTGTGCAGGTATAGTGGTTAAAATGGCAGACACATCAGGCACCAGCGGGGCTATAGGAACTACTATGCCATTAATGCGCTTGAGATCTTGTGTCAATCTCCATCCCTCACCACCTGGTTTACAGGTGTATTGTAGGGTGACACAGTGGGAATGATGATGCCTCGGTCAAGCAGGGAGTCAATGAGAGGTGACAGACCTGCTTCTTTTTCAGGAGATAGTGGATACTGTTTACAGTAAACAGCTCAAGCTTGAGTCGAGCCTCATAGGGATTTACTAAAGAGGTTCTCTGTGTTATACTGCAGAGTTTGTGCAGGTTGGAGATTCATATTTTGCTGACAAGTTGGTACAAACAGGTTCCTTTCTGACTCAGAGGTCGATCCCAGTCCTTAGTAAAACAGGAGAGAAGCACTGAGCATGGCTCATCAGGGCCATATCCTTCCGAGATGTGTCAACATTAGTGTGCTAAGCCCAGTAATAAACATTGGCTCCATCTCTATTTGAATTTGGGAGGGTGTCATTGCTAACCAGCTCCTCCTCAGTAAACCTGTGCTTTAAACACCACACCAGACCACTCCTGAAATCAGGTCCTGTTAATTGAGCATATTTGGTGCATCCTTCTAAAGCATCCAAAAATGCATGAACCTTAGTCAGATCAAGTAAACCATCACAAATATTTTTTATATCAGTCATGTTAGGAGGCATAACTACACAGTTTCTCACCCAGTACCATGAACAGAGCAGAAATTTGAGGGGCTGGAGCCATGGTCCAAAGCCTCACCCTGCTGTAGAAAGAGGAGGTTAGGATAGAGGGCTGGTGTGGGCTTGCCACCCACAAGCCCCCCCACCCCCCCTCAGCTTCCTTCCAGAGACTGTGGGTAGCTGTAAAAATGAGGCCAACACCACCATTGCTGGACCATAAAAGAGCCTGTGAAAATTGTGCCAAATACCCATCAAATAAAGAATCATGGCTCTCAGCAGAGAAGTAGTGTGGCAGTGCTCGTCACCACACCCAAAGAATCACCGCTTTCATCACCTTGCAAAGCTAGATTGAATTCATGCTGACCTTGTGCCCCTTCAGACTGCAAATAACCCAGACAATTGAAGCAGACATTAGAAACATTTTATTCAAGAAAGTAACAAAAGCAGAACCATTTTGAGAAAGACCATTACACTCAGTATCCCATCTAAAAGATGGCATCAAACAGCCTCAAATTGGAACAGATGCTGGTGGTTCTATATTTGCATCCAATAAGGAATCCTTGTCCCACCCACTGGAGTACATGCTGAAGAGCCCTTTGTCAATCCATATGCTGGATGAGGTTTGATCAACCTCTAAAACCCAGTAGAACATTGGATTTGTGAGGAGACGGACCTTCTGCATCTAGGATTGGGCAGCCTGTACTCAAAGCTGTTAGCGGCTGGAGAAATGGCCTTTTGAGACATCATGGGAATTCAGAGGTCCAGGAAACTGTTGCCTTTCAAGTGCAGCACCCCCTTCAGTCTGAACACTGGTAGAGGTCACGCCAGAAGCCCACGTTTGGGAACGGTCAGCCTGTCCTGAGCCCTGGACAGTGCTCGAGGTACGTGCAGCCTGTCCTGAGCCCTGGATTTGGGGCACATGAGAATCCAGATAGCCAGGAAACCTGTGGCTTGTCTGTGCGTCATTCCCTTCAGACCGACGACTAGTAGAAGTCACGCCAGAAGCCCACGTTTGGGAACGGTCAGCCTGTCCTGAGCCCTGGACAGTGCTCAAGGTACGTGCAGCCTGTCCTGAGCCCTGGATTTGGGGTACAACATGAGAACCCAGATAGCCTGGAAACCTGTGGCTTGTCTGTGCATCGTTCCCCTCAGATTGACGACTAGTAGAGGTCACGCCAGAAGCCCACATTTGGGAAGGGGCAGCCTGTCCTGAGCCCTGGACAGTGCTCGAGGAACGTGCAGCCTGTCCTGAGCCCTGGACAGTGCTCGAGGAACGTGCAGCCTGTCCTGAGCCCTGGACAGTGCTCGAGGAACGTGCAGCCTGTCCTGAGCCCTGGACAGTGCTCGAGGAACGTGCAGCCTGTCCTGAGCCCTGGATTTGGGGCACATGAGATTCCAGATAGCCAGGAAACCTGTGGCTTCTCTGTGCGTCATTCCCTTCAGACCGACGACTAGTAGAGGTCACGCCAGAAGCCCACATTTGGGAACGGTCAGCCTGTCCTGAGCCCTGGACAGTGCTCAAGGTACGTGCAGCCTGTCCTGAGCCCTGGATTTGGGGCACATGAGAATCCAGATAGCCAGGAAACCTGTGGCTTGTCTGTGCGTCATTCCCTTCAGACCGACGACTAGTAGAGGTCACGCCAGAAGCCCACATTTGGGAACGGGCAGCCTCTCCTGAGCCCTGGACAGTGCTCAAGGAATGTGCAGCCTGTCCTGAGCCCTGGACAGTGCTCGAGGAACGTGCAGCCTGTCCTGAGCCCTGGATTTGGGGTACAACATGAGAACCCAGATAGCCTGGAAACCTGTGGCTTGTCTGTGCATCGTTCCCTTCAGATTGACGACTAGTAGAGGTCACACCAGAAGCCCACATTTGGGAAGGGGCAGCCTGTCCTGAGCCCTGGACAGTGCTCGAGGAACGTGCAGCCTGTCCTGAGCCCTGGATTTGGGGTACAACATGAGAACCCAGATAGCCTGGAAACCTGTGGCTTGTCTGTGCATCGTTCCCTTCAGACTGACGACTAGTAGAGGTCACGCCAGACGCCCACATTTGGGAATGGGCAGCCTGTCCTGACGGCTGCATGGGGCTTGAGGAATGGGCAGCCTGTCCTGACAGCTGGGCAGCCTGAACAGATCCCTGGAAGGGGCTGGGGGAATGGCTAACCTGAACCGATGGCTGGGCAGCCTGTCCCCATGCGTGGACAGGCCATGAGGAATGGGCAGCCTGTCCAGACACCTGGATGGGGCACAATGAATGGGCAGTGGGCACATCATGGGAATATAGATTGCTGGTCTTACAAGAAACCATCCCATCAGATTCATGGACTGTGGAAACCAAGCCAGGAGGCCACAATTGAGATACAGTTTTCTGATCTGAGGGCTGGTAGGGGCTGCCGGGGTGGCCTGCCTGGCCCGAGGGCTGGTAGGGGCTGCCGGGGTGGCCTGCCTGGCCCGAGGGCTGGTAGGGGCTGCCGGGGTGGCCTGCCTGGCCCGAGGGCTGGTAGGGGCTGCCGGGGTGGCCTGCCTGGCCCGAGGGCTGGTAGGGGCTGCCGGGGTGGCCTGCCTGGCCCGAGGGCTGGTAGGGGCTGCCGGGGTGGCCTGCCTGGCCCGAGGGCTGGTAGGGGCTGCCGGGGTGGCCTGCCTGGCCCGAGGGCTGGTAGGGGCTGCCGGGGTGGCCTGCCTGGCCCGAGGGCTGGTAGGGGCTGCCGGGGTGGCCTGCCTGGCCCGAGGGCTGGTAGGGGCTGCCGGGGTGGCCTGCCTGGCCCGAGGGCTGGTAGGGGCTGCCGGGGTGGCCTGCCTGGCCCGAGGGCTGGTAGGGGCTGCCGGGGTGGCCATCTTGGGAACCTAGATGTCCGTAACGACTGTGGCTTTTGCATTCATACTGCCCGACAGGTTGATGGCTTGTGGACGTTACACCAGAACCCCATATCTGGGATTCTGGTGACCATACCGCACTCTGGAGGCTGGACATCTTCCCTTTCTTTGCCAGCTGAGAAGCAATGGTCCCATATGGGTGCCTGCTGCTACTTTGTTGAGCCCTCCTAGCAGTCTGCTGGCTGTCTGAAGTGTATGGACTTGGAAAACCTTGAGCACTGGATACAGTGTCTACACCATCAGAAGACCCACGGTACAGACGTCTTTGCGCAAAAGGGCGACTGGACAGAGGAGTATTTATTGCGACATTACCATCCGAGCTTTCATGGGAAGAGGGACCCAGCAACTCGGTTTGGGATACAGTTTCAGGAAGCTTCTGGCCACTTTGGAAAACCGACTGGTAATATCCTGTAGTCCCAATTGCAGTCACATCTTCTGAAAAACCCTTTTCACTGCTGGAAGCCCACCTAGACTCAACAGCTTCATTCTGCCTGGAGTCCAGGTCTTCCTGAAAGAACGGGGAGCTACTTTCCATGGATGCAACACTGGAAGTCAAGGCTCCCAGATGAGTAGCATTTTCAGGCTGACCCAAAGGATTGTTGTTCCACACTTGTAGGACAAAGGAGAAAAAGTAAGATTACATTCAGAACATTTGAGCAAGCACAAAAGAACCAATATCTGTCTCCAGTCTCATACCTCTATATCCCTCTGCGTCTTTTACTAAAGAGATTGTAGTGAGAAGTAACCAAAACCTACAAGACAAAAGAGCATTTGTTCATGAAGGCAACTCTCTGTCAAAGTTAGACAAAATAACACCACAAGTGGTCCACATCATATGTTTACCTCCTGCGCCACCACATCATGCCTCTAGATGGGATAACCCCAAACCCAGGGTGTAGCGGCACCTTTGTCTCCTTCCGAGAATCACAGGCAAACGGAGACTTCCCTATCTACTTGCGTTCCTCTTAAGCCTCTCATTAAAGTTACCTGATAAGGATCACCTGGTCAAACTCTTTTCACCTGTTATAGAACCAGTTATAGGAACTGATGCATGACTGCCACTGAAAAATAGTTGGTGATATTCAAGTATAACAGTAATATTGTTTTAGTACTAGAGGCTGCTTTGATTGTACAAGTGTTAATGTGCAATTCATTTGTTTGCTTGTCACATGGGTAATTGAGTGCCAATTTCACTTCTCTTTGTTTATGTCTGGTGCGTATTTTATTTGGTCAAATGTCCTTTTCTAAGCTTATCATCCAAATTTTAATTGTTTATTTCTGTTCTACAGTTTTAAATTTGTTTGTTTGAAAGGTTTGGTGCCAATGCCTATCTTTTTGCACATCTTGATTAAATTGGTATATAATTGTAAATCATGGTAACATTTTTATATCTATCTAGGTTTCTCAAGAAATTCTGGACAAAGCCACATTTATTGATTCCCTGCCCTCTGTAAATAAAATAAAATAAAAATAAAAAACCAACAACTATTAAAAAACATCCAGAATTCTAATTTGTAGGTAAACCAAGTGTGAATCCACAATCCTGTAATCATATGAAATGCACTGGTGAAAAATATGTGAATGAAAGTCATCAAAAATGTTGAAACAATGTATAATCACTCTTTCATTACACTGAGTAATTCTATCAAATTATAATCATTTGAATCACATCATTAATAAATCTTCTGGATGCACTTTTAAGAACATTCACATTCCAGATTTGACCGATGTTCTGGCAATTGGCCCTAGTTTAGCTCCAGGAAACTTGCTGCATAGCAGGTTAGCTTCACAGCATATGTTGCAGTAGCAACTAACCTACACTTTTGCTGAGCAAAAGGACCAGTTTACATGTTCCTACTGATCTCATTTAGTAATTTACTAAAATAAACAATTTCAACTTTGGGAATGAACCTTTTTTTCTTTTTTAGAACTTCTTAACTCGCCTACCTCTGTGATGAAGACCTGTGTATTTCTCTTCTGAATTACATTTCAAAAGGAGGATCACATGACCGGTACTGTGCAACAACTCTGGACATCCACCTCTCAACTTGCTCCTCTACCTATTTTTATTCAAAGTCTCATTTTGTGATTCAAACGTTCCATGAACTCAGTTTTTTTTTGTGAACGATAACTGTACTTAAGTCTAATAAGCACTTTTTCTGAGCTCGTCAGGCATTTCTAAATGGCACTGCTTTGTAAGCAACATGGTGAGTAAACCCATAACGTTGGACTATATGATTTACACACTTTTAGAAACTGGTTCAAAGTGACCGGTACTTCGGGTTCGATCTCCTCAGGTTACCCTCTGCCCTCCGTCCTCTGTAGCCGCATCAATCCGGGGAAGTCAAGAGACACTGACACCAGGGTGAATCAAGAGAGTTCCACTTTATTGAGGAAAGCACAAAGTATGCACGTGTCCTATAGCTACTATCTAATCTACAGGATGACGGGGAAAAGTGAGACATGTTCTAAGGGTCTACGTAGAAAGCAAAGAAGCAAGGTTAGTAAAGATTAGATGTTCGCTGCATGAACAAGCACGAGCTGTTCCCGTACCAGCCATTAGCTACCCCTGTGCTGAGAGAGAAAGGGAGGGGTAAAGGAGACAAGAAGAGGGAGCGGATGACCTCGGGAGACCAGCTCGCGGTCAAGCCGTCATGTCATGGCTGATAAGCAGAGACCTTGCGTTGGGTGCCTGAAGACAGAAAGGCTCCAGTGTCTAACACTCCCCCCTTTGATTCCAAGAGGAACCATATATCATTATATAGACCTTTCTCACACGCAGGCACCAAGGCAACATTTGCATGATTAATCACAGTGGTAGAGGTGCGGGTGATGAAAGAAGACAACAGTGACAATAAACAGGGGCAACAAACAAGAATCAACACAATAATCAAGATTACGGGAGAACATGTGTTTATAAACCAAGATCCCCAAGGGCCAACAAGGTCCGTCAGCCAACTTGACCAAGTATCATCAGCAGGTGGAGGCTCAGCAGTAGCGGCCTTCATGTGCGAAATGATGTCAGTAATGTTGGTATAGTAACTAGGGATGTCGAAGCAACACGTTTCGTTAATGACCTAGCAGCCGGTTTTGCATGACAGCGGTTCGGATTTGATCTACTTCATCATTGAACAATGCCAGGGCGTTTTCAGTCCTATTGACTAAAGTGAGCACCTGCCACGCCAAACCATTCATTTTTGTTAAGTGCTGCAGTAGTTCCTCCTCCCAGGAACAAACTCCAAACCAAGTTCGCTCTGGGGTTAATCCATCGGTTGGCCAGTACGGACCCATCATACCTATTAGGGGTGCTGGGAATTACAGACCTTTTAGCCCTGCCCTGGCGGTAACATCATCTACCGAGACCGGTACCCAGGGTGTATGGAATGCCTGACATACCAGACAATCCTTCCCTGGCACTACCTCTCCTGCCACTACCAGGCAGACCACACAGGCTAAATTACCATTACGTTGCTGTTGATGACTCTGAAAGCACTCCATCCCCCTTTTGTACCCGTCGAGACTGAACGTAATGCCAATATTATCACACAGATGGGGCCCATTATTCCTACAGTAAGGTTTTGCATACAATTATCAGGAAAACAAGGAGAGTCTGCAAAGGATGTTAATAGGCAGATAGGATAGCTCTCAAATTATAATACCAATGCAAAAGTGTATTGATATCAACAGGGCCAAGGAGTACTTCCTCGGTGTGTGGTGCAGCCGAGGGGCAGTCCCCCAGCATGAAATCATATAACAAATTTTGTATCATATGTGAATGTGTTAAGGTGCATTTGGCTTGGCGGACGCGTCAGCTACTGGTAATTCCTTCGGCGGGCTGGCATGTATCCACTGTGCCGATCCCGATGTTAGCACAGCGGTTCGGGTCTCTGCGATCACGTTTGTTGGGGGGCCGTACGCAGCTTCACCATCTTTCCGAGGGTTCAATGACTTGACCAAAACAGTGTCACCTGGAATCAATGGATGAGCAGGCCTGTCTGTGGGAAGAGGGAGAGCACAAGAGACATTACCACGCACACTGTTCAATTTCGCAATCAACATTTGGGTGTAGTCCGCCAGGATCACGTCCATGTCACCTGAATGAGAAACACCTGGGTTACCTCTGACCCATGGGCTGGTAAATTATCCAGTAAAAATGACCTCAAATGGTGACAATTTGGTGGTGGCAGTGGGCATCATTCTGATCTGACGAAACACTGCTGGCAGTAGATCGATCCATTTCTTTCCTGTTTCCATCATAGCCTTTG
This sequence comes from Electrophorus electricus, assembly GCF_041902795.1. Lineage (NCBI taxonomy): Eukaryota > Metazoa > Chordata > Actinopteri > Gymnotiformes > Gymnotidae > Electrophorus > Electrophorus electricus. The sequence goes on along the minus strand of NC_137515.1, from coordinate 19,635,809 downwards.
TTAACATTTCTTTCAATGAATGATTAATTCTTTCAACAATGCCAGATGACTGAGGATGATAAGGGATGTGAAACTTCCAGTCAAGAGTTAGGCAGGTGCATAGTTTCTGAGTTACCTTAGAAATGAAACAGGGTCCCTGATCTGAATCTATTACCCGAGGCACACCATACCTCAGTATTATCTCCTTGGCTCGGATTTTAACCACAGCGCGGCGTCTTCCTTAGAACAAGGAAACGCCTCAGTCCACTTGGAAAACCTGTATACAATCTCTAGCAGATACTTCAACTGACCACAAGGTGGCATGTGCATAAAGTCTATCTGTAGTCACTGAAAGGGATATTCAGGAGCCAGCAAGGCATCATGTTTGGCTTGTGTTTTACCCTGGTTGCTTCTAGCACAGGTTAAACAGCTATCTAGGAAAGATTTTACAGTTTTGCGTGTTTCAGGTATACCAAACTGCTTTTCAATGTTAGCTGTCACCCCCCCTTTGTGCGATATGTGAAATCCTGTGAAACTGACGCACAAGAAATGGCAAAACAGATATAGGAAGGGCGATACGCCCCTCCGGGTCACGAATTAGACCACTTTTATCAGGACTACATCCTTGATCAGCCCAATGAAAGCAGTCCTTTCGTGTACCCTGAGTCTGTATGAAACGCAGATCGATATCAGTAGGCACCAAGCAATGAGAAAACATGTCGACGATACAGCGTATGGGCACGAGGGGGCATTAACAACTGCCCAACATGCAACCTCGTCCGCCAAGCCGTTGCCAGTGGCCGTGTCAGATCCAGAGGTCGTGTCATGACCCCTGACCTTTTCGACAGTCACCGGAGCTGGTAGTGTACATGCAGACAAAATTGCAGACACTAGTCCTGAATTAGAAATGGGCTTACCATCCGAGGTGCAGAACCCCCTGGGGTGCCAAATTTTACCGAAGTCATGAGCAACCCCAAACGCATGACGGGAATCAGTATACATGGTGACAACCTGATCCCGGAATAGATGACAGGCCCTGGTCAATGCCATCAGTTCAGCTGGTGAGCAGACCTGTAAGGGCAGACAGAATATCCACAAGGGAATACGCAGTCGGACATTGTGTAAAACATGAGGCATCTACAAAAATGTGATAGTCGCATTCGAGCGACGTGCTAGCCAGATCAGAGCGCATACTCAAGGACTCAAGGATAGCCTCCATGCGGTCGTGGGGCACAGAGTCAGCAGAATGATTTAGCGATGTCAAAAGCGATTGTAACAGGCTAGCAGATGAACTCAGGGATGTGTGTGATTTAATGGTTAAGTTCTGAGTGGCGCAAAGGATGGCCTCATAGCCCGAACGTCGCTGCGCCATCATGTGCTGTGTCTGAATGTTATTCAGAATAGTAATAACTTGATGTGAAGTGTGAAGAACCATGCTATGAGACAGTGCCAATTTCTCAGCGTCAGTGACTAGCAGGGCCGAGGCAGCCCTGGCGCGTAAGCACGCCGGCCTGCTTGAACGACCGAATCAAAAGTTTTGGAAAGGTAGGCCACAGGACCATAACTGCCACCGTGCTCGTAAAGGTGGAAGGGCAGATTATAGTTCGGCAGGCCAAGCGCTGGAGCAGAGCACAAGGCCGATTTCAGAGTCCTAAATGACTGATGCATGGTTTCAGTCCAGACCAATGTGTCAGGACAGTCTTTTCCACAGCCCTGCCCGAGGACTTTATCATGAATGGAACAATCGGGCACCCACTGGCGGCAGTAGTTAACCAGACCCAGGAAACTCAGCGTGGCTTGCTTCGTGTAGGGCGGAGGGATGTCACATATGACCCGACGGTCTTCAGAGAGGCGGCGTCCACCAGCAGACAGCAGGAACCCCAGATACGTGACAGACAGCTTGCACCACTGGAGCTTAGATGGTGAATCCTTAAAACCGCATGAAGCCAGATGTTTCAGTAGTGAACGAGACCCCATCACGCAGCGCTCCTCCGTTGGTGATGACAAGAGGATGTCGTCTGCGTAACTGATAATAACACAGCCCTCTGGAGGGGCCCAGGACGACAATGCGTCTCTTACAACAGCGGAGAACACAGCCGGGGAGTCCAGGAAGCCCTGGGGGAGCCGGCACCACACGTAATGCCTATCCTGAAATGTAAATGCGAAAAGTGGTTGGCTGTCCGGGTGGACTGGTACAGAGAAAAAGGCAGAGCAAATATCAACAACAGAAAAATAGTGATGGTGTGCAGGTATAGTGGTTAAAATGGCAGACACATCAGGCACCAGCGGGGCTATAGGAACTACTATGCCATTAATGCGCTTGAGATCTTGTGTCAATCTCCATCCCTCACCACCTGGTTTACAGGTGTATTGTAGGGTGACACAGTGGGAATGATGATGCCTCGGTCAAGCAGGGAGTCAATGAGAGGTGACAGACCTGCTTCTTTTTCAGGAGATAGTGGATACTGTTTACAGTAAACAGCTCAAGCTTGAGTCGAGCCTCATAGGGATTTACTAAAGAGGTTCTCTGTGTTATACTGCAGAGTTTGTGCAGGTTGGGGATTCATATTTTGCTGACAAGTTGGTACAAACAGGTTCCTTTCTGACTCAGAGGTTGATCCCAGTCCTTAGTAAAACAGGAGAGAAGCACTGAGCATGGCTCATCAGGGCCATATCCTTCCGAGATGTGTCAACATTAGTGTGCTAAGCCCAGTAATAAACATTGGCTCCATCACTATTTGAATTTGGGAGGGTGTCATTGCTAACCAGCTCCTCCTCAGTAAACCTGTGCTTTAAACACCACACCAGACCACTCCTGAAATCAGGTCCTGTTAATTGAGCATATTTGGTGCATCCTTCTAAAGCATCCAAAAATGCATGAACCTTAGTCAGATCAGGTAAACCATCACAAATATTTTTTATATCAGTCATGTTAGGAGGCATAACTACACAGTTTCTCACCCAGTACCATGAACAGAGCAGAAATTTGAGGGGCTGGAGCCATGGTCCAAAGCCTCACCCTGCTGTAGAAAGAGGAGGTTAGGATAGAGGGCTGGTGTGGGCTTGCCACCCACAAGCCCCCCCACAGCTTCCTTCCAGAGACTGTGGGTAGCTGTAAAAATGAGGCCAACACCACCATTGCTGGACCATAAAAGAGCCTGTGAAAATTGTGCCAAATACCCATCAAATAAAGAATCATGGCTCTCAGCAGAGAAGTAGTGTGGCAGTGCTTGTCACCACACCCAAAGAATCACCGCTTTCATCACCTTGCAAAGCTAGATTGAATTCATGCTGACCTTGTGCCCCTTCAGACTGCAAATAACCCAGACAATTGAAGCAGACATTAGAAACATTTTATTCAAGAAAGTAACAAAAGCAGAACCATTTTGAGAAAGACCATTACACTCAGTATCCCATCTAAAAGATGGCATCAAACAGCCTCAAATTGGAACAGATGCTGGTGGTTCTATATTTGCATCCAATAAGGAATCCTTGTCCCACCCACTGGAGTACATGCTGAAGAGCCCTTTGTCAATCCATATGCTGGATGAGGTTTGATCAACCTCTAAAACCCAGTAGAACATTGGATTTGTGAGGAGACGGACCTTCTGCATCTAGGATTGGGCAGCCTGTACTCAAAGCTGTTAGCGGCTGGAGAAATGGCCTTTTGAGACATCATGGGAATTCAGAGGTCCAGGAAACTGTTGCCTTTCAAGTGCAGCACCCCCTTCAGTCTGAACACTGGTAGAGGTCACGCCAGAAGCCCACGTTTGGGAACGGTCAGCCTGTCCTGAGCCCTGGACAGTGCTCGAGGTACGTGCAGCCTGTCCTGAGCCCTGGATTTGGGGCACATGAGAATCCAGATAGCCAGGAAACCTGTGGCTTGTCTGTGCGTCATTCCCTTCAGACCGACGACTAGTAGAGGTCACGCCAGAAGCCCACATTTGGGAACGGGCAGCCTGTCCTGAGCCCTGGACAGTGCTCGAGGAATGTGCAGCCTGTCCTGAGCCCTGGACAGTGCTCGAGGAACGTGCAGCCTGTCCTGAGCCCTGGATTTGGGGTACAACATGAGAACCCAGATAGCCTGGAAACCTGTGGCTTGTCTGTGCATCGTTCCCTTCAGATTGACGACTAGTAGAGGTCACGCCAGAAGCCCACATTTGGGAAGGGGCAGCCTGTCCTGAGCCCTGGACAGTGCTCGAGGAATGTGCAGCCTGTTCTGAGCCCTGGATTTGGGGTACATCATGAGAACCCAGATAGCCTGGAAACCTGTGGCTTGTCTGTGCATCGTTCCCTTCAGACTGACGACTAGTAGAGGTCACGCCAGAAGCCCACATTTGGGAAGGGGCAGCCTGTCCTGAGCCCTGGACAGTGCTCGAGGAATGTGCAGCCTTTCCTGAGCCCTGGATTTGGGGTACATCATGAGAACCCAGATAGCCTGGAAACCTGTGGCTTGTCTGTGCATCGTTCGCTTCAAACTGACGACTAGTAGAGGTCACGCCAGAAGCCCACATTTGGGAACGGGCAGCCTGTCCTGAGCCCTGGAAAGTGCTCGAGGAACGTGCAGCCTGTCCTGAGCCCTGGACAGTGCTCGAGGAACGTGCAGCCTGTCCTGAGCCCTGGACAGTGCTCGAGGAACGTGCAGCCTGTCCTGAGCCCTGGATTTAGGGTACAACATGAGAACCCAGATAGCCTGGAAACCTGTGGCTTGTCTGTGCATCGTTCCCTTCAGACTGACGACTAGTAGAGGTCACGCCAGACGCCCACATTTGGGAATGGGCAGCCTGTCCTGACGGCTGCATGGGGCTTGAGGAATGGGCAGCCTGTCCTGACAGCTGGGCAGCCTGAACAGATCCCTGGAAGGGGCTGGGGGAATGGCTAACCTGAACCGATGGCTGGGCAGCCTGTCCCCATGCCTGGACAGGCCATGAGGAATGGGCAGCCTGTCCAGACACCTGGATGGGGCACAATGAATGGGCAGTGGGCACATCATGGGAATATAGATTGCTGGTCTTACAAGAAACCATCCCATCAGATTCATGGACTGTGGAAACCAAGCCAGGAGGCCACAATTGAGATACAGTTTTCTGATCTGAGGGCTGGTAGGGGCTGCCGGGGTGGCCTGCCTGGCCCGAGGGCTGGTAGGGGCTGCCGGGGTGGCCTGCCTGGCCCGAGGGCTGGTAGGGGCTGCCGGGGTGGCCTGCCTGGCCCGAGGGCTGGTAGGGGCTGCCGGGGTGGCCTGCCTGGCCCGAGGGCTGGTAGGGGCTGCCGGGGTGGCCTGCCTGGCCCGAGGGCTGGTAGGGGCTGCCGGGGTGGCCTGCCTGGCCCGAGGGCTGGTAGGGGCTGCCGGGGTGGCCTGCCTGGCCCGAGGGCTGGTAGGGGCTGCCGGGGTGGCCTGCCTGGCCCGAGGGCTGGTAGGGGCTGCCGGGGTGGCCTGCCTGGCCCGAGGGCTGGTAGGGGCTGCCGGGGTGGCCTGCCTGGCCCGAGGGCTGGTAGGGGCTGCCGGGGTGGCCTGCCTGGCCCGAGGGCTGGTAGGGGCTGCCGGGGTGGCCTGCCTGGCCCGAGGGCTGGTAGGGGCTGCCGGGGTGGCCTGCCTGGCCCGAGGGCTGGTAGGGGCTGCCGGGGTGGCCATCTTGGGAACCTAGATGTCCGTAACGACTGTGGCTTTTGCATTCATACTGCCCGACAGGTTGATGGCTTGTGGACGTTACACCAGAACCCCATATCTGGGATTCTGGTGACCATACCGCACTCTGGAGGCTGGACATCTTCCCTTTCTTTGCCAGCTGAGAAGCAATGGTCCCATATGGGTGCCTGCTGCTACTTTGTTGAGCCCTCCTAGCAGTCTGCTGGCTGTCTGAAGTGTATGGACTTGGAAAACCTTGAGCACTGGATACAGTGTCTACACCATCAGAAGACCCACGGTACAGACGTCTTTGCGCAAAAGGGCGACTGGACAGAGGAGTATTTATTGCGACATTACCATCCGAGCTTTCATGGGAAGAGGGACCCAGCAACTCGGTTTGGGATACAGTTTCAGGAAGCTTCTGGCCACTTTGGAAAACCGACTGGTAATATCCTGTAGTCCCAATTGCAGTCACATCTTCTGAAAAACCCTTTTCACTGCTGGAAGCCCACCTAGACTCAACAGCTTCATTCTGCCTGGAGTCCAGGTCTTCCTGAAAGAACGGGGAGCTACTTTCCATGGATGCAACACTGGAAGTCAAGGCTCCCAGATGAGTGGCATTTTCAGGCTGACCCAAAGGATTGTTGTTCCACACTTGTAGGACAAAGGAAAAAAAGTAAGATTACATTCAGAACATTTGAGCAAGCACAAAAGAACCAATATCTGTCTCCAGTCTCATACCTCTATATCCCTCTGCGTCTTTTACTAAAGAGATTGTAGTGAGAAGTAACCAAAACCTACAAGACAAAAGAGCATTTGTTCATGAAGGCAACTCTCTGTCAAAGTTAGACAAAATAACACCACAAGTGGTCCACATCATATGTTTACCTCCTGCGCCACCACATCATGCCTCTAGATGGGATAACCCCAAACCCAGGGTGTAGCGGCACCTTTGTCTCCTTCCGAGAATCACAGGCAAACGGAGACTTCCCTATCTACTTGCGTTCCTCTTAAGCCTCTCATTAAAGTTACCTGATAAGGATCACCTGGTCAAACTCTTTTCACCTGTTATAGAACCAGTTATAGGAACTGATGCATGACTGCCACTGAAAAATAGTTGGTGATATTCAAGTATAACAGTAATATTGTTTTAGTACTAGAGGCTGCTTTGATTGTACAAGTGTTAATGTGCAATTCATTTGTTTGCTTGTCACATGGGTAATTGAGTGCCAATTTCACTTCTCTTTGTTTATGTCTGGTGCGTATTTTATTTGGTCAAATGTCCTTTTCTAAGCTTATCATCCAAATTTTAATTGTTTATTTCTGTTCTACAGTTTTAAATTTGTTTGTTTGAAAGGTTTGGTGCCAATGCCTATCTTTTTGCACATCTTGATTAAATTGGTATATAATTGTAAATCATGGTAACATTTTTATATCTATCTAGGTTTCTCAAGAAATTCTGGACAAAGCCACATTTATTGATTCCCTGCCCTCTGTAAATAAAATAAAATAAAAATAAAAAACCAACAACTATTAAAAAACATCCAGAATTCTAATTTGTAGGTAAACCAAGTGTGAATCCACAATCCTGTAATCATATGAAATGCACTGGTGAAAAATATGTGAATGAAAGTCATCAAAAATGTTGAAACAATGTATAATCACTCTTTCATTACACTGAGTAATTCTATCAAATTATAATCATTTGAATCACATCATTAATAAATCTTCTGGATGCACTTTTAAGAACATTCACATTCCAGATTTGACCGATGTTCTGGCAATTGGCCCTAGTTTAGCTCCAGGAAACTTGCTGCATAGCAGGTTAGCTTCACAGCATATGTTGCAGTAGCAACTAACCTACACTTTTGCTGAGCAAAAGGACCAGTTTACATGTTCTTACTGATCTCATTTAGTAATTTACTAAAATAAACAATTTCAACTTTGGGAATGAACCTTTTTTTCTTTTTTAGAACTTCTTAACTCGCCTACCTCTGTGATGAAGACCTGTGTATTTCTCTTCTGAATTACATTTCAAAAGGAGGATCACATGACCGGTACTGTGCAACAACTCTGGACATCCACCTCTCAACTTGCTCCTCTACCTATTTTTATTCAAAGTCTCATTTTGTGATTCAAACGTTCCATGAACTCAGTTTTTTTTTGTGAACGATAACTGTACTTAAGTCTAATAAGCACTTTTTCTGAGCTCGTCAGGCATTTCTAAATGGCACTGCTTTGTAAGCAACATGGTGAGTAAACCCATAACGTTGGACTATATGATTTACACACTTTTAGAAACTGGTTCAAAGTGACCGGTACTTCGGGTTCGATCTCCTCAGGTTACCCTCTGCCCTCCGTCCTCTGTAGCCGCATCAATCCGGGGAAGTCAAGAGACACTGACACCAGGGTGAATCAAGAGAGTTCCACTTTATTGAGGAAAGCACAAAGTATGCACGTGTCCTATAGCTACTATCTAATCTACAGGATGACGGGGAAAAGTGAGACATGTTCTAAGGGTCTACGTAGAAAGCAAAGAAGCAAGGTTAGTAAAGATTAGATGTTCGCTGCATGAACAAGCACGAGCTGTTCCCGTACCAGCCATTAGCTACCCCTGTGCTGAGAGAGAAAGGGAGGGGTAAAGGAGACAAGAAGAGGGAGCGGATGACCTCGGGAGACCAGCTCGCGGTCAAGCCGTCATGTCATGGCTGATAAGCAGAGACCTTGCGTTGGGTGCCTGAAGACAGAAAGGCTCCAGTGTCTAACACTCCCCCCTTTGATTCCAAGAGGAACCATATATCATTATATAGACCTTTCTCACACGCAGGCACCAAGGCAACATTTGCATGATTAATCACAGTGGTAGAGGTGCGGGTGATGAAAGAAGACAACAGTGACAATAAACAGGGGCAACAAACAAGAATCAACACAATAATCAAGATTACGGGAGAACATGTGTTTATAAACCAAGATCCCCAAGGGCCAACAAGGTCCGTCAGCCAACTTGACCAAGTATCATCAGCAGGTGGAGGCTCAGCAGTAGCGGCCTTCATGTGCAAAATGATGTCAGTAATGTTGGTATAGTAACTAGGGATGTCGAAGCAACACGTTTCGTTAATGACCTAGCAGCCGGTTTTGCATGACAGCGGTTCGGATTTGATCTACTTCATCATTGAACAATGCCAGGGCGTTTTCAGTCCTATTGACTAAAGTGAGCACCTGCCACGCCAAACCATTCATTTTTGTTAAGTGCTGCAGTAGTTCCTCCTCCCAGGAACAAACTCCAAACCAAGTTCGCTCCGGGGTTAGTCCATCGGTTGGCCAGTACGGTCCCATCATACCTATTAGGGGTGCTGGGAATTACAGACCTTTTAGCCCTGCCCTGGCGGTAACATCATCTACCGAGACCGGTACCCAGGGTGTATGGAATGCCTGACATACCAGACAATCCTTCCCTGGCACTACCTCTCCTGCCACTACCAGGCAGACCACACAGGCTAAATTACCATTACGTTGCTGTTGATGACTCTGAAAGCACTCCATCCCCCTTTTGTACCCGTCGAGACTGAACGTAATGCCAATATTATCACACAGATGGGGCCCATTATTCCTACAGTAAGGTTTTGCATACAATTATCAGGAAAACAAGGAGAGTCTGCAAAGGATGTTAATAGGCAGATAGGATAGCTCTCAAATTATAATACCAATGCAAAAGTGTATTGATATCAACAGGGCCAAGGAGTACTTCCTCGGTGTGTGGTGCAGCCGAGGGGCAGTCCCCCAGCATGAAATCATATAACAAATTTTGTATCATATGTGAATGTGTTAAGGTGCATTTGGCTTGGCGGACGCGTCAGCTACTGGTAATTCCTTCGGCGGGCTGGCGTGTATCCACTGTGCCGATCCCGATGTTAGCACAGCGGTTCGGGTCACTGCGATCACGTTTGTTGGGGGGCCGTACGCAGCTTCACCATCTTTCCCAGGGTTCAATGGCTTGACCAAAACAGTGTCACCTGGAATCAATGGATGAGCAGGCCTGTCTGTGGGAAGAGGGAGAGCACAAGAGACATTACCACGCACACTGTTCAATTTCGCAATCAACATTTGGGTGTAGTCCGCCAGGATCACGTCCATGTCACCTGAATGAGAAACACCTGGGTTACCTCTGACCCATGGGCTGGTAAATTATCCAGTAAAAATGACCTCAAATGGTGACAATTTGGTGGTGGCAGTGGGCATCATTCTGATCTGACGAAACACTGCTGGCAGTAGATCGATCCATTTCTTTCCTGTTTCCATCATAGCCTTTGTTAACATTTCTTTCAATGAATGATTAATTCTTTCAACAATGCCAGATGACTGAGGATGATAAGGGATGTGAAACTTCCAGTCAAGAGTTAGGCAGGTGCATAGTTTCTGAGTTACCTTAGAAATGAAACAGGGTCCCTGATCTGAATCTATTACCCGAGGCACACCATACCTCAGTATTATCTCCTTGGCTCGGATTTTAACCACAGCGCGGCGTCTTCCTTAGAACAAGGAAACGCCTCAGTCCACTTGGAAAACCTGTATACAATCTCTAGCAGATACTTCAACTGACCACAAGGTGGCATGTGCATAAAGTCTATCTGTAGTCACTGAAAGGGATATTCAGGAGCCAGCAAGGCATCATGTTTGGCTTGTGTTTTACCCTGGTTGCTTCTAGCACAGGTTAAACAGCTATCTAGGAAAGATTTTACAGTTTTGCGTGTTTCAGGTATACCAAACTGCTTTTCAATGTTAGCTGTCACCCCCCCTTTGTGCGATATGTGAAATCCTGTGAAACTGACGCACAAGAAATGGCAAAACAGATATAGGAAGGGCGATACGCCCCTCCGGGTCACGAATTAGACCACTTTTATCAGGACTACATCCTTGATCAGCCCAATGAAAGCAGTCCTTTCGTGTACCCTGAGTCTGTATGAAACGCAGATCGATATCAGTAGGCACCAAGCAATGAGAAAACATGTCGACGATACAGCGTATGGGCACGAGGGGGCATTAACAACTGCCCAACATGCAACCTCGTCCGCCAAGCCGTTGCCAGTGGCCGTGTCAGATCCAGAGGTCGTGTCATGACCCCTGACCTTTTCGACAGTCACCGGAGCTGGTAGTGTACATGCAGACAAAATTGCAGACACTAGTCCTGAATTAGAAATGGGCTTACCATCCGAGGTGCAGAACCCCCTGGGGTGCCAAATTTTACCGAAGTCATGAGCAACCCCAAACGCATGACGGGAATCAGTATACATGGTGACAACCTGATCCCGGAATAGATGACAGGCCCTGGTCAATGCCATCAGTTCAGCTGGTGAGCAGACCTGTAAGGGCAGACAGAATATCCACAAGGGAATACGCAGTCGGACATTGTGTAAAACATGAGGCATCTACAAAAATGTGATAGTCGCATTCGAGCGGCGTGCTAGCCAGATCAGAGCGCATACTCAAGGACTCAAGGATAGCCTCCATGCGGTCGTGGGGCACAGAGTCAGCAGAATGATTTAGCGATGTCAAAAGCGATTGTAACAGGCTAGCAGATGAACTCAGGGATGTGTGTGATTTAATGGTTAAGTTCTGAGTGGCGCAAAGGATGGCCTCATAGCCCGAACGTCGCTGCGCCATCATGTGCTGTGTCTGAATGTTATTCAGAATAGTAATAACTTGATGTGAAGTGTGAAGAACCATGCTATGAGACAGTGCCAATGTCTCAGCGTCAGTGACTAGCAGGGCCGAGGCAGCCCTGGCGCGTAAGCACGCCGGCCTGCTTGAACGACCGAATCAAAAGTTTTGGAAAGGTAGGCCACAGGACCATAACTGCCACCGTGCTCGTAAAGGTGGAAGGGCAGATTATAGTTCGGCAGGCCAAGCGCTGGAGCAGAGCACAAGGCCGATTTCAGAGTCCTAAATGACTGATGCATGGTTTCAGTCCAGACCAATGTGTCAGGACAGTCTTTTCCACAGCCCTGCCCGAGGACTTTATCATGAATGGAACAATCGGGCACCCACTGGCGGCAGTAGTTAACCAGACCCAGGAAACTCAGCGTGGCTTGCTTCGTGTAGGGCGGAGGGATGTCACATATGACCCGACGGTCTTCAGAGAGGCGGCGTCCACCAGCAGACAGCAGGAACCCCAGATACGTGACAGACAGCTTGCACCACTGGAGCTTAGATGGTGAATCCTTAAAACCGCATGAAGCCAGATGTTTCAGTAGTGAACGAGACCCCATCACGCAGCGCTCCTCCGTTGGTGATGACAAGAGGATGTCGTCTGCGTAACTGATAATAACACAGCCCTCTTGAGGGGCCCAGGACGCCAATGCGTCTCTTACAACAGCGGAGAACACAGCCGGGGAGTCCAGGAAGCCCTGGGGGAGCCGGCACCACACGTAATGCCTATCCTGAAATGTAAATGCGAAAAGTGGTTGGCTGTCCGGGTGGACTGGTACAGAGAAAAAGGCAGAGCAAATATCAACAACAGAAAAATAGTGATGGTGTGCAGGTATAGTGGTTAAAATGGCAGACACATCAGGCACCAGCGGGGCTATAGGAACTACTATGCCATTAATGCGCTTGAGATCTTGTGTCAATCTCCATCCCTCACCACCTGGTTTACAGGTGTATTGTAGGGTGACACAGTGGGAATGATGATGCCTCGGTCAAGCAGGGAGTCAATGAGAGGTGACAGACCTGCTTCTTTTTCAGGAGATAGTGGATACTGTTTACAGTAAACAGCTCAAGCTTGAGTCGAGCCTCATAGGGATTTACTAAAGAGGTTCTCTGTGTTATACTGCAGAGTTTGTGCAGGTTGGAGATTCATATTTTGCTGACAAGTTGGTACAAACAGGTTCCTTTCTGACTCAGAGGTTGATCCCAGTCCTTAGTAAAACAGGAGAGAAGCACTGAGCATGGCTCATCAGGGCCATATCCTTCCGAGATGTGTCAACATTAGTGTGCTAAGCCCAGTAATAAACATTGGCTCCATCACTATTTGAATTTGGGAGGGTGTCATTGCTAACCAGCTCCTCCTCAGTAAACCTGTGCTTTAAACACCACACCAGACCACTCCTGAAATCAGGTCCTGTTAATTGAGCATATTTGGTGCATCCTTCTAAAGCATCCAAAAATGCATGAACCTTAGTCAGATCAGGTAAACCATCACAAATATTTTTTATATCAGTCATGTTAGGAGGCATAACTACACAGTTTCTCACCCAGTACCATGAACAGAGCAGAAATTTGAGGGGCTGGAGCCATGGTCCAAAGCCTCACCCTGCTGTAGAAAGAGGAGGTTAGGATAGAGGGCTGGTGTGGGCTTGCCACCCACAAGCCCCCCCACCCCCCCTCAGCTTCCTTCCAGAGACTGTGGGTAGCTGTAAAAATGAGGCCAACACCACCATTGCTGGACCATAAAAGAGCCTGTGAAAATTGTGCCAAATACCCATCAAATAAAGAATCATGGCTCTCAGCAGAGAAGTTGTGTGGCAGGGCTTGTCACCACACCCAAAGAATCACCGCTTTCATCACCTTGCAAAGCTAGATTGAATTCATGCTGACCTTGTGCCCCTTCAGACTGCAAATAACCCAGACAATTGAAGCAGACATTAGAAACATTTTATTCAAGAAAGTAACAAAAGCAGAACCATTTTGAGAAAGACCATTACACTCAGTATCCCATCTAAAAGATGGCATCAAACAGCCTCAAATTGGAACAGATGCTGGTGGTTCTATATTTGCATCCAATAAGGAATCCTTGTCCCACCCACTGGAGTACATGCTGAAGAGCCCTTTGTCAATCCATATGCTGGATGAGGTTTGATCAACCTCTAAAACCCAGTAGAACATTGGATTTGTGAGGAGACGGACCTTCTGCATCTAGGATTGGGCAGCCTGTACTCAAAGCTGTTAGCGGCTGGAGAAATGGCCTTTTGAGACATCATGGGAATTCAGAGGTCCAGGAAACTGTTGCCTTTCAAGTGCAGCACCCCCTTCAGTCTGAACACTGGTAGAGGTCATGCCAGAAGCCCACGTTTGGGAACGGTCAGCCTGTCCTGAGCCCTGGACAGTGCTCGAGGTACGTGCAGCCTGTCCTGAGCCCTGGATTTGGGGCACATGAGAATCCAGATAGCCAGGAAACCTGTGGCTTGTCTGTGCGTCATTCCCTTCAGACCGACGACTAGTAGAGGTCACGCCAGAAGCCCACGTTTGGGAACGGTCAGCCTGTCCTGAGCCCTGGACAGTGCTCGAGGTACGTGCAGCCTGTCCTGAGCCCTGGATTTGGGGCACATGAGAATCCAGATAGCCAGGAAACCTGTGGCTTGTCTGTGCATCATTCCCTTCAGACCGACGGCTAGTAGAAGTCACGCCAGAAGCCCACGTTTGGGAACGGTCAGCCTGTCCTGAGCCCTGGACAGTGCTCGAGGTACGTGCAGCCTGTCCTGAGCCCTGGATTTGGGGCACATGAGATTCCAGATAGCCAGGAAACCTGTGGCTTGTCTGTGCGTCATTCCCTTCAGACCGACGACTAGTAGAGGTCACGCCAGAAGCCCACATTTGGGAACGGTCAGCCTGTCCTGAGCCCTGGACAGTGCTCAAGGTACGTGCAGCCTGTCCTGAGCCCTGGATTTGGGGTACAACATGAGAACCCAGATAGCCTGGAAACCTGTGGCTTGTCTGTGCATCGTTCCCCTCAGATTGACGACTAGTAGAGGTCACGCCAGAAGCCCACATTTGGGAAGGGGCAGCCTGTCCTGAGCCCTGGACAGTGCTCGAGGAACGTGCAGCCTGTCCTGAGCCCTGGACAGTGCTCGAGGAACGTGCAGCCTGTCCTGAGCCCTGGACAGTGCTCGAGGAACGTGCAGCCTGTCCTGAGCCCTGGACAGTGCTCGAGGAACGTGCAGCCTGTCCTGAGCCCTGGATTTGGGGCACATGAGATTCCAGATAGCCAGGAAACCTGTGGCTTCTCTGTGCGTCATTCCCTTCAGACCGACGACTAGTAGAGGTCACGCCAGAAGCCCACATTTGGGAACGGTCAGCCTGTCCTGAGCCCTGGACAGTGCTCAAGGTACGTGCAGCCTGTCCTGAGCCCTGGATTTGGGGCACATGAGAATCCAGATAGCCAGGAAACCTGTGGCTTGTCTGTGCGTCATTCCCTTCAGACCGACGACTAGTAGAGGTCACGCCAGAAGCCCACATTTGGGAACGGTCAGCCTGTCCTGAGCCCTGGACAGTGCTCAAGGTACGTGCAGCCTGTCCTGAGCCCTGGATTTGGGGCACATGAGAATCCAGATAGCCAGGAAACCTGTGGCTTGTCTGTGCGTCATTCCCTTCAGACCAACGACTAGTAGAGGTCACGCCAGAAGCCCACATTTGGGAACGGGCAGCCTGTCCTGAGCCCTGGACAGTGCTCGAGGAATGTGCAGCCTGTCCTGAGCCCTGGACAGTGCTCGAGGAACGTGCAGCCTGTCCTGAGCCCTGGATTTGGGGTACAACATGAGAACCCAGATAGCCTGGAAACCTGTGGCTTGTCTGTGCATCGTTCCCTTCAGATTGACGACTAGTAGAGGTCACACCAGAAGCCCACATTTGGGAAGGGGCAGCCTGTCCTGAGCCCTGGACAGTGCTCGAGGAATGTGCAGCCTGTTCTGAGCCCTGGATTTGGGGTACATCATGAGAACCCAGATAGCCTGGAAACCTGTGGCTTGTCTGTGCATCGTTCCCTTCAGACTGACGACTAGTAGAGGTCACGCCAGAAGCCCACATTTGGGAAGGGGCAGCCTGTCCTGAGCCCTGGACAGTGCTCGAGGAATGTGCAGCCTGTCCTGAGCCCTGGATTTGGGGTACATCATGAGAACCCAGATAGCCAGGAAACCTGTGGCTTGTCTGTGCATCGTTCGCTTCAAACTGACGACTAGTAGAGGTCACGCCAGAAGCCCACATTTGGGAACGGGCAGCCTGTCCTGAGCCCTGGAAAGTGCTCGAGGAACGTGCAGCCTGTCCTGAGCCCTGGACAGTGCTCGAGGAACGTGCAGCCTGTCCTGAGCCCTGGACAGTGCTCGAGGAACGTGCAGCCTGTCCTGAGCCCTGGATTTGGGGTACAACATGAGAACCCAGATAGCCTGGAAACCTGTGGCTTGTCTGTGCATCGTTCCCTTCAGACTGACGACTAGTAGAGGTCACGCCAGACGCCCACATTTGGGAATGGGCAGCCTGTCCTGACGGCTGCATGGGGCTTGAGGAATGGGCAGCCTGTCCTGACAGCTGGGCAGCCTGAACAGATCCCTGGAAGGGGCTGGGGGAATGGCTAACCTGAACCGATGGCTGGGCAGCCTGTCCCCATGCCTGGACAGGCCATGAGGAATGGGCAGCCTGTCCAGACACCTGGATGGGGCACAATGAATGGGCAGTGGGCACATCATGGGAATATAGATTGCTGGTCTTACAAGAAACCATCCCATCAGATTCATGGACTGTGGAAACCAAGCCAGGAGGCCACAATTGAGATACAGTTTTCTGATCTGAGGGCTGGTAGGGGCTGCCGGGGTGGCCTGCCTGGCCCGAGGGCTGGTAGGGGCTGCCGGGGTGGCCTGCCTGGCCCGAGGGCTGGTAGGGGCTGCCGGGGTGGCCTGCCTGGCCCGAGGGCTGGTAGGGGCTGCCGGGGTGGCCTGCCTGGCCCGAGGGCTGGTAGGGGCTGCCGGGGTGGCCTGCCTGGCCCGAGGGCTGGTAGGGGCTGCCGGGGTGGCCTGCCTGGCCCGAGGGCTGGTAGGGGCTGCCGGGGTGGCCTGCCTGGCCCGAGGGCTGGTAGGGGCTGCCGGGGTGGCCTGCCTGGCCCGAGGGCTGGTAGGGGCTGCCGGGGTGGCCTGCCTGGCCCGAGGGCTGGTAGGGGCTGCCGGGGTGGCCTGCCTGGCCCGAGGGCTGGTAGGGGCTGCCGGGGTGGCCTGCCTGGCCCGAGGGCTGGTAGGGGCTGCCGGGGTGGCCATCTTGGGAACCTAGATGTCCGTAACGACTGTGGCTTTTGCATTCATACTGCCCGACAGGTTGATGGCTTGTGGACGTTACACCAGAACCCCATATCTGGGATTCTGGTGACCATACCGCACTCTGGAGGCTGGACATCTTCCCTTTCTTTGCCAGCTGAGAAGCAATGGTCCCATATGGGTGCCTGCTGCTACTTTGTTGAGCCCTCCTAGCAGTCTGCTGGCTGTCTGAAGTGTATGGACTTGGAAAACCTTGAGCACTGGATACAGTGTCTACACCATCAGAAGACCCACGGTACAGACGTCTTTGCGCAAAAGGGCGACTGGACAGAGGAGTATTTATTGCGACATTACCATCCGAGCTTTCATGGGAAGAGGGACCCAGCAACTCGGTTTGGGATACAGTTTCAGGAAGCTTCTGGCCACTTTGGAAAACCGACTGGTAATATCCTGTAGTCCCAATTGCAGTCACATCTTCTGAAAAACCCTTTTCACTGCTGGAAGCCCACCTAGACTCAACAGCTTCATTCTGCCTGGAGTCCAGGTCTTCCTGAAAGAACGGGGAGCTACTTTCCATGGATGCAACACTGGAAGTCAAGGCTCCCAGATGAGTGGCATTTTCAGGCTGACCCAAAGGATTGTTGTTCCACACTTGTAGGACAAAGGAAAAAAAGTAAGATTACATTCAGAACATTTGAGCAAGCACAAAAGAACCAATATCTGTCTCCAGTCTCATACCTCTATATCCCTCTGCGTCTTTTACTAAAGAGATTGTAGTGAGAAGTAACCAAAACCTACAAGACAAAAGAGCATTTGTTCATGAAGGCAACTCTCTGTCAAAGTTAGACAAAATAACACCACAAGTGGTCCACATCATATGTTTACCTCCTGCGCCACCACATCATGCCTCTAGATGGGATAACCCCAAACCCAGGGTGTAGCGGCACCTTTGTCTCCTTCCGAGAATCACAGGCAAACGGAGACTTCCCTATCTACTTGCGTTCCTCTTAAGCCTCTCATTAAAGTTACCTGATAAGGATCACCTGGTCAAACTCTTTTCACCTGTTATAGAACCAGTTATAGGAACTGATGCATGACTGCCACTGAAAAATAGTTGGTGATATTCAAGTATAACAGTAATATTGTTTTAGTACTAGAGGCTGCTTTGATTGTACAAGTGTTAATGTGCAATTCATTTGTTTGCTTGTCACATGGGTAATTGAGTGCCAATTTCACTTCTCTTTGTTTATGTCTGGTGCGTATTTTATTTGGTCAAATGTCCTTTTCTAAGCTTATCATCCAAATTTTAATTGTTTATTTCTGTTCTACAGTTTTAAATTTGTTTGTTTGAAAGGTTTGGTGCCAATGCCTATCTTTTTGCACATCTTGATTAAATTGGTATATAATTGTAAATCATGGTAACATTTTTATATCTATCTAGGTTTCTCAAGAAATTCTGGACAAAGCCACATTTATTGATTCCCTGCCCTCTGTAAATAAAATAAAATAAAAATAAAAAACCAACAACTATTAAAAAACATCCAGAATTCTAATTTGTAGGTAAACCAAGTGTGAATCCACAATCCTGTAATCATATGAAATGCACTGGTGAAAAATATGTGAATGAAAGTCATCAAAAATGTTGAAACAATGTATAATCACTCTTTCATTACACTGAGTAATTCTATCAAATTATAATCATTTGAATCACATCATTAATAAATCTTCTGGATGCACTTTTAAGAACATTCACATTCCAGATTTGACCGATGTTCTGGCAATTGGCCCTAGTTTAGCTCCAGGAAACTTGCTGCATAGCAGGTTAGCTTCACAGCATATGTTGCAGTAGCAACTAACCTACACTTTTGCTGAGCAAAAGGACCAGTTTACATGTTCCTACTGATCTCATTTAGTAATTTACTAAAATAAACAATTTCAACTTTGGGAATGAACCTTTTTTTCTTTTTTAGAACTTCTTAACTCGCCTACCTCTGTGATGAAGACCTGTGTATTTCTCTTCTGAATTACATTTCAAAAGGAGGATCACATGACCGGTACTGTGCAACAACTCTGGACATCCACCTCTCAACTTGCTCCTCTACCTATTTTTATTCAAAGTCTCATTTTGTGATTCAAACGTTCCATGAACTCAGTTTTTTTTTGTGAACGATAACTGTACTTAAGTCTAATAAGCACTTTTTCTGAGCTCGTCAGGCATTTCTAAATGGCACTGCTTTGTAAGCAACATGGTGAGTAAACCCATAACGTTGGACTATATGATTTACACACTTTTAGAAACTGGTTCAAAGTGACCGGTACTTCGGGTTCGATCTCCTCAGGTTACCCTCTGCCCTCCGTCCTCTGTAGCCGCATCAATCCGGGGAAGTCAAGAGACACTGACACCAGGGTGAATCAAGAGAGTTCCACTTTATTGAGGAAAGCACAAAGTATGCACGTGTCCTATAGCTACTATCTAATCTACAGGATGACGGGGAAAAGTGAGACATGTTCTAAGGGTCTACGTAGAAAGCAAAGAAGCAAGGTTAGTAAAGATTAGATGTTCGCTGCATGAACAAGCACGAGCTGTTCCCGTACCAGCCATTAGCTACCCCTGTGCTGAGAGAGAAAGGGAGGGGTAAAGGAGACAAGAAGAGGGAGCGGATGACCTCGGGAGACCAGCTCGCGGTCAAGCCGTCATGTCATGGCTGATAAGCAGAGACCTTGCGTTGGGTGCCTGAAGAAAGAAAGGCTCCAGTGTCTAACACTCCCCCCTTTGATTCCAAGAGGAACCATATATCATTATATAGACCTTTCTCACACGCAGGCACCAAGGCAACATTTGCATGATTAATCACAGTGGTAGAGGTGCGGGTGATGAAAGAAGACAACAGTGACAATAAACAGGGGCAACAAACAAGAATCAACACAATAATCAAGATTACGGGAGAACATGTGTTTATAAACCAAGATCCCCAAGGGCCAACAAGGTCCGTCAGCCAACTTGACCAAGTATCATCAGCAGGTGGAGGCTCAGCAGTAGCGGCCTTCATGTGCGAAATGATGTCAGTAATGTTGGAATAGTAACTAGGGATGTCGAAGCAACACGTTTCGTTAATGACCTAGCAGCCGGTTTTGCATGACAGCGGTTCGGATTTGATCTACTTCATCATTGAACAATGCCAGGGCGTTTTCAGTCCTATTGACTAAAGTGAGCACCTGCCACGCCAAACCATTCATTTTTGTTAAGTGCTGCAGTAGTTCCTCCTCCCAGGAACAAACTCCAAACCAAGTTCACTCCGGGGTTAATCCATCGGTTGGCCAGTACGGACCCATCATACCTATTAGGGGTGCTGGGAATTACAGACCTTTTAGCCCTGCCCTGGCGGTAACATCATCTACCGAGACCGGTACCCAGGGTGTATGGAATGCCTGACATACCAGACAATCCTTCCCTGGCACTACCTCTCCTGCCACTACCAGGCAGACCACACAGGCTAAATTACCATTACGTTGCTGTTGATGACTCTGAAAGCACTCCATCCCCCTTTTGTACCCGTCGAGACTGAACGTAATGCCAATATTATCACACAGATGGGGCCCATTATTCCTACAGTAAGGTTTTGCATACAATTATCAGGAAAACAAGGAGAGTCTGCAAAGGATGTTAATAGGCAGATAGGATAGCTCTCAAATTATAATACCAATGCAAAAGTGTATTGATATCAACAGGGCCAAGGAGTACTTCCTCGGTGTGTGGTGCAGCCGAGGGGCAGTCCCCCAGCATGAAATCATATAACAAATTTTGTATCATATGTGAATGTGTTAAGGTGCATTTGGCTTGGCGGACGCGTCAGCTACTGGTAATTCCTTCGGCGGGCTGGCGTGTATCCACTGTGCCGATCCCGATGTTAGCACAGCGGTTCGGGTCACTGCGATCACGTTTGTTGGGGGGCCGTACGCAGCTTCACCATCTTTCCGAGGGTTCAATGACTTGACCAAAACAGTGTCACCTGGAATCAATGGATGAGCAGGCCTGTCTGTGGGAAGAGGGAGAGCACAAGAGACATTACCACGCACACTGTTCAATTTCGCAATCAACATTTGGGTGTAGTCCGCCAGGATCACGTCCATGTCACCTGAATGAGAAACACCTGGGTTACCTCTGACCCATGGGCTGGTAAATTATCCAGTAAAAATGACCTCAAATGGTGACAATTTGGTGGTGGCAGTGGGCATCATTCTGATCTGACGAAACACTGCTGGCAGTAGATCGATCCATTTCTTTCCTGTTTCCATCATAGCCTTTGTTAACATTTCTTTCAATGAATGATTAATTCTTTCAACAATGCCAGATGACTGAGGATGATAAGGGATGTGAAACTTCCAGTCAAGAGTTAGGCAGGTGCATAGTTTCTGAGTTACCTTAGAAATGAAACAGGGTCCCTGATCTGAATCTATTACCCGAGGCACACCATACCTCAGTATTATCTCCTTGGCTCGGATTTTAACCACAGCGAGGCGTCTTCCTTAGAACAAGGAAACGCCTCAGTCCACTTGGAAAACCTGTATACAATCTCTAGCAGATACTTCAACTGACCACAAGGTGGCA
Organism: Electrophorus electricus; assembly: GCF_041902795.1. Classification (NCBI taxonomy): domain Eukaryota; kingdom Metazoa; phylum Chordata; class Actinopteri; order Gymnotiformes; family Gymnotidae; genus Electrophorus; species Electrophorus electricus. Next base: position 19,614,583 of record NC_137515.1, on the reverse strand, counting down.
TGTGCATAAAGTCTATCTGTAGTCACTGAAAGGGATATTCAGGAGCCAGCAAGGCATCATGTTTGGCTTGTGTTTTACCCTGGTTGCTTCTAGCACAGGTTAAACAGCTATCTAGGAAAGATTTTACAGTTTTGCGTGTTTCAGGTATACCAAACTGCTTTTCAATGTTAGCTGTCACCCCCCCTTTGTGCGATATGTGAAATCCTGTGAAACTGACGCACAAGAAATGGCAAAACAGATATAGGAAGGGCGATACGCCCCTCCGGGTCACGAATTAGACCACTTTTATCAGGACTACATCCTTGATCAGCCCAATGAAAGCAGTCCTTTCGTGTACCCTGAGTCTGTATGAAACGCAGATCGATATCAGTAGGCACCAAGCAATGAGAAAACATGTCGACGATACAGCGTATGGGCACGAGGGGGCATTAACAACTGCCCAACATGCAACCTCGTCCGCCAAGCCGTTGCCAGTGGCCGTGTCAGATCCAGAGGTCGTGTCATGACCCCTGACCTTTTCGACAGTCACCGGAGCTGGTAGTGTACATGCAGACAAAATTGCAGACACTAGTCCTGAATTAGAAATGGGCTTACCATCCGAGGTGCAGAACCCCCTGGGGTGCCAAATTTTACCGAAGTCATGAGCAACCCCAAACGCATGACGGGAATCAGTATACATGGTGACAACCTGATCCCGGAATAGATGACAGGCCCTGGTCAATGCCATCAGTTCAGCTGGTGAGCAGACCTGTAAGGGCAGACAGAATATCCACAAGGGAATACGCAGTCGGACATTGTGTAAAACATGAGGCATCTACAAAAATGTGATAGTCGCATTCGAGCGGCGTGCTAGCCAGATCAGAGCGCATACTCAAGGACTCAAGGATAGCCTCCATGCGGTCGTGGGGCACAGAGTCAGCAGAATGATTTAGCGATGTCAAAAGCGATTGTAACAGGCTAGCAGATGAACTCAGGGATGTGTGTGATTTAATGGTTAAGTTCTGAGTGGCGCAAAGGATGGCCTCATAGCCCGAACGTCGCTGCGCCATCATGTGCTGTGTCTGAATGTTATTCAGAATAGTAATAACTTGATGTGAAGTGTGAAGAACCATGCTATGAGACAGTGCCAATGTCTCAGCGTCAGTGACTAGCAGGGCCGAGGCAGCCCTGGCGCGTAAGCACGCCGGCCTGCTTGAACGACCGAATCAAAAGTTTTGGAAAGGTAGGCCACAGGACCATAACTGCCACCGTGCTCGTAAAGGTGGAAGGGCAGATTATAGTTCGGCAGGCCAAGCGCTGGAGCAGAGCACAAGGCCGATTTCAGAGTCCTAAATGACTGATGCATGGTTTCAGTCCAGACCAATGTGTCAGGACAGTCTTTTCCACAGCCCTGCCCGAGGACTTTATCATGAATGGAACAATCGGGCACCCACTGGCGGCAGTAGTTAACCAGACCCAGGAAACTCAGCGTGGCTTGCTTCGTGTAGGGCGGAGGGATGTCACATATGACCCGACGGTCTTCAGAGAGGCGGCGTCCACCAGCAGACAGCAGGAACCCCAGATACGTGACAGACAGCTTGCACCACTGGAGCTTAGATGGTGAATCCTTAAAACCGCATGAAGCCAGATGTTTCAGTAGTGAACGAGACCCCATCACGCAGCGCTCCTCCGTTGGTGATGACAAGAGGATGTCGTCTGCGTAACTGATAATAACACAGCCCTCTGGAGGGGCCCAGGACGCCAATGCGTCTCTTACAACAGCGGAGAACACAGCCGGGGAGTCCAGGAAGCCCTGGGGGAGCCGGCACCACACGTAATGCCTATCCTGAAATGTAAATGCGAAAAGTGGTTGGCTGTCCGGGTGGACTGGTACAGAGAAAAAGGCAGAGCAAATATCAACAACAGAAAAATAGTGATGGTGTGCAGGTATAGTGGTTAAAATGGCAGACACATCAGGCACCAGCGGGGCTATAGGAACTACTATGCCATTAATGCGCTTGAGATCTTGTCAATCTCCATCCCTCACCACCTGGTTTACAGGTGTATTGTAGGGTGACACAGTGGGAATGATGATGCCTCGGTCAAGCAGGGAGTCAATGAGAGGTGACAGACCTGCTTCTTTTTCAGGAGATAGTGGATACTGTTTACAGTAAACAGCTCAAGCTTGAGTCGAGCCTCATAGGGATTTACTAAAGAGGTTCTCTGTGTTATACTGCAGAGTTTGTGCAGGTTGGAGATTCATATTTTGCTGACAAGTTGGTACAAACAGGTTCCTTTCTGACTCAGAGGTTGATCCCAGTCCTTAGTAAAACAGGAGAGAAGCACTGAGCATGGCTCATCAGGGCCATATCCTTCCGAGATGTGTCAACATTAGTGTGCTAAGCCCAGTAATAAACATTGGCTCCATCTCTATTTGAATTTGGGAGGGTGTCATTGCTAACCAGCTCCTCCTCAGTAAACCTGTGCTTTAAACACCACACCAGACCACTCCTGAAATCAGGTCCTGTTAATTGAGCATATTTGGTGCATCCTTCTAAAGCATCCAAAAATGCATGAACCTTAGTCAGATCAGGTAAACCATCACAAATATTTTTTATATCAGTCATGTTAGGAGGCATAACTACACAGTTTCTCACCCAGTACCATGAACAGAGCAGAAATTTGAGGGGCTGGAGCCATGGTCCAAAGCCTCACCCTGCTGTAGAAAGAGGAGGTTAGGATAGAGGGCTGGTGTGGGCTTGCCACCCACAAGCCCCCCCACCCCCCCTCAGCTTCCTTCCAGAGACTGTGGGTAGCTGTAAAAATGAGGCCAACACCACCATTGCTGGACCATAAAAGAGCCTGTGAAAATTGTGCCAAATACCCATCAAATAAAGAATCATGGCTCTCAGAAGAGAAGTAGTGTGGCAGTGCTTGTCACCACACCCAAAGAATCACCGCTTTCATCACCTTGCAAAGCTAGATTGAATTCATGCTGACCTTGTGCCCCTTCAGACTGCAAATAACCCAGACAATTGAAGCAGACATTAGAAACATTTTATTCAAGAAAGTAACAAAAGCAGAACCATTTTGAGAAAGACCATTACACTCAGTATCCCATCTAAAAGATTGCATCAAACAGCCTCAAATTGGAACAGATGCTGGTGGTTCTATATTTGCATCCAATAAGGAATCCTTGTCCCACCCACTGGAGTACATGCTGAAGAGCCCTTTGTCAATCCATATGCTGGATGAGGTTTGATCAACCTCTAAAACCCAGTAGAACATTGGATTTGTGAGGAGACGGACCTTCTGCATCTAGGATTGGGCAGCCTGTACTCAAAGCTGTTAGCGGCTGGAGAAATGGCCTTTTGAGACATCATGGGAATTCAGAGGTCCAGGAAACTGTTGCCTTTCAAGTGCAGCACCCCCTTCAGTCTGAACACTGGTAGAGGTCACGCCAGAAGCCCACGTTTGGGAACGGTCAGCCTGTCCTGAGCCCTGGACAGTGCTCGAGGTACGTGCAGCCTGTCCTGATCCCTGGATTTGGGGCACATGAGATTCCAGATAGCCAGGAAACCTGTGGCTTGTCTGTGCGTCATTCCCTTCAGACCGACGACTAGTAGAGGTCACGCCAGAAGCCCACATTTGGGAACGGTCAGCCTGTCCTGAGCCCTGGACAGTGCTCAAGGTACGTGCAGCCTGTCCTGAGCCCTGGATTTGGGGTACAACATGAGAACCCAGATAGCCTGGAAACCTGTGGCTTGTCTGTGCATCGTTCCCCTCAGATTGACGACTAGTAGAGGTCACGCCAGAAGCCCACATTTGGGAAGGGGCAGCCTGTCCTGAGCCCTGGACAGTGCTCGAGGAACGTGCAGCCTGTCCTGAGCCCTGGACAGTGCTCGAGGAACGTGCAGCCTGTCCTGAGCCCTGGACAGTGCTCGAGGAACGTGCAGCCTGTCCTGAGCCCTGGACAGTGCTCGAGGAACGTGCAGCCTGTCCTGAGCCCTGGATTTGGGGCACATGAGATTCCAGATAGCCAGGAAACCTGTGGCTTCTCTGTGCGTCATTCCCTTCAGACCGACGACTAGTAGAGGTCACGCCAGAAGCCCACATTTGGGAACGGTCAGCCTGTCCTGAGCCCTGGACAGTGCTCAAGGTACGTGCAGCCTGTCCTGAGCCCTGGATTTGGGGCACATGAGAATCCAGATAGCCAGGAAACCTGTGGCTTGTCTGTGCGTCATTCCCTTCAGACCGACGACTAGTAGAGGTCACGCCAGAAGCCCACATTTGGGAACGGTCAGCCTGTCCTGAGCCCTGGACAGTGCTCAAGGTACGTGCAGCCTGTCCTGAGCCCTGGATTTGGGGCACATGAGAATCCAGATAGCCAGGAAACCTGTGGCTTGTCTGTGCGTCATTCCCTTCAGACCGACGACTAGTAGAGGTCACGCCAGAAGCCCACATTTGGGAACGGGCAGCCTGTCCTGAGCCCTGGACAGTGCTCGAGGAATGTGCAGCCTGTCCTGAGCCCTGGACAGTGCTCGAGGAACGTGCAGCCTGTCCTGAGCCCTGGATTTGGGGTACAACATGAGAACCCAGATAGCCTGGAAACCTGTGGCTTGTCTGTGCATCGTTCCCTTCAGATTGACGACTAGTAGAGGTCACACCAGAAGCCCACATTTGGGAAGGGGCAGCCTGTCCTGAGCCCTGGACAGTGCTCGAGGAATGTGCAGCCTGTTCTGAGCCCTGGATTTGGGGTACATCATGAGAACCCAGATAGCCTGGAAACCTGTGGCTTGTCTGTGCATCGTTCCCTTCAGACTGACGACTAGTAGAGGTCACGCCAGAAGCCCACATTTGGGAAGGGGCAGCCTGTCCTGAGCCCTGGACAGTGCTCGAGGAACGTGCAGCCTGTCCTGAGCCCTGGACAGTGCTCGAGGAACGTGCAGCCTGTCCTGAGCCCTGGATTTGGGGTACAACATGAGAACCCAGATAGCCTGGAAACCTGTGGCTTGTCTGTGCATCGTTCCCTTCAGACTGACGACTAGTAGAGGTCACGCCAGACGCCCACATTTGGGAATGGGCAGCCTGTCCTGACGGCTGCATGGGGCTTGAGGAATGGGCAGCCTGTCCTGACAGCTGGGCAGCCTGAACAGATCCCTGGAAGGGGCTGGGGGAATGGCTAACCTGAACCGATGGCTGGGCAGCCTGTCCCCATGCCTGGACAGGCCATGAGGAATGGGCAGCCTGTCCAGACACCTGGATGGGGCACAATGAATGGGCAGTGGGCACATCATGGGAATATAGATTGCTGGTCTTACAAGAAACCATCCCATCAGATTCATGGACTGTGGAAACCAAGCCAGGAGGCCACAATTGAGATACAGTTTTCTGATCTGAGGGCTGGTAGGGGCTGCCGGGGTGGCCTGCCTGGCCCGAGGGCTGGTAGGGGCTGCCGGGGTGGCCTGCCTGGCCCGAGGGCTGGTAGGGGCTGCCGGGGTGGCCTGCCTGGCCCGAGGGCTGGTAGGGGCTGCCGGGGTGGCCTGCCTGGCCCGAGGGCTGGTAGGGGCTGCCGGGGTGGCCTGCCTGGCCCGAGGGCTGGTAGGGGCTGCCGGGGTGGCCTGCCTGGCCCGAGGGCTGGTAGGGGCTGCCGGGGTGGCCTGCCTGGCCCGAGGGCTGGTAGGGGCTGCCGGGGTGGCCTGCCTGGCCCGAGGGCTGGTAGGGGCTGCCGGGGTGGCCTGCCTGGCCCGAGGGCTGGTAGGGGCTGCCGGGGTGGCCTGCCTGGCCCGAGGGCTGGTAGGGGCTGCCGGGGTGGCCTGCCTGGCCCGAGGGCTGGTAGGGGCTGCCGGGGTGGCCTGCCTGGCCCGAGGGCTGGTAGGGGCTGCCGGGGTGGCCTGCCTGGCCCGAGGGCTGGTAGGGGCTGCCGGGGTGGCCTGCCTGGCCCGAGGGCTGGTAGGGGCTGCCGGGGTGGCCTGCCTGGCCCGAGGGCTGGTAGGGGCTGCCGGGGTGGCCTGCCTGGCCCGAGGGCTGGTAGGGGCTGCCGGGGTGGCCATCTTGGGAACCTAGATGTCCGTAACGACTGTGGCTTTTGCATTCATACTGCCCGACAGGTTGATGGCTTGTGGACGTTACACCAGAACCCCATATCTGGGATTCTGGTGACCATACCGCACTCTGGAGGCTGGACATCTTCCCTTTCTTTGCCAGCTGAGAAGCAATGGTCCCATATGGGTGCCTGCTGCTACTTTGTTGAGCCCTCCTAGCAGTCTGCTGGCTGTCTGAAGTGTATGGACTTGGAAAACCTTGAGCACTGGATACAGTGTCTACACCATCAGAAGACCCACGGTACAGACGTCTTTGCGCAAAAGGGCGACTGGACAGAGGAGTATTTATTGCGACATTACCATCCGAGCTTTCATGGGAAGAGGGACCCAGCAACTCGGTTTGGGATACAGTTTCAGGAAGCTTCTGGCCACTTTGGAAAACCGACTGGTAATATCCTGTAGTCCCAATTGCAGTCACATCTTCTGAAAAACCCTTTTCACTGCTGGAAGCCCACCTAGACTCAACAGCTTCATTCTGCCTGGAGTCCAGGTCTTCCTGAAAGAACGGGGAGCTACTTTCCATGGATGCAACACTGGAAGTCAAGGCTCCCAGATGAGTGGCATTTTCAGGCTGACCCAAAGGATTGTTGTTCCACACTTGTAGGACAAAGGAAAAAAAGTAAGATTACATTCAGAACATTTGAGCAAGCACAAAAGAACCAATATCTGTCTCCAGTCTCATACCTCTATATCCCTCTGCGTCTTTTACTAAAGAGATTGTAGTGAGAAGTAACCAAAACCTACAAGACAAAAGAGCATTTGTTCATGAAGGCAACTCTCTGTCAAAGTTAGACAAAATAACACCACAAGTGGTCCACATCATATGTTTACCTCCTGCGCCACCACATCATGCCTCTAGATGGGATAACCCCAAACCCAGGGTGTAGCGGCACCTTTGTCTCCTTCCGAGAATCACAGGCAAACGGAGACTTCCCTATCTACTTGCGTTCCTCTTAAGCCTCTCATTAAAGTTACCTGATAAGGATCACCTGGTCAAACTCTTTTCACCTGTTATAGAACCAGTTATAGGAACTGATGCATGACTGCCACTGAAAAATAGTTGGTGATATTCAAGTATAACAGTAATATTGTTTTAGTACTAGAGGCTGCTTTGATTGTACAAGTGTTAATGTGCAATTCATTTGTTTGCTTGTCACATGGGTAATTGAGTGCCAATTTCACTTCTCTTTGTTTATGTCTGGTGCGTATTTTATTTGGTCAAATGTCCTTTTCTAAGCTTATCATCCAAATTTTAATTGTTTATTTCTGTTCTACAGTTTTAAATTTGTTTGTTTGAAAGGTTTGGTGCCAATGCCTATCTTTTTGCACATCTTGATTAAATTGGTATATAATTGTAAATCATGGTAACATTTTTATATCTATCTAGGTTTCTCAAGAAATTCTGGACAAAGCCACATTTATTGATTCCCTGCCCTCTGTAAATAAAATAAAATAAAAATAAAAAACCAACAACTATTAAAAAACATCCAGAATTCTAATTTGTAGGTAAACCAAGTGTGAATCCACAATCCTGTAATCATATGAAATGCACTGGTGAAAAATATGTGAATGAAAGTCATCAAAAATGTTGAAACAATGTATAATCACTCTTTCATTACACTGAGTAATTCTATCAAATTATAATCATTTGAATCACATCATTAATAAATCTTCTGGATGCACTTTTAAGAACATTCACATTCCAGATTTGACCGATGTTCTGGCATTTGGCTCTAGTTTAGCTCCAGGAAACTTGCTGCATAGCAGGTTAGCTTCACAGCATATGTTGCAGTAGCAACTAACCTACACTTTTGCTGAGCAAAAGGACCAGTTTACATGTTCTTACTGATCTCATTTAGTAATTTACTAAAATAAACAATTTCAACTTTGGGAATGAACCTTTTTTTCTTTTTTAGAACTTCTTAACTCGCCTACCTCTGTGATGAAGACCTGTGTATTTCTCTTCTGAATTACATTTCAAAAGGAGGATCACATGACCGGTACTGTGCAACAACTCTGGACATCCACCTCTCAACTTGCTCCTCTACCTATTTTTATTCAAAGTCTCATTTTGTGATTCAAACGTTCCGTGAACTCAGTTTTTTTTTGTGAACGATAACTGTACTTAAGTCTAATAAGCACTTTTTCTGAGCTCGTCAGGCATTTCTAAATGGCACTGCTTTGTAAGCAACATGGTGAGTAAACCCATAACGTTGGACTATATGATTTACACACTTTTAGAAACTGGTTCAAAGTGACCGGTACTTCGGGTTCGATCTCCTCAGGTTACCCTCTGCCCTCCGTCCTCTGTAGCCGCATCAATCCGGGGAAGTCAAGAGACACTGACACCAGGGTGAATCAAGAGAGTTCCACTTTATTGAGGAAAGCACAAAGTATGCACGTGTCCTATAGCTACTATCTAATCTACAGGATGACGGGGAAAAGTGAGACATGTTCTAAGGGTCTACGTAGAAAGCAAAGAAGCAAGGTTAGTAAAGATTAGATGTTCGCTGCATGAACAAGCACGAGCTGTTCCCGTACCAGCCATTAGCTACCCCTGTGCTGAGAGAGAAAGGGAGGGGTAAAGGAGACAAGAAGAGGGAGCGGATGACCTCGGGAGACCAGCTCGCGGTCAAGCCGTCATGTCATGGCTGATAAGCAGAGACCTTGCGTTGGGTGCCTGAAGACAGAAAGGCTCCAGTGTCTAACACTCCCCCCTTTGATTCCAAGAGGAACCATATATCATTATATAGACCTTTCTCACACGCAGGCACCAAGGCAACATTTGCATGATTAATCACAGTGGTAGAGGTGCGGGTGATGAAAGAAGACAACAGTGACAATAAACAGGGGCAACAAACAAGAATCAACACAATAATCAAGATTACGGGAGAACATGTGTTTATAAACCAAGATCCCCAAGGGCCAACAAGGTCCGTCAGCCAACTTGACCAAGTATCATCAGCAGGTGGAGGCTCAGCAGTAGCGGCCTTCATGTGCGAAATGATGTCAGTAATGTTGGAATAGTAACTAGGGATGTCGAAGCAACACGTTTCGTTAATGACCTAGCAGCCGGTTTTGCATGACAGCGGTTCGGATTTGATCTACTTCATCATTGAACAATGCCAGGGCGTTTTCAGTCCTATTGACTAAAGTGAGCACCTGCCACGCCAAACCATTCATTTTTGTTAAGTGCTGCAGTAGTTCCTCCTCCCAGGAACAAACTCCAAACCAAGTTCGCTCCGGGGTTAATCCATCGGTTGGCCAGTACGGACCCATCATACCTATTAGGGGTGCTGGGAATTACAGACCTTTTAGCCCTGCCCTGGCGGTAACATCATCTACCGAGACCGGTACCCAGGGTGTATGGAATGCCTGACATACCAGACAATCCTTCCCTGGCACTACCTCTCCTGCCACTACCAGGCAGACCACACAGGCTAAATTACCATTACGTTGCTGTTGATGACTCTGAAAGCACTCCATCCCCCTTTTGTACCCGTCGAGACTGAACGTAATGCCAATATTATCACACAGATGGGGCCCATTATTCCTACAGTAAGGTTTTGCATACAATTATCAGGAAAACAAGGAGAGTCTGCAAAGGATGTTAATAGGCAGATAGGATAGCTCTCAAATTATAATACCAATGCAAAAGTGTATTGATATCAACAGGGCCAAGGAGTACTTCCTCGGTGTGTGGTGCAGCCGAGGGGCAGTCCCCCAGCATGAAATCATATAACAAATTTTGTATCATATGTGAATGTGTTAAGGTGCATTTGGCTTGGCGGACGCGTCAGCTACTGGTAATTCCTTCGGCGGGCTGGCGTGTATCCACTGTGCCGATCCCGATGTTAGCACAGCGGTTCGGGTCACTGCGATCACGTTTGTTGGGGGGCCGTACGCAGCTTCACCATCTTTCCGAGGGTTCAATGACTTGACCAAAACAGTGTCACCTGGAATCAATGGATGAGCAGGCCTGTCTGTGGGAAGAGGGAGAGCACAAGAGACATTACCACGCACACTGTTCAATTTCGCAATCAACATTTGGGTGTAGTCCGCCAGGATCACGTCCATGTCACCTGAATGAGAAACACCTGGGTTACCTCTGACCCATGGGCTGGTAAATTATCCAGTAAAAATGACCTCAAATGGTGACAATTTGGTGGTGGCAGTGGGCATCATTCTGATCTGACGAAACACTGCTGGCAGTAGATCGATCCATTTCTTTCCTGTTTCCATCATAGCCTTTGTTAACATTTCTTTCAATGAATGATTAATTCTTTCAACAATGCCAGATGACTGAGGATGATAAGGGATGTGAAACTTCCAGTCAAGAGTTAGGCAGGTGCATAGTTTCTGAGTTACCTTAGAAATGAAACAGGGTCCCTGATCTGAATCTATTACCCGAGGCACACCATACCTCAGTATTATCTCCTTGGCTCGGATTTTAACCACAGCGAGGCGTCTTCCTTAGAACAAGGAAACGCCTCAGTCCACTTGGAAAACCTGTATACAATCTCTAGCAGATACTTCAACTGACCACAAGGTGGCATGTGCATAAAGTCTATCTGTAGTCACTGAAAGGGATATTCAGGAGCCAGCAAGGCATCATGTTTGGCTTGTGTTTTACCCTGGTTGCTTCTAGCACAGGTTAAACAGCTATCTAGGAAAGATTTTACAGTTTTGCGTGTTTCAGGTATACCAAACTGCTTTTCAATGTTAGCTGTCACCCCCCCTTTGTGCGATATGTGAAATCCTGTGAAACTGACGCACAAGAAATGGCAAAACAGATATAGGAAGGGCGATACGCCCCTCCGGGTCACGAATTAGACCACTTTTATCAGGACTACATCCTTGATCAGCCCAATGAAAGCAGTCCTTTCGTGTACCCTGAGTCTGTATGAAACGCAGATCGATATCAGTAGGCACCAAGCAATGAGAAAACATGTCGACGATACAGCGTATGGGCACGAGGGGGCATTAACAACTGCCCAACATGCAACCTCGTCCGCCAAGCCGTTGCCAGTGGCCGTGTCAGATCCAGAGGTCGTGTCATGACCCCTGACCTTTTCGACAGTCACCGGAGCTGGTAGTGTACATGCAGACAAAATTGCAGACACTAGTCCTGAATTAGAAATGGGCTTACCATCCGAGGTGCAGAACCCCCTGGGGTGCCAAATTTTACCGAAGTCATGAGCAACCCCAAACGCATGACGGGAATCAGTATACATGGTGACAACCTGATCCCGGAATAGATGACAGGCCCTGGTCAATGCCATCAGTTCAGCTGGTGAGCAGACCTGTAAGGGCAGACAGAATATCCACAAGGGAATACGCAGTCGGACATTGTGTAAAACATTAGGCATCTACAAAAATGTGATAGTCGCATTCGAGCGGCGTGCTAGCCAGATCAGAGCGCATACTCAAGGACTCAAGGATAGCCTCCATGCGGTCGTGGGGCACAGAGTCAGCAGAATGATTTAGCGATGTCAAAAGCGATTGTAACAGGCTAGCAGATGAACTCAGGGATGTGTGTGATTTAATGGTTAAGTTCTGAGTGGCGCAAAGGATGGCCTCATAGCCCGAACGTCGCTGCGCCATCATGTGCTGTGTCTGAATGTTATTCAGAATAGTAATAACTTGATGTGAAGTGTGAAGAACCATGCTATGAGACAGTGCCAATGTCTCAGCGTCAGTGACTAGCAGGGCCGAGGCAGCCCTGGCGCGTAAGCACGCCGGCCTGCTTGAACGACCGAATCAAAAGTTTTGGAAAGGTAGGCCACAGGACCATAACTGCCACCGTGCTCGTAAAGGTGGAAGGGCAGATTATAGTTCGGCAGGCCAAGCGCTGGAGCAGAGCACAAGGCCGATTTCAGAGTCCTAAATGACTGATGCATGGTTTCAGTCCAGACCAATGTGTCAGGACAGTCTTTTCCACAGCCCTGCCCGAGGACTTTATCATGAATGGAACAATCGGGCACCCACTGGCGGCAGTAGTTAACCAGACCCAGGAAACTCAGCGTGGCTTGCTTCGTGTAGGGCGGAGGGATGTCACATATGACCCGACGGTCTTCAGAGAGGCGGCGTCCACCAGCAGACAGCAGGAACCCCAGATACGTGACAGACAGCTTGCACCACTGGAGCTTAGATGGTGAATCCTTAAAACCGCATGAAGCCAGATGTTTCAGTAGTGAACGAGACCCCATCACGCAGCGCTCCTCCGTTGGTGATGACAAGAGGATGTCGTCTGCGTAACTGATAATAACACAGCCCTCTGGAGGGGCCCAGGACGCCAATGCGTCTCTTACAACAGCGGAGAACACAGCCGGGGAGTCCAGGAAGCCCTGGGGGAGCCGGCACCACACGTAATGCCTATCCTGAAATGTAAATGCGAAAAGTGGTTGGCTGTCCGGGTGGACTGGTACAGAGAAAAAGGCAGAGCAAATATCAACAACAGAAAAATAGTGATGGTGTGCAGGTATAGTGGTTAAAATGGCAGACACATCAGGCACCAGCGGGGCTATAGGAACTACTATGCCATTAATGCGCTTGAGATCTTGTGTCAATCTCCATCCCTCACCACCTGGTTTACAGGTGTATTGTAGGGTGACACAGTGGGAATGATGATGCCTCGGTCAAGCAGGGAGTCAATGAGAGGTGACAGACCTGCTTCTTTTTCAGGAGATAGTGGATACTGTTTACAGTAAACAGCTCAAGCTTGAGTCGAGCCTCATAGGGATTTACTAAAGAGGTTCTCTGTGTTATACTGCAGAGTTTGTGCAGGTTGGAGATTCATATTTTGCTGACAAGTTGGTACAAACAGGTTCCTTTCTGACTCAGAGGTCGATCCCAGTCCTTAGTAAAACAGGAGAGAAGCACTGAGCATGGCTCATCAGGGCCATATCCTTCCAAGATGTGTCAACATTAGTGTGCTAAGCCCAGTAATAAACATTGGCTCCATCTCTATTTGAATTTGGGAGGGTGTCATTGCTAACCAGCTCCTCCTCAGTAAACCTGTGCTTTAAACACCACACCAGACCACTCCTAAAATCAGGTCCTGTTAATTGAGCATATTTGGTGCATCCTTCTAAAGCATCCAAAAATGCATGAACCTTAGTCAGATCAGGTAAACCATCACAAATATTTTTTATATCAGTCATGTTAGGAGGCATAACTACACAGTTTCTCACCCAGTACCATGAACAGAGCAGAAATTTGAGGGGCTGGAGCCATGGTCCAAAGCCTCACCCTGCTGTAGAAAGAGGAGGTTAGGATAGAGGGCTGGTGTGGGCTTGCCACCCACAAGCCCCCCCACCCCCCCTCAGCTTCCTTCCAGAGACTGTGGGTAGCTGTAAAAATGAGGCCAACACCACCATTGCTGGACCATAAAAGAGCCTGTGAAAATTGTGCCAAATACCCATCAAATAAAGAATCATGGCTCTCAGCAGAGAAGTAGTGTGGCAGTGCTTGTCACCACACCCAAAGAATCACCGCTTTCATCACCTTGCAAAGCTAGATTGAATTCATGCTGACCTTGTGCCCCTTCAGACTGCAAATAACCCAGACAATTGAAGCAGACATTAGAAACATTTTATTCAAGAAAGTAACAAAAGCAGAACCATTTTGAGAAAGACCATTACACTCAGTATCCCATCTAAAAGATTGCATCAAACAGCCTCAAATTGGAACAGATGCTGGTGGTTCTATATTTGCATCCAATAAGGAATCCTTGTCCCACCCACTGGAGTACATGCTGAAGAGCCCTTTGTCAATCCATATGCTGGATGAGGTTTGATCAACCTCTAAAACCCAGTAGAACATTGGATTTGTGAGGAGACGGACCTTCTGCATCTAGGATTGGGCAGCCTGTACTCAAAGCTGTTAGCGGCTGGAGAAATGGCCTTTTGAGACATCATGGGAATTCAGAGGTCCAGGAAACTGTTGCCTTTCAAGTGCAGCACCCCCTTCAGTCTGAACACTGGTAGAGGTCACGCCAGAAGCCCACGTTTGGGAACGGTCAGCCTGTCCTGAGCCCTGGACAGTGCTCGAGGTACGTGCAGCCTGTCCTGAGCCCTGGATTTGGGGCACATGAGAATCCAGATAGCCAGGAAACCTGTGACTTGTCTGTGCGTCATTCCCTTCAGACCGACGACTAGTAGAGGTCACGCCAGAAGCCCACGTTTGGGAACGGTCAGCCTGTCCTGAGCCCTGGACAGTGCTCGAGGTACGTGCAGCCTGTCCTGAGCCCTGGATTTGGGGCACATGAGAATCCAGATAGCCAGGAAACCTGTGGCTTGTCTGTGCATCATTCCCTTCAGACCGACGGCTAGTAGAAGTCACGCCAGAAGCCCACGTTTGGGAACGGTCAGCCTGTCCTGAGCCCTGGACAGTGCTCGAGGTACGTGCAGCCTGTCCTGAGCCCTGGATTTGGGGCACATGAGAATCCAGATAGCCAGGAAACCTGTGGCTTGTCTGTGCATCATTCCCTTCAGACCGACGGCTAGTAGAAGTCACGCCAGAAGCCCACGTTTGGGAACGGTCAGCCTGTCCTGAGCCCTGGACAGTGCTCGAGGTACGTGCAGCCTGTCCTGAGCCCTGGATTTGGGGCACATGAGATTCCAGATAGCCAGGAAACCTGTGGCTTGTCTGTGCGTCATTCCCTTCAGACCGACGACTAGTAGAGGTCACGCCAGAAGCCCACATTTGGGAACGGTCAGCCTGTCCTGAGCCCTGGACAGTGCTCAAGGTACGTGCAGCCTGTCCTGAGCCCTGGATTTGGGGTACAACATGAGAACCCAGATAGCCTGGAAACCTGTGGCTTGTCTGTGCATCGTTCCCTTCAGATTGACGACTAGTAGAGGTCACGCCAGAAGCCCACATTTGGGAAGGGGCAGCCTGTCCTGAGCCCTGGACAGTGCTCGAGGAATGTGCAGCCTGTTCTGAGCCCTGGATTTGGGGTACATCATGAGAACCCAGATAGCCTGGAAACCTGTGGCTTGTCTGTGCATCGTTCCCTTCAGACTGACGACTAGTAGAGGTCACGCCAGAAGCCCACATTTGGGAAGGGGCAGCCTGTCCTGAGCCCTGGACAGTGCTCGAGGAATGTGCAGCCTGTCCTGAGCCCTGGATTTGGGGTACATCATGAGAACCCAGATAGCCTGGAAACCTGTGGCTTGTCTGTGCATCGTTCGCTTCAAACTGACGACTAGTAGAGGTCACGCCAGAAGCCCACATTTGGGAACGGGCAGCCTGTCCTGAGCCCTGGACAGTGCTCGAGGAACGTGCAGCCTGTCCTGAGCCCTGGACAGTGCTCGAGGAACGTGCAGCCTGTCCTGAGCCCTGGACAGTGCTCGAGGAACGTGCAGCCTGTCCTGAGCCCTGGATTTGGGGTACAACATGAGAACCCAGATAGCCTGGAAACCTGTGGCTTGTCTGTGCATCGTTCCCTTCAGACTGACGACTAGTAGAGGTCACGCCAGACGCCCACATTTGGGAATGGGCAGCCTGTCCTGACGGCTGCATGGGGCTTGAGGAATGGGCAGCCTGTCCTGACAGCTGGGCAGCCTGAACAGATCCCTGGAAGGGGCTGGGGGAATGGCTAACCTGAACCGATGGCTGGGCAGCCTGTCCCCATGCCTGGACAGGCCATGAGGAATGGGCAGCCTGTCCAGACACCTGGATGGGGCACAATGAATGGGCAGTGGGCACATCATGGGAATATAGATTGCTGGTCTTACAAGAAACCATCCCATCAGATTCATGGACTGTGGAAACCAAGCCAGGAGGCCACAATTGAGATACAGTTTTCTGATCTGAGGGCTGGTAGGGGCTGCCGGGGTGGCCTGCCTGGCCCGAGGGCTGGTAGGGGCTGCCGGGGTGGCCTGCCTGGCCCGAGGGCTGGTAGGGGCTGCCGGGGTGGCCTGCCTGGCCCGAGGGCTGGTAGGGGCTGCCGGGGTGGCCTGCCTGGCCCGAGGGCTGGTAGGGGCTGCCGGGGTGGCCTGCCTGGCCCGAGGGCTGGTAGGGGCTGCCGGGGTGGCCTGCCTGGCCCGAGGGCTGGTAGGGGCTGCCGGGGTGGCCTGCCTGGCCCGAGGGCTGGTAGGGGCTGCCGGGGTGGCCTGCCTGGCCCGAGGGCTGGTAGGGGCTGCCGGGGTGGCCTGCCTGGCCCGAGGGCTGGTAGGGGCTGCCGGGGTGGCCTGCCTGGCCCGAGGGCTGGTAGGGGCTGCCGGGGTGGCCTGCCTGGCCCGAGGGCTGGTAGGGGCTGCCGGGGTGGCCTGCCTGGCCCGAGGGCTGGTAGGGGCTGCCGGGGTGGCCTGCCTGGCCCGAGGGCTGGTAGGGGCTGCCGGGGTGGCCTGCCTGGCCCGAGGGCTGGTAGGGGCTGCCGGGGTGGCCTGCCTGGCCCGAGGGCTGGTAGGGGCTGCCGGGGTGGCCATCTTGGGAACCTAGATGTCCGTAACGACTGTGGCTTTTGCATTCATACTGCCCGACAGGTTGATGGCTTGTGGACGTTACACCAGAACCCCATATCTGGGATTCTGGTGACCATACCGCACTCTGGAGGCTGGACATCTTCCCTTTCTTTGCCAGCTGAGAAGCAATGGTCCCATATGGGTGCCTGCTGCTACTTTGTTGAGCCCTCCTAGCAGTCTGCTGGCTGTCTGAAGTGTATGGACTTGGAAAACCTTGAGCACTGGATACAGTGTCTACACCATCAGAAGACCCACGGTACAGACGTCTTTGCGCAAAAGGGCGACTGGACAGAGGAGTATTTATTGCGACATTACCATCCGAGCTTTCATGGGAAGAGGGACCCAGCAACTCGGTTTGGGATACAGTTTCAGGAAGCTTCTGGCCACTTTGGAAAACCGACTGGTAATATCCTGTAGTCCCAATTGCAGTCACATCTTCTGAAAAACCCTTTTCACTGCTGGAAGCCCACCTAGACTCAACAGCTTCATTCTGCCTGGAGTCCAGGTCTTCCTGAAAGAACGGGGAGCTACTTTCCATGGATGCAACACTGGAAGTCAAGGCTCCCAGATGAGTGGCATTTTCAGGCTGACCCAAAGGATTGTTGTTCCACACTTGTAGGACAAAGGAAAAAAAGTAAGATTACATTCAGAACATTTGAGCAAGCACAAAAGAACCAATATCTGTCTCCAGTCTCATACCTCTATATCCCTCTGCGTCTTTTACTAAAGAGATTGTAGTGAGAAGTAACCAAAACCTACAAGACAAAAGAGCATTTGTTCATGAAGGCAACTCTCTGTCAAAGTTAGACAAAATAACACCACAAGTGGTCCACATCATATGTTTACCTCCTGCGCCACCACATCATGCCTCTAGATGGGATAACCCCAAACCCAGGGTGTAGCGGCACCTTTGTCTCCTTCCGAGAATCACAGGCAAACGGAGACTTCCCTATCTACTTGCGTTCCTCTTAAGCCTCTCATTAAAGTTACCTGATAAGGATCACCTGGTCAAACTCTTTTCACCTGTTATAGAACCAGTTATAGGAACTGATGCATGACTGCCACTGAAAAATAGTTGGTGATATTCAAGTATAACAGTAATATTGTTTTAGTACTAGAGGCTGCTTTGATTGTACAAGTGTTAATGTGCAATTCATTTGTTTGCTTGTCACATGGGTAATTGAGTGCCAATTTCACTTCTCTTTGTTTATGTCTGGTGCGTATTTTATTTGGTCAAATGTCCTTTTCTAAGCTTATCATCCAAATTTTAATTGTTTATTTCTGTTCTACAGTTTTAAATTTGTTTGTTTGAAAGGTTTGGTGCCAATGCCTATCTTTTTGCACATCTTGATTAAATTGGTATATAATTGTAAATCATGGTAACATTTTTATATCTATCTAGGTTTCTCAAGAAATTCTGGACAAAGCCACATTTATTGATTCCCTGCCCTCTGTAAATAAAATAAAATAAAAATAAAAAACCAACAACTATTAAAAAACATCCAGAATTCTAATTTGTAGGTAAACCAAGTGTGAATCCACAATCCTGTAATCATATGAAATGCACTGGTGAAAAATATGTGAATGAAAGTCATCAAAAATGTTGAAACAATGTATAATCACTCTTTCATTACACTGAGTAATTCTATCAAATTATAATCATTTGAATCACATCATTAATAAATCTTCTGGATGCACTTTTAAGAACATTCACATTCCAGATTTGACCGATGTTCTGGCAATTGGCCCTAGTTTAGCTCCAGGAAACTTGCTGCATAGCAGGTTAGCTTCACAGCATATGTTGCAGTAGCAACTAACCTACACTTTTGCTGAGCAAAAGGACCAGTTTACATGTTCTTACTGATCTCATTTAGTAATTTACTAAAATAAACAATTTCAACTTTGGGAATGAACCTTTTTTTCTTTTTTAGAACTTCTTAACTCGCCTACCTCTGTGATGAAGACCTGTGTATTTCTCTTCTGAATTACATTTCAAAAGGAGGATCACATGACCGGTACTGTGCAACAACTCTGGACATCCACCTCTCAACTTGCTCCTCTACCTATTTTTATTCAAAGTCTCATTTTGTGATTCAAACGTTCCATGAACTCAGTTTTTTTTTGTGAACGATAACTGTACTTAAGTCTAATAAGCACTTTTTCTGAGCTCGTCAGGCATTTCTAAATGGCACTGCTTTGTAAGCAACATGGTGAGTAAACCCATAACGTTGGACTATATGATTTACACACTTTTAGAAACTGGTTCAAAGTGACCGGTACTTCGGGTTCGATCTCCTCAGGTTACCCTCTGCCCTCCGTCCTCTGTAGCCGCATCAATCCGGGGAAGTCAAGAGACACTGACACCAGGGTGAATCAAGAGAGTTCCACTTTATTGAGGAAAGCACAAAGTATGCACGTGTCCTATAGCTACTATCTAATCTACAGGATGACGGGGAAAAGTGAGACATGTTCTAAGGGTCTACGTAGAAAGCAAAGAAGCAAGGTTAGTAAAGATTAGATGTTCGCTGCATGAACAAGCACGAGCTGTTCCCGTACCAGCCATTAGCTACCCCTGTGCTGAGAGAGAAAGGGAGGGGTAAAGGAGACAAGAAGAGGGAGCGGATGACCTCGGGAGACCAGCTCGCGGTCAAGCCGTCATGTCATGGCTGATAAGCAGAGACCTTGCGTTGGGTGCCTGAAGACAGAAAGGCTCCAGTGTCTAACACTCCCCCCTTTGATTCCAAGAGGAACCATATATCATTATATAGACCTTTCTCACACGCAGGCACCAAGGCAACATTTGCATGATTAATCACAGTGGTAGAGGTGCGGGTGATGAAAGAAGACAACAGTGACAATAAACAGGGGCAACAAACAAGAATCAACACAATAATCAAGATTACGGGAGAACATGTGTTTATAAACCAAGATCCCCAAGGGCCAACAAGGTCCGTCAGCCAACTTGACCAAGTATCATCAGCAGGTGGAGGCTCAGCAGTAGCGGCCTTCATGTGCGAAATGATGTCAGTAATGTTGGTATAGTAACTAGGGATGTCGAAGCAACACGTTTCGTTAATGACCTAGCAGCCGGTTTTGCATGACAGCGGTTCGGATTTGATCTACTTCATCATTGAACAATGCCAGGGCGTTTTCAGTCCTATTGACTAAAGTGAGCACCTGCCACGCCAAACCATTCATTTTTGTTAAGTGCTGCAGTAGTTCCTCCTCCCAGGAACAAACTCCAAACCAAGTTCGCTCCGGGGTTAGTCCATCGGTTGGCCAGTACGGTCCCATCCTACCTATTAGGGGTGCTGGGAATTACAGACCTTTTAGCCCTGCCCTGGCGGTAACATCATCTACCGAGACCGGTACCCAGGGTGTATGGAATGCCTGACATACCAGACAATCCTTCCCTGGCACTACCTCTCCTGCCACTACCAGGCAGACCACACAGGCTAAATTACCATTACGTTGCTGTTGATGACTCTGAAAGCACTCCATCCCCCTTTTGTACCCGTCGAGACTGAACGTAATGCCAATATTATCACACAGATGGGGCCCATTATTCCTACAGTAAGGTTTTGCATACAATTATCAGGAAAACAAGGAGAGTCTGCAAAGGATGTTAATAGGCAGATAGGATAGCTCTCAAATTATAATACCAATGCAAAAGTGTATTGATATCAACAGGGCCAAGGAGTACTTCCTCGGTGTGTGGTGCAGCCGAGGGGCAGTCCCCCAGCATGAAATCATATAACAAATTTTGTATCATATGTGAATGTGTTAAGGTGCATTTGGCTTGGCGGACGCGTCAGCTACTGGTAATTCCTTCGGCGGGCTGGCGTGTATCCACTGTGCCGATCCCGATGTTAGCACAGCGGTTCGGGTCACTGCGATCACGTTTGTTGGGGGGCCGTACGCAGCTTCACCATCTTTCCCAGGGTTCAATGGCTTGACCAAAACAGTGTCACCTGGAATCAATGGATGAGCAGGCCTGTCTGTGGGAAGAGGGAGAGCACAAGAGACATTACCACGCACACTGTTCAATTTCGCAATCAACATTTGGGTGTAGTCCGCCAGGATCACGTCCATGTCACCTGAATGAGAAACACCTGGGTTACCTCTGACCCATGGGCTGGTAAATTATCCAGTAAAAATGACCTCAAATGGTGACAATTTGGTGGTGGCAGTGGGCATCATTCTGATCTGACGAAACACTGCTGGCAGTAGATCGATCCATTTGTTTCCTGTTTCCATCATAGCCTTTGTTAACATTTCTTTCAATGAATGATTCATTCTTTCAACAATGCCAGATGACTGAGGATGATAAGGGATGTGAAACTTCCAGTCAAGAGTTAGGCAGGTGCATAGTTTCTGAGTTACCTTAGAAATGAAACAGGGTCCCTGATCTGAATCTATTACCCGAGGCACACCATACCTCAGTATTATCTCCTTGGCTCGGATTTTAACCACAGCGCGGCGTCTTCCTTAGAACAAGGAAACGCCTCAGTCCACTTGGAAAACCTGTATACAATCTCTAGCAGATACTTCAACTGACCACAAGGTGGCATGTGCATAAAGTCTATCTGTAGTCACTGAAAGGGATATTCAGGAGCCAGCAAGGCATCATGTTTGGCTTGTGTTTTACCCTGGTTGCTTCTAGCACAGGTTAAACAGCTATCTAGGAAAGATTTTACAGTTTTGCGTGTTTCAGGTATACCAAACTGCTTTTCAATGTTAGCTGTCACCCCCCCTTTGTGCGATATGTGAAATCCTGTGAAACTGACGCACAAGAAATGGCAAAACAGATATAGGAAGGGCGATACGCCCCTCCGGGTCACGAATTAGACCACTTTTATCAGGACTACATCCTTGATCAGCCCAATGAAAGCAGTCCTTTCGTGTACCCTGAGTCTGTATGAAACGCAGATCGATATCAGTAGGCACCAAGCAATGAGAAAACATGTCGACGATACAGCGTATGGGCACGAGGGGGCATTAACAACTGCCCAACATGCAACCTCGTCCGCCAAGCCGTTGCCAGTGGCCGTGTCAGATCCAGAGGTCGTGTCATGACCCCTGACCTTTTCGACAGTCACCGGAGCTGGTAGTGTACATGCAGACAAAATTGCAGACACTAGTCCTGAATTAGAAATGGGCTTACCATCCGAGGTGCAGAACCCCCTGGGGTGCCAAATTTTACCGAAGTCATGAGCAACCCCAAACGCATGACGGGAATCAGTATACATGGTGACAACCTGATCCCGGAATAGATGACAGGCCCTGGTCAATGCCATCAGTTCAGCTGGTGAGCAGACCTGTAAGGGCAGACAGAATAT
The DNA here is from genome assembly GCF_041902795.1 of Electrophorus electricus. Taxonomy (NCBI): domain Eukaryota; kingdom Metazoa; phylum Chordata; class Actinopteri; order Gymnotiformes; family Gymnotidae; genus Electrophorus; species Electrophorus electricus. Next base: position 19,592,692 of record NC_137515.1, on the reverse strand, counting down.
CCACAAGGGAATACGCAGTCGGACATTGTATAAAACATGAGGCATCTACAAAAATGTGATAGTCGCATTCGAGCGGCGTGCTAGCCAGATCAGAGCGCATACTCAAGGACTCAAGGATAGCCTCCATGCGGTCGTGGGGCACAGAGTCAGCAGAATGATTTAGCGATGTCAAAAGCGATTGTAACAGGCTAGCAGATGAACTCAGGGATGTGTGTGATTTAATGGTTAAGTTCTGAGTGGCGCAAAGGATGGCCTCATAGCCCGAACGTCGCTGCGCCATCATGTGCTGTGTCTGAATGTTATTCAGAATAGTAATAACTTGATGTGAAGTGTGAAGAACCATGCTATGAGACAGTGCCAATTTCTCAGCGTCAGTGACTAGCAGGGCCGAGGCAGCCCTGGCGCGTAAGCACGCCGGCCTGCTTGAACGACCGAATCAAAAGTTTTGGAAAGGTAGGCCACAGGACCATAACTGCCACCGTGCTCGTAAAGGTGGAAGGGCAGATTATAGTTCGGCAGGCCAAGCGCTGGAGCAGAGCACAAGGCCGATTTCAGAGTCCTAAATGACTGATGCATGGTTTCAGTCCAGACCAATGTGTCAGGACAGTCTTTTCCACAGCCCTGCCCGAGGACTTTATCATGAATGGAACAATCGGGCACCCACTGGCGGCAGTAGTTAACCAGACCCAGGAAACTCAGCGTGGCTTGCTTCGTGTAGGGCGGAGGGATGTCACATATGACCCGACGGTCTTCAGAGAGGCGGCGTCCACCAGCAGACAGCAGGAACCCCAGATACGTGACAGACAGCTTGCACCACTGGAGCTTAGATGGTGAATCCTTAAAACCGCATGAAGCCAGATGTTTCAGTAGTGAACGAGACCCCATCACGCAGCGCTCCTCCGTTGGTGATGACAAGAGGATGTCGTCTGCGTAACTGATAATAACACAGCCCTCTGGAGGGGCCCAGGACGCCAATGCGTCTCTTACAACAGCGGAGAACACAGCCGGGGAGTCCAGGAAGCCCTGGGGGAGCCGGCACCACACGTAATGCCTATCCTGAAATGTAAATGCGAAAAGTGGTTGGCTGTCCGGGTGGACTGGTACAGAGAAAAAGGCAGAGCAAATATCAACAACAGAAAAATAGTGATGGTGTGCAGGTATAGTGGTTAAAATGGCAGACACATCAGGCACCAGCGGGGCTATAGGAACTACTATGCCATTAATGCGCTTGAGATCTTGTGTCAATCTCCATCCCGCACCACCTGGTTTACAGGTGTATTGTAGGGTGACACAGTGGGAATGATGCCTCGGTCAAGCAGGGAGTCAATGAGAGGTGACAGACCTGCTTCTTTTTCAGGAGATAGTGGATACTGTTTACAGTAAACAGCTCAAGCTTGAGTTGAGCCTCATAGGGATTTACTAAAGAGGTTCTCTGTGTTATACTGCAGAGTTTGTGCAGGTTGGGGATTCATATTTTGCTGACAAGTTGGTACAAACAGGTTCCTTTCTGACTCAGAGGTTGATCCCAGTCCTTAGTAAAACAGGAGAGAAGCACTGAGCATGGCTCATCAGGGCCATATCCTTCCGAGATGTGTCAACATTAGTGTGCTAAGCCCAGTAATAAACATTGGCTCCATCACTATTTGAATTTGGGAGGGTGTCATTGCTAACCAGCTCCTCCTCAGTAAACCTGTGCTTTAAACACCACACCAGACCACTCCTGAAATCAGGTCCTGTTAATCGAGCATATTTGGTGCATCCTTCTAAAGCATCCAAAAATGCATGAATCTTAGTCAGATCAGGTAAACCATCACAAATATTTTTTATATCAGTCATGTTAGGAGGCATAACTACAGTTTCTCACCCAGTACCATGAACAGAGCAGAAATTTGAGGGGCTGGAGCCATGGTCCAAAGCCTCACCCTGCTGTAGAAAGAGGAGGTTAGGATAGAGGGCTGGTGTGGGCTTGCCACCCACAAGCCCCCCCACCCCCCCTCAGCTTCCTTCCAGAGACTGTGGGTAGCTGTGAAAATGAGGCCAACACCACCATTGCTGGACCATAAAAGAGCCTGTGAAAATTGTGCCAAATACCCATCAAATAAAGAATCATGGCTCTCAGCAGAGAAGTTGTGTGGCAGGGCTTGTCACCACACACAAACAATCACCACTTTCATCACCTTGCAAAGCTAGATTGAATTCATGCTGACCTTGTGCCCCTTCAGACTGCAAATAACCCAGACAATTGAAGCAGACATTAGAAACATTTTATTCAAGAAAGTAACAAAAGCATAACCATTTTGAGAAAGACCATTACACTCAGTATCCCATCTAAAAGATTGCATTAAACAGCCTCAAATTGGAACAGATGCTGGTGGTTCTATATTTGCATCCAATAAGGAATCCTTGTCCCACCCACTGGAGTACATGCTGAAGAGCCCTTTGTCAATCCATATGCTGGATGAGGTTTGATCAACCTCTAAAACCCAGTAGAACATTGGATTTGTGAGGAGACGGACCTTCTGCATCTAGGATTGGGCAGCCTGTACTCAAAGCTGTTAGCGGCTGGAGAAATGGCCTTTTGAGACATCATGGGAATTCAGAGGTCCAGGAAACTGTTGCCTTTCAAGTGCAGCACCCCTTTCAGTCTGAACACTGGTAGAGGTCACGCCAGAAGCCCACGTTTGGGAACGGTCAGCCTGTCCTGAGCCCTGGACAGTGCTCGAGGTACGTGCAGCCTGTCCTGAGCCCTGGATTTGGGGCACATGAGAATCCAGATAGCCAGGAAACCTGTGGCTTGTCTGTGCATCATTCCCTTCAGACCGACGGCTAGTAGAGGTCACGCCAGAAGCCCACGTTTGGGAACGGTCAGCCTGTCCTGAGCCCTGGACAGTGCTCAAGGTACGTGCAGCCTGTCCTGAGCCCTGGATTTGGGGAACAACATGAGAACCCAGATAGCCTGGAAACCTGTGGCTTGTCTGTGCATCGTTCCCTTCAGATTGACGACTAGTAGAGGTCACGCCAGAAGCCCACATTTGGGAAGGGGCAGCCTGTCCTGAGCCCTGGACAGTGCTCGAGGAACGTGCAGCCTGTCCTGAGCCCTGGACAGTGCTCGAGGAACGTGCAGCCTGTCCTGAGCCCTGGATTTGGGGCACATGAGAATCCAGATAGCCAGGAAACCTGTGGCTTGTCTGTGCGTCATTCCCTTCAGACCGACGACTAGTAGAGGTCACGCCAGAAGCCCACATTTGGGAACGGGCAGCCTGTCCTGAGCCCTGGACAGTGCTCGAGGAATGTGCAGCCTGTCCTGAGCCCTGGACAGTGCTCGAGGAACGTGCAGCCTGTCCTGAGCCCTGGACAGTGCTCGAGGAACGTGCAGCCTGTCCTGAGCCCTGGATTTGGGGTACAACATGAGAACCCAGATAGCCTGGAAACCTGTGGCTTGTCTGTGCATCGTTCCCTTCAGATTGACGACTAGTAGAGGTCACGCCAGAAGCCCACATTTGGGAAGGGGCAGCCTGTCCTGAGCCCTGGACAGTGCTCGAGGAATGTGCAGCCTGTTCTGAGCCCTGGATTTGGGGTACATCATGAGAACCCAGATAGCCTGGAAACCTGTGGCTTGTCTGTGCATCGTTCCCTTCAGACTGACGACTAGTAGAGGTCACGCCAGACGCCCACATTTTGGAATGGGCAGCCTGTCCTGACGGCTGCATGGGGCTTGAGGAATGGGCAGCCTGTCCTGACAGCTGGGCAGCCTGAACAGATCCCTGGAAGGGGCTGGGGGAATGGCTAACCTGAACCGATGGCTGGGCAGCCTGTCCCCATGCCTGGACAGGCCATGAGGAATGGGCAGCCTGTCCAGACACATGGATGGGGCACAATGAATGGGCAGTGGGCACATCATGGGAATATAGATTGCTGGTCTTACAAGAAACCATCCCATCAGATTCATGGACTGTGGAAACCAAGCCAGGAGGCCACAATTGAGATACAGTTTTCTGATCTGAGGGCTGGTAGGGGCTGCCGGGGTGGCCTGCCTGGCCCGAGGGCTGGTAGGGGCTGCCGGGGTGGCCTGCCTGGCCCGAGGGCTGGTAGGGGCTGCCGGGGTGGCCTGCCTGGCCCGAGGGCTGGTAGGGGCTGCCGGGGTGGCCTGCCTGGCCCGAGGGCTGGTAGGGGCTGCCGGGGTGGCCTGCCTGGCCCGAGGGCTGGTAGGGGCTGCCGGGGTGGCCTGCCTGGCCCGAGGGCTGGTAGGGGCTGCCGGGGTGGCCTGCCTGGCCCGAGGGCTGGTAGGGGCTGCCGGGGTGGCCTGCCTGGCCCGAGGGCTGGTAGGGGCTGCCGGGGTGGCCTGCCTGGCCCGAGGGCTGGTAGGGGCTGCCGGGGTGGCCTGCCTGGCCCGAGGGCTGGTAGGGGCTGCCATCTTGGGAACCTAGATGTCCGTAACGACTGTGGCTTTTGCATTCATACTGCCCGACAGGTTGATGGCTTGTGGACGTTACACCAGAACCCCATATCTGGGATTCTGGTGACCATACCGCACTCTGGAGGCTGGACATCTTCCCTTTCTTTGCCAGCTGAGAAGCAATGGTCCCATATGGGTGCCTGCTGCTACTTTGTTGAGCCCTCCTAGCAGTCTGCTGGCTGTCTGAAGTGTATGGACTTGGAAAACCTTGAGCACTGGATACAGTGTCTACACCATCAGAAGACCCACGGTACAGACGTCTTTGCGCAAAAGGGCGACTGGACAGAGGAGTATTTATTGCGACATTACCATCCGAGCTTTCATGGGAAGAGGGACCCAGCAACTCGGTTTGGGATACAGTTTCAGGAAGCTTCTGGCCACTTTGAAAAACCGACTGGTAATATCCTGTAGTCCCAATTGCAGTCACATCTTCTGAAAAACCCTTTTCACTGCTGGAAGCCCACCTAGACTCAACAGCTTCATTCTGCCTGGAGTCCAGGTCTTCCTGAAAGAACGGGGAGCTACTTTCCATGGATGCAACACTGGAAGTCAAGGCTCCCAGATGAGTGGCATTTTCAGGCTGACCCAAAGGATTGTTGTCCCACACTTGTAGGACAAAGGAGAAAAAGTAAGATTACATTCAGAACATTTGAGCAAGCACAAAAGAACCAATATCTGTCTCCAGTCTCATACCTCTATATCCCTCTGCATCTTTTACTAAAGAGATTGTAGTGAGAAGTAACCAAAACCTACAAGACGAAAGAGCATTTGTTCATGAAGGCAACTCTCTGTCAAAGTTAGACAAAATAACACCACAAGTGGTCCACATCATATGTTTACCTCCTGCGCCACCACATCATGCCTCTAGATGGGATAACCCCAAACCCAGGGTGTAGCGGCACCTTTGTCTCCTTCCGAGAATCACAGGCAAACGGAGACTTCCCTATCTACTTGCGTTCCTCTTAAGCCTCTCATTAAAGTTACCTGATAAGGATCACCTGGTCAAACTCTTTTCACCTGTTATAGAACCAGTTATAGGAACTGATGCATGACTGCCACTGAAAAATAGTTGGTGATATTCAAGTATAACAGTAATATTGTTTTAGTACTAGAGGCTGCTTTGATTGTACAAGTGTTAATGTGCAATTCATTTGTTTGCTTGTCACATGGGTAATTGAGTGCCAATTTCACTTCTCTTTGTTTATGTCTGGTGCGTATTTTATTTGGTCAAATGTCCTTTTCTAAGCTTATCATCCAAATTTTAATTGTTTATTTCTGTTCTACAGTTTTAAATTTGTTTGTTTGAAAGGTTTGGTGCCAATGCCTATCTTTTTGCACATCTTGATTAAATTGGTATATAATTGTAAATCATGGTAACATTTTTATATCTATCTAGGTTTCTCAAGAAATTCTGGACAAAGCCACATTTATTGATTCCCTGCCCTCTGTAAATAAAATAAAATAAAAATAAAAAACCAACAACTATTAAAAAACATCCAGAATTCTAATTTGTAGGTAAACCAAGTGTGAATCCACAATCCTGTAATCATATGAAATGCACTGGTGAAAAATATGTGAATGAAAGTCATCAAAAATGTTGAAACAATGTATAATCACTCTTTCATTACACTGAGTAATTCTATCAAATTATAATCATTTGAATCACATCATTAATAAATCTTCTGGATGCACTTTTAAGAACATTCACATTCCAGATTTGACCGATGTTCTGGCATTTGGCTCTAGTTTAGCTCCAGGAAACTTGCTGCATAGCAGGTTAGCTTCACAGCATATGTTGCAGTAGCAACTAACCTACACTTTTGCTGAGCAAAAGGACCAGTTTACATGTTCTTACTGATCTCATTTAGTAATTTACTAAAATAAACAATTTCAACTTTGGGAATGAACCTTTTTTTCTTTTTTAGAACTTCTTAACTCGCCTACCTCTGTGATGAAGACCTGTGTATTTCTCTTCTGAATTACATTTCAAAAGGAGGATCACATGACCGGTACTGTGCAACAACTCTGGACATCCACCTCTCAACTTGCTCCTCTACCTATTTTTATTCAAAGTCTCATTTTGTGATTCAAACGTTCCGTGAACTCAGTTTTTTTTTGTGAACGATAACTGTACTTAAGTCTAATAAGCACTTTTTCTGAGCTCGTCAGGCATTTCTAAATGGCACTGCTTTGTAAGCAACATGGTGAGTAAACCCATAACGTTGGACTATATGATTTACACACTTTTAGAAACTGGTTCAAAGTGACCGGTACTTCGGGTTCGATCTCCTCAGGTTACCCTCTGCCCTCCGTCCTCTGTAGCCGCATCAATCCGGGGAAGTCAAGAGACACTGACACCAGGGTGAATCAAGAGAGTTCCACTTTATTGAGGAAAGCACAAAGTATGCACGTGTCCTATAGCTACTATCTAATCTACAGGATGACGGGGAAAAGTGAGACATGTTCTAAGGGTCTACGTAGAAAGCAAAGAAGCAAGGTTAGTAAAGATTAGATGTTCGCTGCATGAACAAGCACGAGCTGTTCCCGTACCAGCCATTAGCTACCCCTGTGCTGAGAGAGAAAGGGAGGGGTAAAGGAGACAAGAAGAGGGAGCGGATGACCTCGGGAGACCAGCTCGCGGTCAAGCCGTCATGTCATGGCTGATAAGCAGAGACCTTGCGTTGGGTGCCTGAAGACAGAAAGGCTCCAGTGTCTAACACTCCCCCCTTTGATTCCAAGAGGAACCATATATCATTATATAGACCTTTCTCACACGCAGGCACCAAGGCAACATTTGCATGATTAATCACAGTGGTAGAGGTGCGGGTGATGAAAGAAGACAACAGTGACAATAAACAGGGGCAACAAACAAGAATCAACACAATAATCAAGATTACGGGAGAACATGTGTTTATAAACCAAGATCCCCAAGGGCCAACAAGGTCCGTCAGCCAACTTGACCAAGTATCATCAGCAGGTGGAGGCTCAGCAGTAGCGGCCTTCATGTGCGAAATGATGTCAGTAATGTTGGAATAGTAACTAGGGATGTCGAAGCAACACGTTTCGTTAATGACCTAGCAGCCGGTTTTGCATGACAGCGGTTCGGATTTGATCTACTTCATCATTGAACAATGCCAGGGCGTTTTCAGTCCTATTGACTAAAGTGAGCACCTGCCACGCCAAACCATTCATTTTTGTTAAGTGCTGCAGTAGTTCCTCCTCCCAGGAACAAACTCCAAACCAAGTTCGCTCCGGGGTTAATCCATCGGTTGGCCAGTACGGACCCATCATACCTATTAGGGGTGCTGGGAATTACAGACCTTTTAGCCCTGCCCTGGCGGTAACATCATCTACCGAGACCGGTACCCAGGGTGTATGGAATGCCTGACATACCAGACAATCCTTCCCTGGCACTACCTCTCCTGCCACTACCAGGCAGACCACACAGGCTAAATTACCATTACGTTGCTGTTGATGACTCTGAAAGCACTCCATCCCCCTTTTGTACCCGTCGAGACTGAACGTAATGCCAATATTATCACACAGATGGGGCCCATTATTCCTACAGTAAGGTTTTGCATACAATTATCAGGAAAACAAGGAGAGTCTGCAAAGGATGTTAATAGGCAGATAGGATAGCTCTCAAATTATAATACCAATGCAAAAGTGTATTGATATCAACAGGGCCAAGGAGTACTTCCTCGGTGTGTGGTGCAGCCGAGGGGCAGTCCCCCAGCATGAAATCATATAACAAATTTTGTATCATATGTGAATGTGTTAAGGTGCATTTGGCTTGGCGGACGCGTCAGCTACTGGTAATTCCTTCGGCGGGCTGGCGTGTATCCACTGTGCCGATCCCGATGTTAGCACAGCGGTTCGGGTCACTGCGATCACGTTTGTTGGGGGGCCGTACGCAGCTTCACCATCTTTCCGAGGGTTCAATGACTTGACCAAAACAGTGTCACCTGGAATCAATGGATGAGCAGGCCTGTCTGTGGGAAGAGGGAGAGCACAAGAGACATTACCACGCACACTGTTCAATTTCGCAATCAACATTTGGGTGTAGTCTGCCAGGATCACGTCCATGTCACCTGAATGAGAAACACCTGGGTTACCTCTGACCCATGGGCTGGTAAATTATCCAGTAAAAATGACCTCAAATGGTGACAATTTGGTGGTGGCAGTGGGCATCATTCTGATCTGACGAAACACTGCTGGCAGTAGATCGATCCATTTCTTTCCTGTTTCCATCATAGCCTTTGTTAACATTTCTTTCAATGAATGATTCATTCTTTCAACAATGCCAGATGACTGAGGATGATAAGGGATGTGAAACTTCCAGTCAAGAGTTAGGCAGGTGCATAGTTTCTGAGTTACCTTAGAAATGAAACAGGGTCCCTGATCTGAATCTATTACCCGAGGCACACCATACCTCAGTATTATCTCCTTGGCTCGGATTTTAACCACAGCGCGGCGTCTTCCTTAGAACAAGGAAACGCCTCAGTCCACTTGGAAAACCTGTATACAATCTCTAGCAGATACTTCAACTGACCACAAGGTGGCATGTGCATAAAGTCTATCTGTAGTCACTGAAAGGGATATTCAGGAGCCAGCAAGGCATCATGTTTGGCTTGTGTTTTACCCTGGTTGCTTCTAGCACAGGTTAAACAGCTATCTAGGAAAGGTTTTACAGTTTTGCGTGTTTCAGGTACACCAAACTGCTTTTCAATGTTAGCTGTCACCCCCCCTTTGTGCGATATGTGAAATCCTGTGAAACTGACGCACAAGAAATGGCAAAACAGATATAGGAAGGGCGATACGCCCCTCCGGGTCACGAATTAGACCACTTTTATCAGGACTACATCCTTGATCAGCCCAATGAAAGCAGTCCTGTCGTGTACCCTGAGTCTGTATGAAACGCAGATCGATATCAGTAGGCACCAAGCAATGAGAAAACATGTCGACGATACAGCGTATGGGCACGAGGGAGCATTAACAACTGCCCAACATGCAACCTCGTCCGCCAAGCCGTTGCCAGTGGCCGTGTCAGATCCAGAGGTCGTGTCATGACCCCTGACCTTTTCGACAGTCACCGGAGCTGGTAGTGTACATGCAGACAAAATTGCAGACACTAGTCCTGAATTAGAAATGGGCTTACCATCCGAGGTGCAGAACCCCCTGGGGTGCCAAATTTTACCGAAGTCATGAGCAACCCCAAACGCATGACGGGAATCAGTATACATGGTGACAACCTGATCCCGGAATAGATGACAGGCCCTGGTCAATGCCATCAGTTCAGCTGGTGAGCAGACCTGTAAGGGCAGACAGAATATCCACAAGGGAATACGCAGTCGGACATTGTGTAAAACATGAGGCATCTACAAAAATGTGATAGTCGCATTCGAGCGGCGTGCTAGCCAGATCAGAGCGCATACTCAAGGACTCAAGGATAGCCTCCATGCGGTCGTGGGGCACAGAGTCAGCAGAATGATTTAGCGATGTCAAAAGCGATTGTAACAGGCTAGCAGATGAACTCAGGGATGTGTGTGATTTAATGGTTAAGTTCTGAGTGGCGCAAAGGATGGCCTCATAGCCCGAACGTCGCTGCGCCATCATGTGCTGTGTCTGAATGTTATTCAGAATAGTAATAACTTGATGTGAAGTGTGAAGAACCATGCTATGAGACAGTGCCAATTTCTCAGCGTCAGTGACTAGCAGGGCCGAGGCAGCCCTGGCGCGTAAGCACGCCTGCCTGCTTGAACGACCGAATCAAAAGTTTTGGAAAGGTAGGCCACAGGGCCATAACTGCCACCGTGCTCGTAAAGGTGGAAGGGCAGATTATAGTTCGGCAGGCCAAGCGCTGGAGCAGAGCACAAGGCCGATTTCAGAGTCCTAAATGACTGATGCATGGTTTCAGTCCAGACCAATGTGTCAGGACAGTCTTTTCCACAGCCCTGCCCGAGGACTTTATCATGAATGGAACAATCGGGCACCCACTGGCGGCCGTAGTTAACCAGACCCAGGAAACTCAGCGTGGCTTGCTTCGTGTAGGGCGGAGGGATGTCACATATGACCCGACGGTCTTCAGAGAGGCGGCGTCCACCAGCAGACAGCAGGAACCCCAGATACGTGACAGACAGCTTGCACCACTGGAGCTTAGATGGTGAATCCTTAAAACCGCATGAAGCCAGATGTTTCAGTAGTGAACGAGACCCCATCACGCAGCGCTCCTCCGTTGGTGATGACAAGAGGATGTCGTCTGCGTAACTGATAATAACACAGCCCTCTGGAGGGGCCCAGGACGCCAATGCGTCTCTTACAACAGCGGAGAACACAGCCGGGGAGTCCAGGAAGCCCTGGGGGAGCCGGCACCACACGTAATGCCTATCCTGAAATGTAAATGCGAAAAGTGGTTGGCTGTCCGGGTGGACTGGTACAGAGAAAAAGGCAGAGCAAATATCAACAACAGAAAAATAGTGATGGTGTGCAGGTATAGTGGTTAAAATGGCAGACACATCAGGCACCAGCGGGGCTATAGGAACTACTATGCCATTAATGCGCTTGAGATCTTGTGTCAATCTCCATCCCTCACCACCTGGTTTACAGGTGTATTGTAGGGTGACACAGTGGGAATGATGCCTTGGTCAAGCAGGGAGTCAATGAGAGGTGACAGACCTGCTTCTTTTTCAGGAGATAGTGGATACTGTTTACAGTAAACAGCTCAAGCTTGAGTCGAGCCTCATAGGGATTTACTAAAGAGGTTCTCTGTGTTATACTGCAGAGTTTGTGCAGGTTGGGGATTCATATTTTGCTGACAAGTTGGTACAAACAGGTTCCTTTCTGACTCAGAGGTTGATCCCAGTCCTTAGTAAAACAGGAGAGAAGCACTGAGCATGGCTCATCAGGGCCATATCCTTCCGAGATGTGTCAACATTAGTGTGCTAAGCCCAGTAATAAACATTGGCTCCATCACTATTTGAATTTGGGAGGGTGTCATTGCTAACCAGCTCTTCCTCAGTAAACCTGTGCTTTAAACACCACACCAGACCACTCCTGAAATCAGGTCCTGTTAATTGAGCATATTTGGTGCATCCTTCTAAAGCATCCAAAAATGCATGAACCTTAGTCAGATCAGGTAAACCATCACAAATATTTTTTATATCAGTCATGTTAGGAGGCATAACTACACAGTTTCTCACCCAGTACCATGAACAGAGCAGAAATTTGAGGGGCTGGAGCCATGGTCCAAAGCCTCACCCTGCTGTAGAAAGAGGAGGTTAGGATAGAGGGCTGGTGTGGGCTTGCCACCCACAAGCCCCCCCACCCCCCCTCAGCTTCCTTCCAGAGACTGTGGGTAGCTGTGAAAATGAGGCCAACACCACCATTGCTGGACCATAAAAGAGCCTGTGAAAATTGTGCCAAATACCCATCAAATAAAGAATCATGGCTCTCAGCAGAGAAGTTGTGTGGCAGGGCTTGTCACCACACCCAAAGAATCACCGCTTTCATCACCTTGCAAAGCTAAATTGAATTCATGCTGACCCTTGTGCCCCTTCAGACTGCAAGTAACCCAGACAATTGAAGCAGACATTAGAAACATTTTATTCAAGAAAGTAACAAAAGCAGAACCATTTTGAGAAAGACCATTACACTCAGTATCCCATCTAAAAGATTGCATCAAACAGCCTCAAATTGGAACAGATGCTGGTGGTTCTATATTTGCATCCAATAAGGAATCCTTGTCCCACCCACTGGAGTAAATGCTGAAGAGCCCTTTGTCAATCCATATGCTGGATGAGGTTTGATCAACCTCTAAAACCCAGTAGAACATTGGATTTGTGAGGAGACGGACCTTCTGCATCTAGGATTGGGCAGCCTGTACTCAAAGCTGTTAGCGGCTGGAGAAATGGCCTTTTGAGACATCATGGGAATTCAGAGGTCCAGGAAACTGTTGCCTTTCAAGTGCAGCACCCCCTTCAGTCTGAACACTGGTAGAGGTCACGCCAGAAGCCCACGTTTGGGAACGGTCAGCCTGTCCTGAGCCCTGGACAGTGCTCGAGGTACGTGCAGCCTGTCCTGAGCCCTGGATTTGGGGCACATGAGAATCCAGATAGCCAGGAAACCTGTGGCTTGTCTGTGCATCATTCCCTTCAGACCGACAACTAGTAGAGGTCACGCCAGAAGCCCACGTTTGGGAACGGTCAGCCTGTCCTGAGCCCTGGACAGTGCTCGAGGTACGTGCAGCCTGTCCTGAGCCCTGGATTTGGGGCACATGAGAATCCAGATAGCCAGGAAACCTGTGGCTTGTCTGTGCATCATTCCCTTCAGACCGACAACTAGTAGAGGTCACGCCAGAAGCCCACGTTTGGGAACGGTCAGCCTGTCCTGAGCCTTGGACAGTGCTCGAGGAATGTGCAGCCTGTCCTGAGCCTTGGACAGTGCTCGAGGTACGTGCAGCCTGTCCTGAGCCCTGGATTTGGGCCACATGAGAATCCAGATAGCCTGGAAACCTGTGGCTTGTCTGTGCATCATTCCCTTCAAACTGACGACTAGTAGAGGTCACGCCAGAAGCCCACATTTGGGAAGGGGCAGCCTGTCCTGAGCCCTGGATTTGGGGTACATGAAAATCCAGATAGCCAGGAAACCTGTGGCTTGTCTGTGCATCATTCCCTTCAGACCAACGACTAGTAGAGGTCACGCCAGAAGCCCACATTTGGGAATGGGCAGCCTGTCCTGAGCCCTGGACAGTGCTCGAGGAACGTGCAGCCTGTCCTGAGCCCTGGATTTGGGGCACATGAGAATCCAGATAGCCAGGAAACCTGTGGCTTGTCTGTGCATCATTCCCTTCAGACCGACGACTAGTAGAGGTCACGCCAGAAGCCCACATTTGGGAATGGGCAGCCTGTCCTGAGCCCTGGACAGTGCTCGAGGAACGTGCAGCCTGTCCTGAGCCCTGGATTTGGGGCACATGAGAATCCAGATAGCCAGGAAACCTGTGGCTTGTCTGTGCATCATTCCCTTCAGACCGACGACTAGTAGAGGTCACGCCAGAAGCCCACATTTGGGAATGGGCAGCTTCGGATGGTGACGACCAGCTGACTATAAGTGACTCTGCACAAAAAAGCAGCAGCTATTATGAACAATTGTATTCCCAAGGTGGAGGCACTACCTGTCTGTCCTATAGCATGTCCAAAATCATGCTGAACATGCATGCCAACACTGCCAATAAATTCAGCCCAGTATTCAACCTCTTCCAGTATATATGGTTTGTCCAAAGTGCATCTGAGCAGATAGTCTAGTGGGTGGGGCCAGGAATCCATAACTGGCAGTATCTGCTTGGGCCAATTTCCACCAGAGTAAAACCCAATAGCACCCTGCCCGGTTAAGCCAGAGGTTCAGTCATTAAGAGTATGTCTTATAGTGTCTGGATGTGATGTGCTGAATTTGATATTGGCCTTTCTCAATGGTTACCCTGTTTAATGAAGTTTTTTTTTTCCATTAAAGTTCCATTTATTTAAACAAATAACCCTTTTTGAAATGTGCATTATTTTAGAGGGAGCATTATCCAAAGAAAAAGCTCAGCAATGAGTTTGAGTCAGTGTTGCTAGGTGATGAATACTGATATTCTGGCTGTTGGAGGTCACACCAGAAGCCCCATCTGGGATTGGGCAGTCTGTCCTGATGGCTGGGAGAGAATTGGCCTTTGTCATTTTAAAATTTGAGCTGGCTCATGGCTAAAGCATCTGTCAGTTTAGGAAGCCATATATCACACATACAAATCACAGTCCTCAAGATCTATGTTCAATAGCTTCTCTACCCACCCTATACCTGGGAATCAGGTATGACATCAAAGTAGCCAACCAGTTATGTTAATCAGTTAAACAACTACAAGGATTGTGGAATGGGGGTCCATATTTGAATTCCTATGCTGAAGTGCACTCATTGTTTAGTGATTCCACTGAGAGGCAAACATTCTCATGACACACAAACATGACAAGCTTCTCACTCATCCATGAGTTCATTACAGAACCAATATTTATTTATGCTTCATTTGTTTTTTTGGACAGCATGTGCAATGTTTTAAACTCATGCAGAAAAGAAGATATGTACAGTTGGACAAAACCAGTGCATTAGATGGATACTTCACAGCAGTGATTTTAACAGCTTCAGTTCCTAACACCCAGTACTCTGATGTGAGGAGCTTTTATCTTTTTTTTTTTTTAACTCATGTGCTTTCTGCAGTGCAGTGCTGACAGTAAATTGAGAATTTATTTTACAAGCAATATAGTTTCACAAGCTAGAAGAACATGTATTTTCAAAAGAAAGAGTGCTGGATAAATAAAAAATAAAATAATGCAGGAAATAATGCAGTTATGACAAACTTAATTTGTACCTTAATTTGTATCATGGTTATCCCAAGATGATCTACTAAAGACTTATTTTCTCTAGATAAAATTGTTCATTGCATCTTTCAAAACCTTTAAATCAAATTCACTTATTGGTTGGCTATTTATTGTGTAAAATTCAATATGAACAATGTTTAGATATACCTGATAAAGGACAAACTGTTTTTGCATGTAAACATATGTCGATTGACACTAAATTTTAAAAATAGGTTAAAAAATTATGTAATGGATTAACATTTTCAAATCACATTTAAATCCAAGACTAGTTTTTAAGCAAAAATTATTTTATTGGGGAACCTACTCTGTGTAGTCTAGACACATCAATAAAGCACAACATCCAAACTAAAATGAAATCGAAGACATCACTTCTTGTACCAGTCTGCAAGCAATTAGGCATTTTTTGTCACTGTTAAATAATGAGATATTTCATGCCAGCATCAACTTGAATGAAATTTTTAAGAAGTACTAAGATACAGGTTGTTCTGTCTAGGAGAGTTTCACTGTAAGCAGTGAATGCTGGGTGGGTGAGCACTAATAAGGCTAATAACTGAATTAACTCTATTTATTCATTCATCTAAACAACTTAATCCAAGTCTGGATCATTAAGCCTATTCTGGAAGAACAGGACACAAAGCAAGGACCAACCCTGGACACATCAGGTTGTGTTTGTCAGTCTCTCTCACACACACACACACACACACACACACACACACATGCAGACACAAACACAAATGCACACTCACATGCACAGATGCACACATACCTGCATACACACATGCATGCACATATATGCATACATATGCAGACACAAACATATACACAGACATATACACGCACACACACTCATGCACACACACACATGCATACAGATGCAAATGCATGCACATGTTTGGACACACACATAAATGCACATAGATGCACACATGCCTGCATACACACATGCATCCACATATATGCACACACACACACAAAATATGTTAACCACTGTGCCACCCTACTTGTAATTAATTAAATTATCCATTTACTAATAATATAACTAATAATATAAATATTTATTCAGATCATTGAGAGAGTATTAAATTAATTCAACTTGACTTAATTTGTCAAAATTTGTCAAAATTGCATTTTGTAAATACCATGTCTGCACCAGGCAAAATTTAATTCCCCAAAACCAACATTATCATACTTTATCTTGCATTATTTATACAGTTAAAACTAGACATTGTCTAGATGTTATGATAATACAACAGACAAAAAAGAAACAGTGAAACACAAAGAAGAGGAACTAAAAATGTTAGGGTTAAAATTTCACCAAACAAATGATTTAACATTTGCTTTTCAATCAATTTTAAGAAAATATGTTTTGAGATAAATTACCTTAAACACCAAGTAACCTCACAGCAATGGAAGTCTTTTCCAAACAAGAAATAGTGGTTGCGGCTGTATTACTCATTTTGAAAAAAGCTTTAAATGACAAGCATTATTGTAAACTCTGCTCTATACACCTTTAGCTTTATATACATTTACAGTACGATCAATTACATTCCTCATAACTGAGACGAGGAATAACTGTGTAAAAAACTTTTCATACCACCAAAGGATGTGCTCGAAGTTATCTTAAAAATAAAGAAAACAAATTATATATAATGAGCTCAAAGAACGAATTTACAGTGGGTTAAAAAAACAACAACCTTTAAAAGATGCAGTTCATTTTTGTGAAAGCCTCCATTTGCATGGTGACTGCTATCTACACGAATGTGTGAGCGGTGGTGGGGTCATTGAGGGTGTGTGTATGGAGGTGGAGTTATCAGTGCACAGCCACAGGGCATTAGGGGCATTTCATAAAGGTCATGCTTTTAAATGGTGGTGCGTTCTCCTCAGCTGTGGTGGTGTGTGGTTTCAGGTTCTGTTTAGTTTTTATGCACAAACCTTGGTGTCTAGCCCTGGTAGACTGGAGATACCAGCACTGAAGACTTTTCACGGTTGAGTAATATACTCTGCGGGCCTGTTGATCCTTTGACAGTGGTCAGGGCCAACCACAGAGATCAGTTCAGTTATGTGACTTTGGTGTTTGCAACAGTTTGGTGTTTGCAACACGCCTTAGGAGTAGTCCTGGAGTAGAAGTGTTTCTGGAGACATTACGGAATACTAGACATTCCGGGCCCTGATTGTCAGGTGTGTGTGAGGGACACTCATGCATCACAGCCATGCTGATAGACAGTGCCCTCTGTAGTCTCTGGGGGTAAGTGCAAGTTCGACCTGAGGGTTCTGGGTTGCAGACCTACTGACTATAATGCTTACTCATCTTTCATGTCCTCTTTCATCTCTTCCACTGATTTTCTCTTAAAGAATCCAGCCTAGAGATGAAGGAATAATGAGGGTTACACTCTACAGTGCTGCGCATGCAACTGAATATCTGATTTAAGATTAATTCAGAACTAGATTAATCAAGTACTGAATCCTACAAATGATGAGTTTTAATACCTGATTACATTTTTTTTATTCTCTACCACACCTGGAAACACAATTTATACACTGCAAAGGCTCCAATATCACCTCTTTTTAACTTTTTAAACCATATTTGTCAGTGTATGTACTCAAACATTCAGTATATCAAAGCTTTGGATATGTGTGACCTTTGTCTATACTTAACTGAATCGGAATCTCAAAGCACACTGTCTACAGCACCATCAGGATGTGGGTGTGTTGTGGGCTGCTGTATGTAACTGTGTGGTGCTCACCATCCAAAGGGCGAAGATGACCAGTGCCAGAATCAAAAGTCCTATGAGAATACTCAGAATAATAATCCAGAGTGGAATTCCACTCCGTAACTCTTTCAAGATCTCAACACGGACCTGCAACAACACAATTCAGATGGCACTGACAACCCCATTAAATTATGATATTAATAATTATCTCCTTTGTTAGCTCAGTGGTTGAGGTACTTGACTAGTAATCAGAAGGTTGCCAGTTCAAGCCCCAATGCTGCCAAGTTGCCTCTGTTGGACCCCTGAGCAAGACCCTTAGCCCTCAATTACTCTAGTTGCTTTGGATAAAAGCATCAGGTAACTGATTATCATATTTAAAGGTGCAATAAGTCATGTTTACCACCAAACAGTAGAAAATATTAATGAAAGTGATTTTTTTTTTTACATTTGTTCTAGAATGTGCAGCTCACATGAGATGATTGCTTTGTAGTCCTCAAATGAACCAGTTTATGTATCCACAGTCTAACGGCCATGTTTAAAATAGATTTATTACAGAATCTCTGAAACCACTAGTTGTCAATATAAAGGCTATTTCATTATGTCAAGAAGAATCGCTGAAAAAAAATTACAAATTTATCCTTTCCTATCAAAATCTTAAAATGCTTGGCTCATTAGGTCCTTAAGTTAAATGTTAGTTAATATTTCAGAAAATAAACACTAGAAAAACCTCTATCATTATATGTAATGTAAAATCTCTTTTAATTCTGAATCACGATGTAGATTCAAAGATGAAGTCCCACCTCTCTATACTCATCCCCTCTGCTTAGCTGGAAGAGGTCTGTATCTTTGCTTTCCAGCTTTGCGTGAACGGTCAGATTGAATTGGGAAAACTCTCCCTACAGAATACAAGCGGATAACATCATGCACAGCCTGTAACCAATCACTGACTGCCTTAGGCAGTATATTACATACATTTTATAGTGATCTGATGTTACTTGAAAATGTATTGTCTTGTAGTATAACAGACTTGCTTGGCTGACACTGATCCCTAACAGAGGACTGAAGAATCCAAATGCTCTGTAAATCTTACTTTGATGAATGTCGACTTCCACACTCTGAAGGTTGCATTAATTTGGTTGAACTTGTTAGGAGGAATGAAACAGCTAAACGATTTACAAGGGTTCGCCTTCTCTTGACAGCTCTGAGAGAGAAAGATCGAGATAGACATATTGAGAGAGAGAGATTTAGAGAGACGGATTAAGACAGATTGAGAAAGAGATTGAGACAAAGTCAAATAAACAGATTAAGAGGAATTCAGAGAGATGTATTAAGAGAGACTGGTTGAGACTGACAGATTGAGACAGATTAAGAGAGATATTTGGAGAGATGGATTAAGAGAGACTGGTTGAGACTGACAGATTGAGACAGATTAAGAGAGATATTTGGAGAGATGGATTAAGAGAGACTGGTTGAGACTGACAGATTAAGAGAGATATTTGGAGAGATGGATTAAGAGAGACTGGTTGAGACTGAGATTGAGACATATTAAGAGAGATATTTGGAGAGATGGATTAAGAGAGACTGGTTGAGACTGACAGATTGAGACAGATTAAGAGAGATATTCAGAGAGATGGATTAAGAGAGACTGGTTGAGACTGACAGACTGAGACAGATTAAGAGAGATATTCAGAGAGATGGATTAAGAGAGACTGGTTGAGACTGACAGACTGAGACAGATTAAGAGAGATATTCAGAGAGATGGATTAAGAGAGACATAAATGCACAACACTGTCTGATTAAATGCAATCTCACCACAAGGAAGTTGCTAAGGGTCTCTGCTTTAGGTGTGTCAGTCATAGGGTTCTGTGGGCTGATGTTCAGTTGGTTGACCAGGTTGTGTGTTTGACAGATGATGTTCTGAGAGGGAGGAGAGAACCCAGCAGTGAGAGAGAGCCCGTGGTGGAAACCAGATCATAATGCTAACAGACGCAAACACTCACGGTAGTGGAGGCGACATGCGTGAGATAGAGAAGCTTGTTGTTGCTGGGTGTGATGTACGGGAATGTCACAGTCAACTGCAAGGGTGACTGCCAAACCTCAGTGTCCTGCTCTATCTACAAAACATGTAAAAATTCATCTGGAATTAGCGTGAGTTCCAGAATGTTGTGTGAGACTGACTGCAGACAAACCTAGATTCATACCTAAGCATATGATCTGTTAAAAACTATAACTGTTTACAAGCAGTTACAGTATAATTAAAGCAATTAGAGACTTTAGAGACAAATAGAGACTCAGAGTTTAACATGGTACCTGAAAGTCTCTCTACTTGAATTCAGGGCCTATGTCCAACACCTCCTTATGCTTTCCACATAACTGAATATGAAGCTCACCCTTCACCCATCTAACTCTCACCATGTAGCTAATGTTCATCTCATCTCCAATAGCACTGGTGTTGCTGATTACTCTGGGCCAGGTATCCCCCTCCTTCACGATTATGTGGTCCTCTTTCATCATCTTATGACTAACAAAATCAAGAAAAGGCTGTGTGAAAACCTCATAAATATAACATTTTAGAAATACAATAGAATACAATTCAAATGCATTTTTGATACCATTTCAATTTTTAAGCAAGCAGGTGGAATATGGAACTCGGGAATGGAGGGTTTCAGGAGCAGTGTAACCAGAAAGATACATGCAAATGTTGGCAACGGAAGTGTGCCACCAGTCAAGTGTTGATCCCATTTCTTTAAAAGCCAAATCAATCAATTAAAAAATATATGTGTGTCAAAGCATCACGGCACTCTTATCCTTATGCAATGATTCATATAAACAGGCATTTCAATTTAATAGGGTCCTTCAAAATAAAGGTCCCTATGTGACTCAAATTAATTGTGTTCTGTGGTCATGTACAAAATGTCAGATATGGCATAAATCCAGAATTTTGCATCTTGAAGTCATATGTTCTACTCAGTCGAAGACAAGAGGTGCGTCTCAATTGCATATGATTTACTAATACTAACTCATTTTTGAGTAAATAGTACTCAGTATAATCAAAATTGTTACATTTGAGTGCATTGACAAATCCAAGATGGATAGTCAGAACTCGTATTCGAGTATGGTTTGAATGGACACTGGTGTCCCATAATGCAATGCAAAACGGAAAAGGAGGAGCTACTGGCATCTGGAGAATTTTGAAAAAAATGGCAGATAGCATAGATGGTTCGGCGACGACAGTTGCAGGTGAACAGTATATAAATGTCAGTACAGCTTGGATTTCTTTCTTTAAAATGGTAAAATAATTAATAAACAACAAATGGTTGCTATTTTAATACGAAATTTGTTTGAAATGCCTGCTACTTTAAGTTAGCTAGCAGCCTTGGCTAACTGACGGCAGCTAAGGTTAACTCATACTTGTAAACAAGGTAGAATATCAGGCCTCAGATTTAATAGCAATGTTGATGTGATACAGAAACTCAAATAATTTTATGTTTAGGTGTGATACTACAAAAGGAATACAGTAAAAGGAAGTTAAAAATGACAAATAATGTTCAGGTGTATGAGGCTTGGGTGACCATATATAAGCAAAAGAACCATATCCTAATGGAAACTGCACATGTGAAACAGGGTGAGTAGATTAATACCTTACATAATAATAATAATAATAATAAATAAATAACAGTGTTTCTTACATAAAATGCACATCACTTTTTCTGTTAACTGTGTTTTATATATATATATATATATATATATATATATATATATATATATATATATATATATATATATACACACACATATGTGATGTGCATATATGTATGTATATACATACAATCATCTTTGATTACATTTGAAAGGCTAATATTTTTCGAGATTACTGTATAATTCATATGAGTATTCCATGTCTATTTGCATTTTTACTGTGCAAAAATGATATGTAAAGTGATGGATATATGGATATGATGGATGCGATGGTTGTGACAGGAAACTGGACTCACACAGTGAACTTCAGTCTGGTCTCATACTTCACAGGGATTGAGATGTGCTCAGAATTATCACTGAGTTCAAACTCCTCACTGTCACTGCAGTACATAAAAAAACCAAAGTGTCACTTTCTTGCACCACGGAGCTCAGCTGTTAACAGTAACCCGTGGGAGTACGTGCCTCACCTGCTCGAAGTGATGTTGATGACAATATCTTTACGAAAGTGCATAGGATTGACCTCAAAGATTACACTGAAGTTTTCCTGTAAGGTGGACAGGTGTATGAGGAAACAGCTGAACACTGGTCAGCTCGATGACACCAGCAGCATGAAAGGTGGGATTTAAACGTACCTTGGCATTCGATTTGAGGAATGGATATCCCACAGCACACACCACCCTCGTGCTGTCTGGCTCACACTCTTTATCTTTAGACTAGAGAGAAAGATGCTTTAAGACTGGAAGAAAAAATACTGCTGCTAGACGATTTCATCACTCAGGCTTATCCTGCTAGTGAGAATGTCTAAGTGAGAGTTTCTGACCTGAGGGACCTAAAGCACCACACGATTCAATGTGTCCTCAACAGTATGTTTGTGCATGCACACGTGTGCATGTATGTGACCATATTTCTTCAACATCCTGTGTGTGTGATTCAGCAGGTCCCCTCCAACTGCTGCAGTACTCCCAGGTGTTCTCTGCTCCATCACAGCACACTCGATTGTGAAGGCCTTGATCACTAGCATGTGAGCCGAGTCAGGCGTGTGTGTGGACTGTGCAGTGCCCAGGTGCCTGCTGGTCCCATGCAGCACCAGCACAGTAGCCTCAGATGCCCCTCCTGCCAAAGCCTGGTGCTTCATGCAACCCCTCCACCTCTGCACAAGCTTGCAACTGACCTCCACTTTGACATAGTTGATGTTCTCTGTGGGGCTCAGCACGACCTTGGTGTTGTAGGCACTGTCTCCTCTGTTCTCCACACTTATGCTGATGTGGAACTTCTCCTGGCTGGCCTTGATGACCAGGCTGTAACAGCAGAGAAGGACTCAGCCTTTAAAGAAAAAGGCCTTTACAAGAACTCACTGTTGCTGTAATAATGAGCCTA
Source organism: Electrophorus electricus (assembly GCF_041902795.1). Lineage (NCBI taxonomy): Eukaryota > Metazoa > Chordata > Actinopteri > Gymnotiformes > Gymnotidae > Electrophorus > Electrophorus electricus. The sequence goes on along the minus strand of NC_137515.1, from coordinate 19,570,046 downwards.
AACTGGCCCTAAATATAGACCACTTCTGAACACCCAGATGCCTTTACAGAACATTTATTAGTTTAGTTTTAGTTTTTAAAAGCACTTTTAGTATGTTTTGTTCTGCATTATCATAAGTTAGTTGAGAGGTTAAGAAATTCTTACATTTTTAAAATAAATAAATAAATAAAATTATTGTAAAACTGTACTGACCAAAGCTAAACACAAGGGGGCAGAGCAGGGAAGAACACTGTGGACTGCTGCTATAAGCAGGACTAATGTTTTATGCTATCTCTGTCACACCTGAATTAAGACCTAAAGGGTTTCAACATTCCATTATAATTCAACATTATTATTACATGCTGATACCAGTAAGATGTGTTGGAACTGCACTGTGGTGTAGTGGTGTGGTCTACCAGGTGGAGAGGTGGGCATTAATATTTCCATCTGCTGCCTTGTACAGTGGAATGAAAGTGTATTTACCTGCTGATGTTGGCCTCTGCTCTGAGCCGTAAATCAGCGATGCACTTATCATGGCTTCCGCAATCGACCAAAGCAATCTGGTGCAAAAAAAATGAAGAAACAAAAAACAGGTCCGCAGTACTGTTAGCATGTGCAAATACGGACCTGCACATGGAATCACATGTGCAGTTTCAGCCTTAGCTTCTCCAGTGCAGCAGAGGGGAGTCCTCCCATGTCAGCCCTCTACTCCAAAAAACCCTCCAAAGGTCTAATACCGTTTGCACATTAACCAATCAGCAGAAAGTCCTGACATCATGTGATGTCTGTAACAGACCACTGATGCTTCATCTAAACATTTAAGCATCCTGAGAAGCAAGGAGTACTCCAAGAGTATTTCAGGAGTCCTAAACTCCTCTGTCCTCTAGGGTCTGGGCTGGGAGCTGTTCCACAGAATGGACAAGATCAACAGACCAAGAGAGAGAGAAAGAAAAAGCAGGGAAAGGGCTGGTAAAGAGACAAATGAAGGACCTGGAGGGAATGGGACACCAGGAAAATTCCTGATGATAACCTTATTGGACCTGCATGGTCGTCTCTCCATTGGGTGTGTGTGCGTGTGTGTGTGTCTGTGTGTGTCTGTGTGTGTGTCTGTCTGTGTGTGTGTCTGTCTGTGTGTGTGTCTGTGTGTGTGTGTGTGTGTGTGTGTGTGTGTGTGTGTGTGTGTGTGTGTGTGTGTGTCTGTGTGTGTGTCTGTGTGTGTGTGTGCGTGCGCGTGTGTGTGTGTGCGTATTTTGTACTTCTAGGTATCACCACTGATCCCTGTATTCTACAGTGTTCTAGTTCATTGGTATGTTGGACTCTAACCTACTGTACTGTACTAGGATGTGTTCTATGAGGAAATGACAAAGCACTTTTTTAAGTCCCTTGATAAGAACGTTTGCCAAATGCCATTAATGTAAATGTAAATTTTTTGGACGTGTACATGTGGGGGTGGGTGGGCTTTACTATCATCATGGAAAGTCACTATGAAAAAACCAATCCTTTTACATGTCACCATGTTAGTGCGGTGAAGCTCCTGTGATGGAACAACTCATGCTGTAATTTCATCACACACAACCTGTTCACAACCTGTGGGCCACTTATAACGCTTTGGAGTTAGTGTAGTTTAACTTCTACTCCAGCCCAGAGAACTTCGGAACACATAAGAGGCTACAAAACACCTGATATCTACCAGAAACATTCCTGAATGAGGGACTGTGGCATATTAACTACATTTACTGTATTTTATTGTATCGCTGTTTGGTTAAAAATGAACACTGAAGATCTGAGCTTTAAACACGAGCTTAACTGAGCATAAATAAGGAAAACCGTGAAGCGAGATTTCATTGACACCAATGTTGCATGCGCTTGCATGGGCTGAACCCTGAAGATGCTCTTTGAGGCTTTAGGCGCTGGAGCAAGACACAGGCCTGGGCTCACCGTCTTATTGACTGATGTCGGTAGATCCCCGTCCAGCACCGGGCCACTGTCATCCACCAGTCCAAACTCCAGCAACACCATGAGTGGGTCCCTGAAGTCCAGTTTGTCCTACAGGTGGATCACAACAAATCAGCCAAATGTGTCAGGTCCTAGCCTTACCCACAGACCTCTAACGTCCTGACAAACACTTGCCATTCTCTCCCAACCACAGGCTGCACATCCTTTCTTGTGTGTGTGTGTGTGTGTGTGTGTGTGTGTGTGTGTACAGACCTGCCACACTGACAGCATCTGTGCATATTTACACTGATCTGGGCTTGCTGTAATCTTGACTGTACCTAGCCTCTTCCATCTGGACTTGTCTTGTCTATCTGCCCTCCACCGTGTGGTTCTGTGGAACAGTCTAGTCTGCTTCTGTGCTTGGCCACTGTATCTCATGGACAGCATGTGTTCGCCAGTCCACCATGCTGACGCTGAGTTAAACGTGCCCTGGGTTTCTGGGATGTCCACAAAACTAGCTTGCTATTTTCTTTAAATGAGCTGTGTTTAATTTCACGGAAACCCCCATGCATACTGCCCTGATTTTGAGCCATGCTCTCTGTTTCATATTACACCTGAATTACACCTGCTTCTGTATTCTGACCTCAGAGATTCATATGATGCTACCTGTTGTGAAAATAGGTTTTGGAGTCAGAACATCCACACCTTTGTAGCATCAGTTAATGTGGCATAAATACGGATGTTTGGGCTTAATTGGCATGGGCTAAACGTAAAAGAACATGTCCAGAGTTATTTCCCAGAACCAGTGATGTGTAGTTTGAACATTAAAGAACTTTTCAATAGATAATCCAGAGAGTAATTCAGTCCAAGTTTTAACTGTGGACGTCACTACAAGTTACAAAGTTATCCAAGTTAAATTAAAATATTCTCTGTGTGTGTGTGTGTGTGTGTGTGTGTGTGTGTGTGTATTTATATATAAATAGATAGAGACAGACAGACAGACAGACAGATAGGTAGGTGTGTGTGTGTGTGTGTGTTTGTGTGTATTTATATATAAATAGATAGAGACAGACAGACAGACAGATAGGTAGGTGTGTGTGTGTGTGGGGGGTGTGTGTGTGTGTGTGTGTGTGTGTGTATTTATATATAAATAGATAGAGAGACAGACAGATAGGTAGGTGTGTGTGTGTTTGTGTGTGTGTGTGTGTACTGTGCACCTGTATTTGTACAATGTGAATATAATACATGTATATACATTCTATGCAATGTTTATACTGTGTATATATATGTGTGTGTGTGCGTGAGAGAGAAAGAGAGAGAGAATTAATTTACTTGCCGACATGTAGAAGGCGAGGTCTTCGTGTTCGGTGCACAGGTGATCTGTGATGGTGGAGTTGCGCTGGATTCTCTTTTCATCTGTTTTCACAAACCTTCCTCTTGCGATCACCCTCAAGGAGTCCAGAGTCAAATTGTAGCTAATCACTGGACAGAAAGGGGGGAGAGTTGTGCCCCTTTAACCATTGATGACAAAAGCATGCTCCTGTTCTAACAGTTCAAAGGCATTTTAATATGCAGCAGCAGGGAACTGCAGGGGCTCACCAGTCTCTGGCTGTGTCTCTTTTTCAGACTTGATATTGTATGTGAAACACACTGTGACATGCACACACACTGTGGTTTTCCCCCGTATCTCACAAGACGGCTGCTGGAGGTTGATCTTAGTAACATTGAAGGTCATAGTTGCATGGAGCTCTGCAACATCCCGAGACCTGTAACACCCAGAACTGTAACACCCAGACCTGTAACACAACTAATTCAGTACATTAGCTAATTAGTTAATTAACATTGTCTTGCTAATTAGGTGCGTGCTCCCTCGGAGCTCTGTGAAGCCAGAGGCATTAAAAGGACTTTGGTTAAGTTATTTTGTGTTTAGTGACGTCCATATGAACTGCACTGAATTAACTGAATTGTATTGAATTGACCTCAATTGAATTACCAAGATCTGTATGCAGTCAATTAATGTATCTGGAGCTCTAAGACCAACAGGACGCTGCTGGATAAGAGAGAGCACAACGCTACATTATTTACACACTGACTGAGAGGCTCTGATGTGTTGCATAATGTAACAGCAACTGCAGATCTGAAGCTGGTTTCAGGCCAAAAGCAGCTACACTCCCATCCAGACATTCGGCTGGCATTCCCCTGACTCTCCCAGGGCTGCAGGGTTAAAACGCTCCTCTACAGGAGCCGAGAAGACGTGCTCACTCTCCCAGAGCTGCAGGGTTAAGTCCCTGTGCAAGCTCACTTGTGTTTACATGTGAATATGAGTCTGTAAGGTGAATTGGAACAACCGAACACAGGACCAAACAGTGACAAATATAACACAATACTAAAACTGCAAGTGAATTTGGCACTAAAACAGAAGACTGAAGGCTATGCAGATGATTAACAATGGAGTAAAACAGAAACACACACATACTGTTTCAAAAATCACTAATTTTGAAGAGTATCACAGATTTCTCAATATTGGTGATTGTTTTAACAATGTCAGTGTTGTTCTTCTGTTTTCTGCCAAATAACCCAGGTAGACACATGTAACGATACATCATCCTTGCAGACATGATCCTCTCCTCTTCACACTGGACAATCTGGGATGACTGCACACGCGCACGCACACACACACTCACCAGTACAGCGCAGCCCCTCCTATGCCTCCAATAGTGATGTCTACAATGCCATCATCATTCAGGTCCATGACCCCATGAATGGACTGGCCAAAGAACTTCATCCTTTTACCGTCTCCTCCAGCTGCTATGCGCTACACACACACACACACACACACACACACACACACACACACACACACACACACACACACACACACACACACAGGCAATGTAGGTGAGTCCCTGTTCTTTTCATTTGTTTTCCAACATAGTCTACAACTCCAAGATTTTATAAATGTTCCACTGAGAATGTCTTGTGTTTACTTGAGCATATTTGTCCCGTATTGTATCCTGCGTGCCATGGTAGATATACACTGCCCCGCGGTGGTCGTTCTCCAGCGGTGCGCCAATCACCACGTCGTTGAAACCGTCCAGGTTGAGGTCAGGAACAGCTGCGATGGCCGTGCCAAAGCGAGCACCACACGGCTCGTTTACGTTCTCGCTTGTACAGGAACCGTGGGAATGCGCTCGGCAACATGACTGATTCACCGGCTTCAGCGTCATGTGATGGTCAAACACGCCCTCCTGTGGACATGCGCGGTACTGCATTAGTTACAAACACCAGTCACACACACACACACACACACACACACATACTGTACCGTATTAAGCTTGTACACGTAGACTTGTCCCTGTTCATCCCTCTCTGGCCCCATGTACATAGGAGCCCCCACGAGCAGGAGGTCTGTGTAGGAGTCACCGTTAACATCGAGTGTCTGGAGAACGCTGCCAAAGTAGGAGCCAATCTGACCGACAGAAAACTGCAGGTCAGCACGTTCACCTGTAGCATGGCCTACAGCAGCAATAGCGTCAGTCAGCAGCAGGGTACCTGCTCTCCATTCAGGTTCTGTGTAACACTGATGCTTTTGTCATGGAGCTGGTACACAGTGACACGGCCACTGTGGTTAAACCGTGGCGCTCCAGTGATGTACAGAACTCCCGAAGGTGTGTACGCTGACTGTACATCGTAACCTGCAGCCAAACACGACACATCGAAAACAATGCGATCGTAACAAACACGAGAAACCCATCACCCACAATATAATCACAAGACAGATGACAAAGTTACAGCAAAATAAAATAGCACGATTCAGCAAAAACATGCGCAATACAAACACACACATTTCACACAGTGGACATCATTTCATTACAGAAGCAGTGTCCCATTATTGGCCTCTTATTAACATCAACCTCTCTTCATAAGCCAACCCCTCCCCCCCCCCCGTGCAACTCCAAGTGCAGCTCATCTCAGCACCTCACTGACATGTTCCTTGTGCTGAGCGGCGCTAGGCACCTTAAAAGGGGATGTGCAGAAATTTGGGCCGCGTTGGTTCGCAGGACACGCAAATACAACGGAATCTGCTACAGTGTTTAGACTGAGACTCCAAAACACACAACAACTGCCCTGTCTGGATAATAATCACAAAGACCTCGCTGTTCACGCAGACATGTTCCAGCATCAGTTACTCGCCCGAAGGGTCGAGAAGGTCAGATACATGATGCCATGTCTGGTGACCAGGGGAGCTTGCCACCGTTACCACAAGCAGAGCAGAGGCAGCCCTGCTCAGGGAAACAGCGCCACCAGTAGGCAGGTAGGCCCACTGCGTACCCACGTATGCTGCCATGCCCTCGTACTTCTGCTTCTGCGGGTCGTGGAAGGTGTTCTTGCCAGGAACCACGACCTCGCTCCCTGTCGTCATGACAACGGTTCCATTCCAGTCATAAGCCCCCACAGCACCCAGCATCACTCCGTCCTGCAGAACGCCAGGGAGTTTTGTTAGTTTTCCTCGTCTGCCTGAGAACATTCCGGGAAACAGACCTGAACACATTTCCAAGAATGTTACACACTTTTTAAGAACACTTGGAGATTGCAAGCAAAAAGAATCCCTCTCTTCAAACCATAAACATTCACCTCAAAATTAAATACTGACATCAAAATACCAGACCCACTTGAATATGAATGTCTATAACAAACAATGCACCAGTATAACATCAATAGCTATATTCTGCATCTTTGGTGAATACAGAGAGAAGAGAATGATCCGAAAGTGTGCAATTATTTGATGTATTATTTAAAGATGGGTTGTGACTTATTCATATCTCAGACACTGTATGAATTCATCATGCTGTGTATAGTTGCGTGCTGCATGTGCAGTCTGAGAAGTGACTTCTGTGTATTGGCTATGACAGAGGGTGTCCTAATATGGTAGACGTCGGAACCACAGTCAGAAACTCCTCCAGTTATGTGCACAAATATATGTGCATGTTACTGCACAGCTGCTACCGCTTTCAAAAGTTACAGTTCTTTATGATGCAGTAAAAATTAATGTCCAACTTATGACCCTGTGAGTCCAGCAGTAGTCAGTACCATTTTCTAATCTGCTCGGCCGGTTTTGCCCAGAACAGGATGCAATTATTTAACCGAAAGAGGACTTGAAGTAACATCACTAATAAGGGTTATGGTCATAGACCTTTCAAGAGGGAAAAATATTCGGTTGGGTACCAGTAAAATTTCATGACTCATGGTAAAACATGTCCAAAATTAGGACTCAGGTTCCATTTACCAGAGTGGCATAGCCAGGAGAGACCACCTCTATCCACTACTATAAACTCTGTCTGATATATATTAAATGACGTTTCTAAATGGTGGAAGTACAGCTGGTACTGTATTTGTGTCAAATAAACATGGTTTATGCAGTGATTGCTTACAGTGATGTTCATAAAAGTTAGTTTGGTCACACTTTATTGGCTACCAGGTGCTAGGGTGAGAAGGATTAACCAATAAGGACCATGCTTCTGGTTTGTTTCTTTTTTCTATTGCTAGCTACTGCAATAGGAGGTCAGTCACATACATGTAAGAAAAACTGCAACTTTCAGTCTGACAGCAGAGATCATAGAAGTAAAAGGACTACACTGATTCATACTGTTCAAACTGAACAATTCAAGGCAATTCTGTAGAGCAAAAATGAGAAAATATCAGGTTGAGGAAAACAGGCGGGAACTGAGAAATATAACTGAATCCATCATTTTGTGGTCGACAAGAAATTGCTTGCGGTTTCATTTAGTATTTTACTTATCCCGTTTAAAATGAATTCCTGCCTAAGCCACTGAATAAATGTAGCCATTTTCATGTGTATACCCTCAGATGTCAGAGGCTACAGTAAAGCATCACAAGCTTGACTGCACATATTAACCCTACTGTCGTAGTCAAAACTACAGTGTCGACTGAATTTCAGGACTAGGCCAGGGCTTCCCATCCTCACCGTACCCTCTGCCCTGCCCTCTTCATCTCCCACGATCTCTGCCTCCAGCTCTAAAGCCCTCACTCTTCTTACACTTGATGATGGTAGTTCCGCTTATTGTAACTTACTGTGTAGCTGTTTGTTCACTGGATGAAAATCAGTCAGCAGGTCTATACAGTTTATTCTTTATGTAGTCATGGCATATTCATCCATGTGAGGCATTTGTACATTAAGTAAAATACAACTATAGATACATTATTTTATCTTAGACAGCAGTCTTTCTCTAGCAATGTTAACATGTTAGATATTAAAGTACCTACTCTAGACATTTAAGACTGTAACATACCTACTTTAGTTCTTTAGGACTGTGAAGGACTTACTCTAGATCTTTAGGACTGTGAAGGACTTACTCTAGATCTTTAGGACTATGAAGGACTTACTCTGGATCTTTAAGACTGTTAAGAACTTACTCTAGATCTTTAGGACTGTGAAGGACTTACTCTAGATCTTTAGGACTGTGAAGGACTTACTCTAGATCTTTAGGACTGTGAAGGACTTACTCTAGATCTTTAGGACTGTGAAGGACTTGCTCTAGAGCTTTAGGACTGTGAAGGACTTGCTCTAGAGCTTTAGGACTGTGAAGGACTTACTCTAGATCTTTAGGACTGTGAATGACTTACTCTAGATCTTTAGGACTGTGAAGGACTTACTCTAGAGCTTTAGGACTGTGAAGGACTTGCTCTAGAGCTTTAGGACTGTGAAGGACTTACTCTAGATCTTTAGGACTGTGAAGGACTTACTCTAGTTCTTTAGGACTGTAAAGTGCCTACTCTAGATCTTTAGGACTGTAAAGCACTTACTCTAGATGTGTGAGCACTGAAGCCTGCCTGAGACATCTCCATCTCAAATGAATAGGTGTGATTCCCAGAGGTAGCTGTTAAGAAACAAAACACAGAGTGAGATTTCTGTTTGTGATATAGTGTTTCAATTATGCTGGTAATATATATAAATGTATTTGTTTTCAGTGTAAACCATGCTATGAATTCTGACTGTTTATATCATAATCTGTACTGTAAGAAAGTTTTTATGATCTCAGATAATTTCAACATCTCCAGCTACAACATATCACATTCTTCCTAATGCAGACAGAAGGAACTTTGGCTTCACAAAGTAATATAATGTCCTTAAGAAAGCTCTGGGGTCATTTTGAAAAGATTTTTTACCCTCTAATGCAAAGATCTTTCTTCCAAGTGTGTCCGAAATGTTCACCAAGGCCAGCTCATCTTCCACATTGAAGAAGTGATCTTCTTTTTTCTCACTTGCGATGAGCTTGATTTCGTTAATGAAATTCTGAACTTGTTGAGCACTTTTATTCTGTCGGTTATAATCACCAAGCACCTGCCAAGGAACACAAACTCAGAGTCTGTCTAATACTGCAAAACCTGCCTGTCTAATACTGCAAAACCTGTCTGTCTAATACTGCAAAACCTGTCTGTCTAATACTGCAAAACCTGCGTGTCTAATACTGCAAAACCTGCCTGTCTAATACTGCAAAACCTGCCTGTCCAATAATGTAAAGCCTGCCTGTCCAATATTGCAGAGCCGGTCTCTACAATACTAAATGGATGGTAATACACTACATAAAGCTGACAGCAAAAATATTTGTTTTTTTCAAATATAATTATTCATAACATTTATTCAGCATTTTAGCTACAGCAGTGGATTACAGAGTTAAACATGAGTGTGAGGAGCACAACCCACCAAACTAAAGGAGAAACCAACAAACAAGAGAGGCAGACTCACAGCAATGGCAAATCTCTCGATGCCATCTTTCTCACACTCATTAATGACACTCTTCAGGTTGTAGTGGTCATGTGACTCTCCATCTGTAACAATCACCATGACCTTTTTCACCCCTGGTCTCGCCCCTCGCTCCGCGGTAAAAGCTTCCCTCCTGTCAGTGACCACACAGCCAATCAAGAGTTTTTATCAGGTCAGAAGTCAGAGCCGAGAAGTGACACGTCTGTATGTTATCACATGTCTCATTGTCTCTGAAATGTTTCTAAAATCACTTTAGAGAGAGCATGTAATTAATATCTTTAAAGTGATTTAAGAGATGTTTTTCATTAATTGAGTTCGTGTTCACTCAATTACTTGAAGGTTCATTTTGTAATTTATTCATTACCATGTTAATGTTACTTACCATTAACATTAAAGAGTTAATTAGTCAAATCAGATATACACTCGCTCTCTCTGCCTCACTCAGAGTGAAAGTGAGTGAGAGTCTGCAGTTATGAAAGAGAATTACATGACTCTCATTGTGTGTATGTTTCTTCCTTGTTGGATGTGTTGTGCAGTTTTAGTAGTTCGCAGCAGTTTAATTTTAATTTTAATAAATGTGACAACTTTAATGACAGTGGCTGAAATAGAAACTGGGAAGTAAAGGTGAGGCTGAGGTACCGTGCTGTGTCAATGCCAAGAGCAGTCATGGTTTTCTGTCCAGTTCTCTGTGGAATTAAGCTTGCAAATTTAATGAGGTCATGGGTGTTGCTGAATTGGCTAAGGTTAAGTTCATGGCCAACATCATCTCCATATGACACAATTCCCACCTGAGGAAGCAAAAAAAAGAGACACGACAGATTCATACAGACACACTGCCATTGTCCATTGTACCCCACCAACATACATATTTCTCAGAAAGAGTCACACAGTTATGTAACGTCATGTGTTCAGAACAGACTCTCTGAACACTGGGTAACATGGTCGTCCACTGCACTGCACAATTTCCAGGGCCACTTTCACGAAAACTGATTTCATCATCTCTGACCCACTCTGGAATTCCCTCAAGGCAATCACGTTTTCAGATCACATAAAGGACCTTGGTGAAGCCAGGCTAGAGATCTCCTAAAGGACCCTGGTAAAGCCACGCAGGAGATATCCTAAAGGACCCTGGTAAAGCTAGGCTGGAGATCTCCTATAGGACCCTGTTGAAGCCAGGCTGGAGATCTCCTAAAGGACCCTGTTGAAGCCAGGCTGGAGATCTCCTAAAGGACCCTGTTGAAGCCAGGCTGGAGATCTCCTATAGGACCCTGTTGAAGCCAGGCTGGAGCTCTCCTAAAGGACCCTGTTGAAGCCAGGCTGGAGAGTTGACTGTGGAAGGACTTTCCTGTAGGAGTTTTAGTAATTATATCAGGCGCTGCTCTTAGCTGGATATTTTTAGATGGCAAACCGCTGTCCTTTCCGCTGAGACATTAGTCCGGCTGCACTGCTATGCCTGCTGCACTCATCCCAGCACATCTCGTCAGCTCATCAGCAGAAGGGTTCAATCAAAGAGCATGCTAACCCTTGCTGGGGGGATCTCGATGTTCTTCAGAAACTTGACCAGAAATCTTCTGATTTCTTCCCACGGGTAAATGCTGTTAGACCCATCCAGAACGATGACAACGTCCATTTCCTGCTGGCACTCTGTAAAGGAACAGAGGCAAAGTAGACCACACACTCAGACCTCAGACTCAACCCGTGCATGTGTGATGCAAGTTCATGACATATTAACATGACATATTCTAATGTTCTGGAATATATCCTTTAGATCTGTGTCCTCTGAATCAGTTTAGACAGGCTGTGTCCACGAGAGGATGTTATAGTGCTTTATATATATAATGTGAGCTGTTGCATGTCAAACTGAAGCCATTGTACACAGGACATTAAATGAAAAAGTCATGAACTATGCAGTTCCAGTAGACATACTGATGTCTACCCCCACACAACAAAACTCCATTATCATATATAGGCAGTTTCACTTGTCATATTTTCATATATGGGTCTGTGCTGTAATTTTATATGTGATGTGAAGTATGTGACTACAGTATCCCGCTATCCCAGGTTTTCTCAGAGCTACAGTATCCAGCTATCCCAAGTGTGCGCTGGAATACAGTATCCCGCAATTCCAGGTTTTCTCAGAGCTACAGTATCCCGCTATCCCAGGTTTTCTCAGAGCTACAGTATCCAGCTATCCCAAGTGTGTGTTGGACTACAGTATCCCGCTATCCCAGGTTTTCTCAGAGCTACAGTATCCAGCTATCCCAAGTGTGCGCTGGACTACAGTATCCCGCTATCCCAGGTTTTCTCAGAGCTACAGTATCCAGCTATCCCAAGTGTGCGCTGGACTACAGTATCCCGCTATCCCAGGTTTTCTCAGAGCTACAGTATCCAGCTATCCCAAGTGTGCGCTGCACTACAGTATCCCGCTATCCCAGGTTTTCTCAGAGCTACAGTATCCAGCTATCCCAAGTGTGCGCTGGACTACAGTATCCCGCTATCCCAGGTTTTCTCAGAGCTACAGTATCCAGCTATCCCAAGTGTGCGCTGGACTACAGTATCCCGCTATCCCAGGTTTTCTCAGAGCTACAGTATCCAGCTATCCCAAGTGTGCGCTGGACTACAGTATCCCGCTATCCCAGGTTTTCTCAGAGCTACAGTATCCAGCTATCCCAAGTGTGCGCTGGACTACAGTATCCCGCTATCCCAGGTTTTCTCAGAGCTACAGTATCCAGCTATCCCAAGTGTGCGCTGGACTACAATATCCCACTATCCCAGGTTGTCTCAGAGCTACAGTATCCAGCTATCCCAAGTGTGTGCTGGACTATAGTATCCAGCTATCCCAGGTTTTCTCTGGACTATGGTATCCAGCTATCCCAGGTTTTCTCTGGACTGCACTATCCAGCTATCCCAGGTTTTCTCTGGACTATGGTATTCAGCTATCCCAGGTGTTCTCTGGACTACATCTTCAGTATCTATGAAGAAATCCAGTGTGAGGGGCAGAGACTCAGAAACACCCTAAAAGCATATTACATAAAGAGGTGTGTGTGTGTTTGAATGAGTTTGTATAAAATGAAGAGACTCAATATTTATGATGAGTCACTGGTGCGTGTGCGTCTGGGAGGCTGAAATGTCAGCTCTGCTAAACCCTGTCCTAAATTGGGCATACAAGACAGGGCAGCCAGGCTGTGGTTTACATGCTTCAGAATGTGTTAATATACACACTCGTCTGTACAACGTGTGCGAGTGAGTGTGTCTGTGTGTGTGTGTGTCTGTGTGTGTGTGCGTGTGTGCGTGCGTGCGTGTGTGCATGTGTACCTCGAATGGTTGGGGCAATCGAGTTCAGCACTTTGAAGGAGGAACTAACATTGGAGCAGATGCCTGTTGTGTACTGCAACTTTCCACACATGTAGCCATACTGGGGACCACATGCCTGCAGGAGAGACAGTGAGAGAGAGAGAGGAAGTGATGGAGAAAGAGAAGAAGAGAGGGATGATATAAGAAATCATGGCTGTCCAGTAGAGACAGAACTGCACATTTTCACTGAATGTGAAACATTTGACTAAATATGTCAAATTTACTTTACAAAATTTGAGATGATCCCCCCCCAACTATACCTAATACAAACTGCCCATCCTATTGGGCGAAAAAAAAGAAAGCAGTGCTTTAGCTGGGCGATACATGTCTGCCTGCCATAAGATGAGGGACAGAGAGTAGCCCACCCAAACATACACACACACACACCCTGCCCTGTTCGTATGTGTTATTTTCTTCTGTACCTTTCTCATCTTGTCTTCTTCCAAATATTATTTTGTACCAATTACAGTTTCTTTCAAGTTAATTATTCAAACACAGAATTCTTAATTTCCTTAATTGCAAAGGTTCATTCTTGTTGTTTTACTCTAATACTGCTTTGGCAAAACTGTTACTACATATGTTCATGACAATAAAACTTACTGAACTGATAGGGACAGGGCAAAAAAGAGACAGAGATGGAGAGATTGAAAGAGGGAGAGAGGGAGTGAGCCAGGGAGAAGGGGGAAGGTGGGAGAGAAGGAGAGATGAAAAGGCAGTGAGACAGGGAAGAAGAGGGATAGAAGGAGTGAGACAGTAGGGGGAAGGTGGGAGAGAAGGAGAGATGAAAAGGCAGTGAGACAGGGAAGAAGAGGGATAGAAGGAGTGAGACAGTAGGGGGAAGGTGGGAGAGAAGGAGAGATGAAAAGGCAGTGAGACAGGGAAGAAGAGGGATAGAAGGAGTGAGACAGTAGGGGGAAGGTGGGAGAGAAGGAGAGATGAAAAGGCAGTGAGACAGGGAAGAAGAGGGATAGAAGGAGTGAGACAGTAGGGCGAAGGTGGGAGAGAAGGAGAGATGAAAAGGCAGTGAGACAGGGAAGAAGAGGGATAGAAGGAGTGAGACAGTAGGGGGAAGGTGGGAGAGAAGGAGAGATGAAAAGGCAGTGAGACAGGGAAGAAGAGGGATAGAAGGAGTGATGAAAAGACAGAGTGAGACCGGGAGAAAGGGGGACTGAGATGGGGAAGACGAGGAGACGGAGGGAGATCTCTGAATGGCCTAAGTAGAGGTAATGGGAAAATGTGCCTCATTTGTACTGTATTAAAAGATTCTTTGGGTCATAAATACAGCTCCTTAAATACCGCACAGTAGACAGACGCTGAGCAGAAACCCTGCTGCTTCATAATTACAAAGGACGAGTGGAAAATCTGCTCTTTCAATAATTCAGCTTCTAAACACAACTGACTGGAGCTCTTTAGAAGGTCCAGAATCTGGTTCTAGTGTGATCAGAGTGTGTGAAGCAGTGTGACTGAGGATTAAAGACAGCCATATTCATACCAGGAATCCGTTCCCATCCGGATTAGCGACCAGCGTCGTTCCCATGGTCATGTTTTCTTTGATTTCATGGATGTCTGGAATGGTCGTGTGGTCTGGGAGAAAGAATAAATATAGATATCAACTCAGTTTTATGAAAATAACTAGTATACCAGCAATTAAATAATAACCACAACCACAACAAAAAAAGAAAAAGGAACAAAAACCCTGTTACCCAGCACCTATAGGGCAGGTGTTTAACCCAGCCCCTATAGGGCAGGTGTTTTACCCAGCACCTATAGGGCATGTGTTTTACCCAGCACCTATAGGGCATGTGATTTACCCAGCACCTATAGGGCAGGTGTTTAACCCAGCCCCTATAGGGCAGGTGTTTTACCCAGCACCTATAGGGCATGTGTTTTACCCAGCACCTATAGGGCATGTGTTTTACCCAGCACCTATAGGGCATGTGTTTAACCCAGCACCTATAGGGCAGGTGTTTTACCCAGCACCTATAGGGCAGGTGTTTAACCCAACACCTATAGGGCATGTGTTTTACCCAGCACCTATAGGTTAGGTGTTTAACCCAACACCTGTAGGTTAGATGTTTTACCCAGCACCTGTAGGATAGGTGTTTAACCCAGCACCTATAGGGCAGGTGTTTAACCCAACATGTATAGGGCAGGTGTTTTACCCAGCACGTATAGGTTAGGTGTTTAACCCAACACCTATAGGTTAGGTGTTTTACCCAGCACCATTAGGTTAGGTGTTTTACCCAGCACCTGTAGGGCAGGCATTTAACCCAACACCTACAGGTTAGGTGTTTAACCCAACACCTATAGGTTAGGTGATTTACCCAGTACCTATAGATTAGGTGTTTTACCCAGCACCTATAGGGCAGATGTTTAACCCAGCGCCTGTGGGGCAGGTGTTTAACCCAGCGCCTGTGGGGCAGGTGTTTAACTCAGCGCCAATAGGGCACGTGTTTTACCCAGCGCCAATAAGGCAGGTGTTTTACCCAGCATCTGTAGGGCAGGTTGAGAACTGCAATGAGAGACCTTCTGCAAACCCAGAGAACAGTGTAGTTTCTCCAGACTGGGCATCTACAGTGTCCTGTGTGAACCAGGACACAGGCAAATGCAACGTGTACCAGGAGATACTAGACCAGATGTGCCGGTAACAGCGAATGATTTGGAGATCTTAGGACCAACATGTCAGTGTCATGATGTCATTAGTCATTAATGTGCTGTTTGTGTAGAAAGAACATCTGGTTCTGTCAGCACTCCAACACTGTCAACCTCTCTCTCTCTTACTCTCGCTCTCTCTCTCACACAGACACACCCACACACACACACAAACCTTTTAAACCTTTCCTTTTCATCTTCTTCATGGAAGGGTTTACAGCAGCTGTCCACTAACTGCACGTCTAGGATGTTCTCGCATGCACTGAGCCTCTAGAACTCAGATTCATTTCGGAACCTTCTGACCTTCAGTCATCAGTGGGTTACCATGGCAACAATATGTCATGTGCTACCACATACAGAGAGGTTTGCAAGCTGAAACATAGCTGTAGAAAGAAAAAAGAGTCTTGCCCTAGTCACACGCGATTCCACCAAAATAACAAAGCTACTCTGAAAAATAATCAACATAAAACACGAAACGCACACACAAACACACACATATAAGAAATAAACGCAAGGATCTCACCTGGCAAATTTAATTTTACACAGTCAGAAGAACTGCCATGACCCACTGGACATTTGTAGACATCTCCAGTCCGCCTGGCCGGCTGTCCCTTCAGAGGAGAACCAATCAGAACCCTACGGGCGGGGGGAGAGATGCACATATTTGACTCAAATGCCACTCAAATTCCATGCAAAGTAGACCTAATTGATTCTTTATTTTCCCAGTTGAAATGAAAAGCAAATGTCACACAGCTGAATGCTCTATACACTAATGGTGCTAAATGTTGTTGAAAATGTTGTTACTAATGTAATTTGTAACTCTATAGGCTAAAGTCAGCAAGGAGATTTATTTTTGTTTGTTTGTTTGCTGCTGCTGTTGTTGTTGTTTTTGTGTTTCTCCCATCACCAGGGCTGTGAGTTTCCCAGGCTGCAGGCTAGCTTTCTCTGACCTATCAGACCTGGCAGTTGCTGCCATCTCTGACTGTCATTAAAACTGCCTATCACACTGAAAACATGTAAACAGCTCAGAAGTCTTTAACATTCCAGAGCTCAGTCGAGGCTTGGAGTCCAGACACACGCTACACTTCCTCTTTAGCGCTCTGCTCAGAGGCTGCAAATCTCTAACCATCAGCCAAAGGGCACTGGCCTTCATTTAAGTTTAGCTTACATGCAAAGGATTCAGAAATATAAATCAGACAAATTCTCAGTCTGGGTTTAGAACAAACTCACTGTTTAAAATGAATTCAGTTTAGTTCAGTTCAGATTTATTGCTACTACACATATACACAAGTGTACAGTATACTTCAGTCTGTTCATCTGAAGATACAATCTAAACAGAATATACTGCCATCAGGCAAGACCAGTAGCAGTAATTAAATAATAAATACCAACCTCTTTATGAATCACTCTCTTTCTCGTATCTGTCCTGCATGTAATCTTGAAACAAGAGTTAATTTGTGTGTGCATGTGTGCGTGCGTGCGTATGTGTGTGTGTTGGGGAGGAACAGAGACAAGGTAGTCTGATGCTTTACAGATGGCTAAACACAGGTGCAGACCAGGATATGTCTGCTTCACTTGATTTCACTCATCAGAAAGGTTCACGTCAACGCAAGCACTGGGGACTGTCCTGCAAGTCAGGGGCCTGATTCCCCTGCGCCCCGCAGTCACGCCAGGAGCAGTGCGGGACTTCGCGTCTGGGAAACTCACCACTTCCCTTCACTGTTCTCAAACTGCTGCACAGTGTAGCCGAACATGTCGTCCACGGGGCCGGTGAAGGACATCCCGTTCTTCTCGTCCACATTGAAGAAGAGCAAACAGGGCAGCAGCACTAGGAAAACAAAGAACATGTCTCTTTAATGTCAAAATGTCAGCTAGCGATACTGTAATTCATCTCTGAAAGGGTACAGATGGAAAGAGTTTACAGTCATTTTTTAATACATTGTTAGGAATACATCACACATTTTTTTACTGACGAAACAAGGGAACAAATGAGAAGTCTTTTACACTAAAAACATTAAGGGAAACAATTTCTCCATTTTATCCGACTTCTGCATAAGAGCAGAAAATTATGGGAATTCTGCAGAGAGGAATTTCTGCTTGGGTGCCAGAGGAATTTCACAAAGCCATGCTAAGGTCTTGGACCTTGCCACGCACTTGGCTTCCAGCCTGGACAAGGCATCCTTCAGCAAGTGGACCACAGCCAGTCCCCCAGCACTGTGGACAAAAAGGACACTAAATATGACGTTTAAATGGGTCTTTGTGCACAGGTTACAGAGAGCCTCTTCATACACACCACACTGTTGAGTTCCACTCATCATTTATTCAGTTTCTGTATTTCTAAAGCTGTGGTGAACATTAACCAATTTCAGACATGTTGAGAAGTGCCAGGGTGTCCAGAAAAAAATTCCAAACAGAAAGACCACACAGAGAACACAGACGACACTGACCACAGCAAACATTTCGCCGCTAAAAAGGAGGTTAATCCATGCTCATTATAGCCTGGGGAGCTTCAGTGTGAACTCCAGTGGCCTCTGTACTGTGTCTGAGCGGAGGAAGTGTGCAGACCAGAGCTGTGAGTGTGTGTGTGTAGACCAGAGCTGTGTGTGTGCGGAGCATGGCTGTGTGTGCGTGGAGCAAGACTGGTCTGCAGTGGGAGTCCAGTGGGACACCGTTAGTGCTGAGCCCACGCAATCAGCACAGAGACAATGGAGATATGAGTAGAGTCTTTACAGAGGAGACAGTGGAGATATGAGCAAAGAGTGTTTACAGAGGAGAAGGCAGTGAAGATATGAGCAAAGAGTGTTTACAGAGGAGGAGACAGTGGAGATATGAGCAAAGAGTCTTTACAGAGGAGGAGCCAGTGGAGATATGAACAGAATGTTTACAGAGGAGGAGAGAGAAGAGACATGAGCAAAGAGTCTTTACAGAGGAGGAGCCAGTGGAGATATGAACAGAGTCTTTACAGAGGAGGAGAGAGAAGAGACATGAGCAAAGAGTCTTTACAGAGGAGGAGGCAATAGAGAGTCTAAAAAGTTCTATGAAAACATGCCTGGGAAAGATCTGCAGCTCTTTTCTGGGCAGATTTGGGACCTAGGTAAACTGAACTTCCTCCTATAAACAGACACAGATTACTAGAGGCACAAATGTAGGCCTACCTTAGACACATACACACACACACACACACACACACACACGTCATACTATTAATCTCCCCGTAATGAAGTGCGTGTCTATAAGCTCCTCTGGTGAGTTTCAGCATGGAAGGCAGATCCAAAACTCCTATGAAGTCCAAGAGGTGAATACACAATACACTCTTCCCAAATGCATTAAAGGATTACACTCATGTAGCGAGACTGTGTCTGCACACACACACACACACACACACACACACACACACACACACACACACACACACACACACATAATTTGAAGACAGAGACTCGTGGGAGCAATAACAGGACATGGAAAAAGACGCCTGAACCTAAACACACCATGACATCCCAACGTGCCGTGATCTCTGCTGGAGCCCAGGGTTATTTTCACTCTGAATCATAACAGCTGCAGATGATGATGTCTCATCCAGAGGGGAGCAGCAGAAGTCGGAACGCTGGCCAGGCAACTCAACCTCCCCAAGCTGATTCAGGATGGCCACCAGCCAAAGAACCCTTTACATTGATAAAAAAAATGAGGTTGTCCAGGCAGCCAAAGACAATATCACGTACACAAACACAGGCCACTCCTTCACTGTGAAGACAGAGATGACATCAGCTCCACTGAAATAATACTGAAATTACACATACACCTCACTGACCAGACTTTGCCCTTCTGCTTTAACTGCTTAAACTAACCCTTAATTCAAACAATTATTTCAGAGAAACACATTCAGAAGATCAGATGTAAAGGAAATGTTTACCACGTTCGTCCACAAACAGGCAGTTCCTTCAGTCATCCAGTCCTAAACAAAACTAATTCTGAAACTGACCCAATATCAGTACAGGGCAGCACAGGGGTCACACTGGCCAACTGTCACTGCAGGCTGGTGCTGTGTTTAACTGCACTTACAGTGTTGTGTTAAAGTGGCCCAGTGTCAGCACAGCTACAACTCATGCAAATCAGACAGAACAGCTGCAATACTCCACTAATGGGAGTGAGAGAGGACACTGCAGCACTGGTATGCATGGCTTACGCAAACACACACATGTGCGCGCAACGGCAAAGCAGCTTTCAGACTAATCAAGTTAATAGAAGTATCTGAAATGTGTCTTTCCCTTTTGTGTCTTTCCTACACTTGCTCTCTCTCATTCTCTCTCTCTCTCTCTCTCTCTCGCTCTCTCTCTCCATTTAACTCTGACTGACGTGGCAGATCAGCTTGCTGTTTTCTGCTACGTGTCAACAAACAAATACTTTTTAGAACTTTAGCACAATTTTGAATCAGCAACAGAGAAACCTCATGCAGAGTTCCTGTAATGAATTATGTCCAGTATATTCCTATTACATCTATGGAATACACACTGCAACAGAAGAATAAGTTACCAAGTATGTGTCCCTCGCATGGCTCCATGGGAGGGCGTGTGTGATCTGATGGATCACTAACTCAGGGTACAGTAGATATAAAGATATTGAGCAAGACGGGAGGATGAGCAGGGCTTTGTCCGATTGATGGAGACCTTCGGGTATGTGGATGGAGAGTCAGGTGTGTGGATGGACACACTCAGGTGTGTGGATGCAGACACTCGGACGTGTGGACTCTCAGGTGTGTGGATGGAAACACTCGGACGTGTGGACACTCGGGCATGTGGACACTCAGGTGTGTGGATGGAGACACTCGGACGTGTGGACACTCAGGTGTGTGGATAGAGACACTCGGACATGTGGACACTCAGGTGTGTGGATGGAGACACTTGGGTGTGCGGACACTCAGGTGTGTGAATGGAGACACTCAGATGCATGGACACTTGGGTGTGTGGACACTCAGGTGTGTGAATGGAGACACTCGGACGTGTAGACACATGGATGTGTGGACACTTATGTGTATGGATGGAGACACTTGGACGTGTGGACACTCGGGTGTGTGGATGGAGACACTCAGACGTGTGGACACTCGGGTGTGTGGATGGAGACACTCAGACGTGTGGACACTTGGGTGTGTGGATGGAGACACTCAGATATGTGGACACTCAGGTGTGTGGATGGAGACTCTCGGACGTGTGGACACTCAGGTGTGTGGATGAAGACACTTGGACATAGGGACACTCAGGTGTGTGGACACTCAGGTATGTGGATGGAGACACTCAGACGTGTGGACACTCGGGTGTATGGATGGAGACAGACTTCTGCATTGCTGTCGGGAAGGCCCATGGAGGTCATCTCAGAAGCTCGCGTCTCTGTCATTCCCCACTAACATGACTGCCTGTAACCGAACCCAGAGCTCCTACTTCCGGATGTATACTTGGCAGGCCCAGCTTTGCGCTGGTCCTAGGAAACACGTCGGGGTCCACCCACAGGACGATGACATCATGCTCCCTGCGGCTTAAGGCACTTTCATCTACGCAACCTCCACAGAAAGCAGACAAGACCTGCTGTCAAATGCCCACCTCTCGAATTCACACACACATACACACCCTGACACTCCCCATCTGTGTTGATCCCACACACACACACACACACACACTTGAACAAACATGACTGTGGGGGACTGTGATTAAACGACCAACTCACACAGAGACCAAAAATACACGTTCACGTAGAGCACTTCCTGTGTCGTGAACAAAGGAAATATCAGAGCATGTGCGGTGACACACTGACAGGCCGGAAGGATTGGTTAGTGAGCACTATCCTCTCATAAGAATGACAGTCACTTTCACATTGTGCAATCTCTCCTACAATGGGAAAAGAAAAAAAAAATTTCACGATGTGTCTAAACGGTGATCTCAGAAAATGGGCATGTGCCAAAAAATAATAATAATAATAATAATAATTGTGCTGGTCAGTAAGATCCAGCAGGACCTCCCACACCAGGACAAGTGTGCCTGGGGTGATAAACCTCCAGTGGCCATCGATATCCTGGACACGCACAGGCCACCTTAGCACAGTCTGTCTTAGCACAGTCTGTTCTAACACAGTCTGCCACAACACAGTCTGCCTTAGCACAGTCAGCTCTGACACAGTCTGTCTTAGTACAGTCTGTTCTAACAGTCTGGCCCAACATAGGGCGCCTTAGCACAGTCTGCTCTAACAGTCTATCTTAGTACAGTCTGTCTTAGCACAGTCTGTCTTAGCACAATCTGCTCTAACACAGTCTGCCCCAACACAGTCTGCTCTAACACAGTCTGCTCTAACACAGTCTGCCTTAGCACAGTCTGCTCTAACACAGTCTGCCTTAGCACAGTCTGTCTTAGTACAGTCTGTCTTAGCACAGTCTGCCTTTACACAAGTCTGCTCTAGCACAGTCTTCACCTGCACAGTTAATTCCCCTCACCAGCTAGCTCCTCACTAGGTGAAGCAGACACTTCGTTTGTACCAGAACGCCACAACCTGTACCTGTACCACAACCAAATGCCACTGTACCGCTGTCCTTCCAGGTCTCTCCCATAACACTGCACATGTAGCAATAAATCAGAACTGCAGTATGTACATACATTCCTGTGTACATGTGTCTTCAATCTGCATGGATACTGGAAGCATAGCCAGAGTGTGTGGAGAACAGACAGCTTCCTCCTGCAGCTGACTGCTGTCACATGGGTTTATTTCAGTGAGGAAGTTTGACTTTTCTCTGCAGGAGCTGGTGCTTTGGCTCACGTTTCCCAGTGCACTTCCTAACGCAGGCATTTGACATTCCCACACATTATTCCCAACATTCCCACACAATATTCCCAGCTTTGTTTTTCAGTGACATGTCACATGCAAAAGTTCAAACAGGCCTATATCGTGTGTCTCAAAGGAAGGAACAAGTTCACACTAAAAAATGCACTGACCTAAAATCTGTCCCCTTCTTAGCACTATGAAGATTGGCACCTTTAACATATTTAAATATGCTTTTCTTTTAACCTATTTAAGAGTTTTACATGATAATTTTGTCAATTCAGTAGTGGTGCATACGCTGGAATTTTAGAACATTGTGTAAAATTTTCATACAAGTCCTGGGAAAAGAACTCTGTAGGGGTCAAAGTTCATGCTAAATATAACGTCAGACTGGGAACGTTGTTTCTTCATGGCTCCTGGCTCAGCTGTGCGGTCCACAGCTCTGTTTACTCTAAAAGCCAATGAAATCACCCAAACAAGGTTTTCCCTCAGAACATTAGCCACCAACCACCACAAGCCCCACCCCCAGACACACACCGCTAATGAAAAAGAGATGGCGTGATGTGCAGGTGGGGTGTGGGGTTTGTGGGGGGGGGGGGGGGGGTTGGGGTTGAGGGCACAAGGTTGCTCCGTCTGGCCAGCAGATGATGCCACTTTGCTATGCCCTGGACGACTGACCCCAAACCCCAAAAGTCAGCAATTCTGTAGTGTGTGTGTGTGTGTGTGTGTGTGTGTGTATGTGTGTGTGTGTGTGTGCGTGTGTGAGAAAGAGAGAGAGAAAAAATCACCAGTGTAACAAACAGGAAGTCTTGTGTGAGAAACTTTAGTGAAACTTTGAAGGCCATTACAGTGTATTACTGCTGTAGAGAATTCTGTGTGCTGTGGTAAAAATGCTAATTGTTAGATGCCAGTTATCCAGAAACAACTACACTCTGCACAGATTAGTCATAAGATAGATAACCATCCCTTCCTGAGCAATCTCTCTCTCTTTGTCTCTCTCTTATAGTGTTTCTCTAGATTCCTGTGTCTGTCTGTATGTCTATAGTGTGATATTCAGCGAGTTATTCCTTTATACTGAATCTATTCCATCCCTGTGTGTGTGTGTGTGTAGCTGTCTGGGTTTATGACACTAGGGGAAGAGGTGAAAAGGTCAAGCCCCTGGGCTCATAACTTGAGTAGGCTCCCCACGGATGGCCCAACCATGCCCCTCCGAGGCTTGGCCTCAGTATTCCCCCTGGTTTATTCTCCCTGGTTTATTCTCCCTGGTTTATTCTCCCTGGTTTATGGCAGAACTGCTCTTTCCTGTTACATTTCACTTCACGCCTTATTTCAGCCTCCCTCCCCCTTTCACTGAAGAAGTTCGAGTCTCCCTCACTCAGAGGCCTTCAGTCCTCTGCCTGGTCAGACTGGATCCACCGAGCCCCCAGTTCAGGACAGGTCGAACTTACAGTGCAGGACATTGTTAAACACCACATGCCCCTTGCGAAAGCCAGATAGTATGCGTGGGAAGTTGTTTCCACCCTGCATTGCAGAGCTGTCCAGATAAGACTGAACTATTTCACACTGACTGGGCCAGACGAGGAGCGGATGAACACTCCTGAAGACTCTTGGCCTTTGAGAAGTTCCCCTGTAGTGCACTTCAGTCAGAGTATCAACCGTGCCCTGTGTATGTACACCACTACACATTTACATTTACATTTATGGCATTTAGCAGACGCTCTTATCCAGAGTGATTTACAAAAGTGCTTTGTCATTTACTCATAGAACACACATGTCCTCTACTACACAGAAAAGTGCCTTAAAGCTCCCGGAATCTGCCTCTGGGGTGAGAGTTCCTGTGCACGTACATTAGTGCTTCAAGCAGTTTATTTCCTTTAAGCGGTTATTTATTCATGTTTAAAACTTGAGAGCCCACATACACCATGATAGACAATTAATTGTTTCATGACCACACTGTGGTTTTATGGGTCTATAATGAGCTAGAAAAGGAAAGAAGACTCTGATAACTTGGACTGGAGGTCTGAAGGACCTTCTGTTTGTTGTTAGACTAGACGTCCCCTCCTGTGTTCTGTGTGCATTCCTGTCAAAGTAAAGATTATATTAATTTTGAAAGCAAAGCTATTTGATTTTATTTTTTGTCTATTATAGTCCATCATGATTAATAGTTTTTTTAACAACGCTTGTCAAAATGTCAAAACCTAACACACAAAACCCAAGGCCACACACAAAAAAAGAAGCATGCAAAACATCACACAAGAAAGCAAACACTTCATCCAAAACTATTTCAACTCTTGTCAAAATGGTATTTTTCAAAACTCTACACACAAATATGAAATGAATGGCTCTTTCCACATGCCAACTACACACTCATATGATAAACTGAAAAAACTATTAGCTTGTGTTTTGCAGGGCGTAGCAGTACAAGTCCTGCTATAAACATCCTGTATTCACAAGAATGCAGGCATCACATACATATTCAGTCCAAACACACTGTACAGTGAAACTCAATGGGAATGGTCTTTATGTTTTGAATGAACATTAACAGTTGCTGTCTATATTGTAATAGAAGAGAACATAAACAGGTTTTTCTGATTGGTTATTTCTCCAAACATCACGCATATTTCCCAAAACTAAAATCTCAAAGCATTTAACCATACAAATGACCCAAAGAACACCACACACATCAGCTATGTAAACCCACAATCCACATGCTTACAGTTATCGCATTCAGCTGACACTTTTATTCAAAGCAACTTACAATCATGACTGAGTACTACTTGAGCATTAAGGGTCTTGCTCAGGGGCCCAACAGTGACAACTTGGCAGTGGTGGAGCTTGAACCAGCAATGTTCTGTCAAGCACCTTAACCACTGAGCCACAGTGTGCGTTACCAAACACCAAGCAGCACTATTTTCCCAGGCCAGACGGGCAGCTGGTACACAGGGCGAGCAACAGAGAGGCCCCACCCCCCACCCCCCAATGGAAACATATTTAACATATTTTGAGCTGAAAACCATTTCAAGTCATCAAGCCATTACAAAGAATGAAAATAACTCTCCACTTGTAATCACAACAGAATTCCATGTATCACACTACAGCATAAATATTTTTTTTACTGAGAATTGTTTGCACTGTTGTTGTAAGTTTGAAAATAAAACTGATAAAGCCCTACAAGTCAAGCAATTTAGTTTGTTATGACTGTAACAATGTTTTAATCTCCATGCCTGTTGGCCCAATATGACTTAACACTGTTCATTTAGTGTTCTGTGTATATGTCTCTGTAAGAATGTGAGAGAGAGGGAGAGAGAGAGAGAGAGAGAGAGAGAGAGAGAGAAAGAGTGTGTGTGTGTGTGTGTGTGTACATATGCGTATCTGTGCACACACAGAGGCTATATTTCCTGTAGTTGTGTGTTTTGTACTGTATTTGGCGAAAGTTTTATATTAAATAAATTAAATTCCATTGTGTTTGTTCATGAGGCAGTGAATCACTGGAAGTGTCAACTCCACACCCGAGTCTGTGGAGCTGACCCTGGTTCTGCTATCAGATCTGTTTCCTGCTACGCTCTCCTACATACACACATACTGTGCACTGGTAGGCTACATCTAATCTGCACGCACCCAGCTGCTGCCTAATGCCTAGAGAACCATAGTCAATGAACCATAGCAAACCAAAAGTCTTTTCTGGTTCTGGAAGTACTCTGGTCTTAATACGATAGCAACCCAATTATGGTGCCCTGACGTACCCATCTCACGCTAATGGACTGTAATTACAAGCCAGGCTGATTCTTCCCGGAGTCCTGGAGAACATCAGTTTATTACCGAATGGCCTTTATAAATATCCACGTATGGAAGGAGAGAAAGTCTACTGGGAGAGTTGGGGCATTTGAGTGAACGTCTACTGGAAGAGCTGGGGCATTTGTGTGAAAGTCTACTGGGAGAGTTGGGGCATTTGTGTGAAAGTCTACTGGGAGAGCTGGGGCATTTGTGTGAAAGTCTACTGGGAGAGCTGGGGCATTTGTGTGAAAGTCTACTGAGAGAGTTGGGGCATTTCAGTGAAATTCTACTGGGAGAGATGGGGCATTTGAGTGAAAATCTACTGGGAGAGATGGGGCATTTTGAGAGAAAGTCTACTGGGAGAGCTGGGGCATTTGAGTGAAAATCTACTGGGAGAGATGGGGCATTTTGAGAGAAAGTCTACTGGGAGAGCTGGGGCATTTGAGTGAAAGTCTACTGGGATAGCTGGGGCATTTAAGAGAAAGTCTACTGGGAGAGCTGGGGCATTTGCCAGAGTCTGTTCTAGATTTCTAAGTGAGACTGCTCTTGATGTCAGAGCAGGGAGGGGGGTGTGTCTGACATTCTCTCTCTTTCTCTCCACTCATCTTCCTCATCCCTTTCTTGTTCTATTTCTGGATCGCATTATGAAATTACCCATAAAAGATGATGGTGAATCTCCAGCCAAAGGTAAATGCAGCCACGAGACGAGAGAAGAATCAGTTCAATGAAGGAGATCGAAATAAGTGAGTTCAGTGAGTTCACACTGGAGAAGTTGTAAATTCACTAAGGCTGTGGGGGTGGTATAGCTAAAAAGACATTGTTCTGTCACCATGAAATGAATCCTTAAGCAGGATCCTACATTTGCCAGCTGAATCAAACCAGAGCTAGCATTCTTCACAGTGCGCACGCGCACACACACACAAGAACACTTATCAGGCTTGGAGATAAGCAGCGCATACAGAGAGCAGATGTATGATGGACAGATCATCTCAGCCCTGCCATGTTTAGGCACGCATACAGTTATTGAAGAAGCAGGATTAATCCAAGATTACGAAATCACAGTTTAGATTCATAGTTTAGATTCAGATTTTAAACCTTGATGCTCACCTACAAAGCCAAAAATGGACCAGTCCCTCCATACATGATGGCAACGGTCAAAGCCCGATCTGTATCTCAATACTTTTGAACCTCAATATGGCTCGGCTTGAAACACCATGCTTCAAGTCTAATGGAAGACAAGCATGGAGACTGTTCTCCATCCTGGCTCCCAGACGATGCAACGGACTGCCACTTGCTGTCTGGACAGCAGAATCCCTTGCAGTCTTCAAACGCAGATTGAAGATCCATCTACTCGTGAAATATTTAAATGACCACTGACCCTGCTCCTGTGTTGAGTAACTGAAACTCTAGTACTTATTGTAGAGTATTGTTTATTACACTGATGTTGACTGCTCCAGAACTCTAGTACTCTAGTACTTATTGTTTATTGCACTGATTGTTGTCTGTTATAGAACTTATATATGTTTTGCACTTCTAGTTCATTGGTATCTTGGACTCTAACCTACTGTACTGTAGTATGATGTATTCTATGAGTAAATGACAAAGCACTTTTTTAAGTCGTTCTGAATAAGAGTGTCTGTTAAATGCCAAAAATGTAAAGGTAAACATCTAAATGTAGTAGAACATTAGTGCCTGAAGGGTCTAACATGTCACATTTACATATAGTTATATCAGTTTCAAATAAACAATTTCAAATGAACATTTTCATTAGCATCTAGTAAGTTTGCAATGTCTGAATTTTTGCTAGCCATTAGCACTGTTGCAATGTGCCACTGTGGAACAAAAATACACTAAAATTCAGCTGTAACATAGAAATCTTTTACTGAATGCAACTGAAATATTATGAACCAGAATGATGGTCCTCATGTAATAATGAAAACCTAAGAAATGTATTTCAGAATTGCAGATCTCAAACAAATAAATCACAAACAACCTGCAAGGTAAAGAGATGGGTAAAGTGCTGCCCACGTCCACTCTGTGTGTTCAGTCTCACCCGGTGTGTGTTTGGGAGTGTGTTCAAACATGTAGCATGTGCCAGATTGAAGCCAGATGCCTGCTTTCTGCCCTCAAACCAAAAACACCTGCACCTCCTTCACCTTGAGCATCACTATAGCAAAAGCCACATCTGTATTTCAGTGTTGAAACGTTTACCACAGCAACATTCCAGGTCTCGCCGCCTCATCCCATAGTCGCGGCTATGGAACTATAAAGAAAAAAACGAAAACCCCACGCAGAGACCAAGTACAGGAAGCAGTAAAGAGAATGATAATGTTTAGGCATCACTCAAACAGAGAAGGTGCTGCTGTCTTCATAGTAACACTTTTGTCAACAGTATGAAAAGTTCAAGCTCAGAGTATCAAAGAAGGCGATGGTTGTGGTGTGAATACAGAGGCACTGAGGCCAGCGGAGCATGTGTGTGTGTGTGTGTGTGTGTGTGTGTGTGTGTGTGTGTGTGTGTGTGTGTCTGTCTGTCTGTCTGTCTGTGTGTGTGTGTGTGTGTCTGTCTGTCTGTCTGTCTGTCTGTGTGTGTGTGTGTGTGTCTGTCTGTCTGTCTGTGTGTGTGTGTGTGTGTCTGTCTGTCTGTCTGTGTGTGTGTCTGTCTGTCTGTCTGTCTGTGTGTGTGTGTGTGTGTCTGTCTGTCTGTCTGTGTGTGTGTGTGTGTGTCTGTCTGTCTGTCTGTGTGTGTGTGTGTCTGTCTGTCTGTCTGTGTGTGTGTGTGTGTGTCTGTCTGTCTGTCTGTGTGTGTGTGTGTGTGTCTGTCTGTCTGTCTGTGTGTGTGTGTGTCTGTCTGTCTGTCTGTGTGTGTGTGTGTGTGTGTGTGTGTGTGTGTGTGAGTTCTGAGAAACCTGACAAGCTCAACCTCTGACCTGATTCTCTAACCAGTTTCATTATGTTCAAGAATCAGAGTCAGAAAGAGAGAGAGAAAAGAAGATGGGGTTTCAAGAGTGGGAAGAGGAAGAGAAAATGACAACATAAAGATACTGAGAGAAGAGAATGAATATACACACACACACACACACACACACACACACGTTTTTAAATCATCCACAGTCTACCGTCACAAACGAGTACATGAATAAGACCGGAATGTGTAATAATAAGTCACTGCTGCCTATCAAGTGCCCTTCAGCTATATTCCTGAGTACAAATACGGAAAAGGAAGCCAATAAAAAGATTAAAAGTCCCTACTAAGACTGAAAGAAACGGTACGAGTGTCTCAGACGAGCACACCGTGCCGACTCTCAAAGTCTTCGGGTTGCCTGTACATCCAGAAGCCCTATGACAGCACCGTTAAATATCCAAACGATTTGAAGATCTCTGACTACGAATCGATACCGTCCTAAAACACTACAGCATTCAGAGGGGGTTTGTGACTAAATGGATGCTCTTAATGGGATTGACTCATTAATAATACAATACCATACTATACCATGTCCATGTTCTGGACTCGAAATGATTTCGCGCGGACCGTGCAAAATCTTGTACAGCAAATAAAGTGACAGAACTGCAGCATTGAAATACACTTACCGAACAGTGCCGCGAGTCTTAAAGCCAGCAGTCCAGGACACATCTCGTATAACTCCTAGCAGGCTCGCGAGCACGCATCTAAAGCTGTTTCCCGTCAAGCGCGCAACTGACCGACTGAGCAGGCTGCAGCGCTCGAGACGAGGCGGTGATTGACGTACTCGACAATTCAGCTTGGCACGTCCTGTTGCTGTTGACGTAAATACAAGCGCGAAAGTTCCGCGGTTTAGTGTAGTTTAACACCTTATTCCATCATTTATTCATATAAACGTTTCGGCTTGGGGAGGAAAGTGGTGTTGTTTAGTCTAACAGAAAATGTGCAAGAGTAACAGCAGCAAAGACACGGGGCAATATGACCAAGCAATCTTAAGGATAGTGGCTCGACATCATTATGTTGCAATGAACCTGAAAACATTTATTTTCAGGCTTCTTACTAGTAGTGTATGCAACCGATTATTCTCAAAGTTGAGAAGGTTCTCGAGTTCAATCTCTGAACAGGCAAAACTGTTATATTTTGGCTTTTACAGGGTTTGCCACTCACGTAGGACATTAATTACAGAACGAGCACAATTATACACTAACACAATTATGTGAACCCCAATTGGACCGGCCGGAAAACGGCGAGAAAAATATCGGTGAGCCGTTGTGCGGCCAAAGGTCCAACCGACTGTCCTCTCATTATACGGGCCGCAGGGCGAATATTCAGAAACTAGCGGCTTTTCAGAAAAATTGCGCTTCTTCTGGCTAAATGGTTTGTGGAAAAACTGTGGTAACACAACATTGACTTCAACAAGCCTGGCCTTTCTAGATCAATCCAATAATAAGGCCGCACAGTTTAGTGCGCGATCCCCGCAGGCAGAGGAGGCCGCGTTAGCAGGGTGTCGCGTGCTCTCGTCGACGTCGTGTATTTCGAGCTCTCTGCGCGCGGCGCGCAGCTCGCCCACGCGATCGCCAAATGGGTCACACAGAGCACGCGGTCAGATGTGCGGCAGCGGTTACTTAATTAGGTGTTAAATGTAATCACGAGATCACGACGAGACACAGTTGGAGGTGTAAAAGAAAATACAAAACACAGCAGATTCACTGAATCGATTACACAATCTACGGCACATTACACCACCAGTGTTACTGGTTATAGTTAATACGTTACAGCGTAGCACGCTAAATAACAACGTGTAAGAAAGCATTGCTACTGTGTACTTAGCCTTTAGTCTGAGTGTGTTTATGCTTTGTTTTCGTTAGGTAAGTTCAGAATGTCAAATCGTTCGTATATAATGTCAATTTTTCATTACAATTGCCATAACCGTAACATCCGTAACCATAACTGTAACTGCGGTCGTAACTAATCATAGCTACCTTGTAAGTATACATAACTGTTTCCACGCACAAATTTCTTTAGTTGTCTTTTAGTTCTTCATCAGTATTCAGTTTCTCACCAAAGGTCTGAATAACTCTGTTAACCTAGCAGTGGTACTGACATGGCGAAACCACAGCCTGCAGACCAGAACCAGTGTTAGTGCTGTGTTGAGACTGGACCACCAAGCAAAAGACCAGTCAGCAGTGGTCATGTGATGAGAAAGCAAACATGTAAGCAAATATGTAATTGTGCATTTTTAAAAAGTGTCTGTATTATTTGATTTGATAACTCACATTCTATATATGAAACACTAGATTTTTGTTTGTTCCTGAGCCTTTGAGGCAAACATGCATACAACACGGTACCACCCTCAGTCTCTATGTGAGAGAAACACAGTTTACAGCAGGCCTTCCTGTGTCCACCACGCTCCACATCTCCCAGGACTGCGCTTCAGGAAGTCCTGATTAAAGAGTCCTCCTCCCTCATCCCTGCCAATCCTTTTCTTTGTCCACACCCAGCTGGAAGTCTTCCTCTCCCTGAGCACTCATCTGCTGTGGCCTGCACGATTCCGTAGGTCTCACAGGCACTGTAAGGAGGAAGTGCATCTCGCAAACACACCCTCCAGACGTCTGGGGCAAGTCAGAGCAGAGTGACGCAAACGAGTCCCCTCATTCCTCTGGCGCGCTTGGGATTACAGATTTGATCTGACTTTTATAGTATCCTATGCAAGAAACTGACTAACACTTCTGGTTTCTCTCTCATGTTCCTCATGACTCTTAAGCAACATTGTCTGCTTGACAAACAGAATCAACCATTGAGGAACAGGTCAACTCCTTTGTAAGGAATTAATTATCTACCCAGACAAATGTGTCACTACACACTTCCTGTATGCACACTGTGCCTAGTCGTAATGCTCCTCTGCAGCGCCTGCAGTGAAATTAAACAGCAATGAATAAGACAGATCCTCATAACGTAGCGCACCTGATTTTTTTTATGCCACTTTTATGAATCTACAACCATCTGCTATCTAGGAAGAATCAACTTTAGTTATCTACAATGAGAGGAACCACAAAAAAATACCAGACCAGAGGAAAAGAGAACTTTTCACCAGCACTGGAGGTCTGTCATTAGTGTGTCTGTTGTTTGTCTGAGTGACTGGTAAATAGCAGCTAGCAGCACAGGTCACAAAGGTCGCAGAGGTGCACCCCATGCAGAGGCATGCCGGAGTGATGCTCTGGGACTCTCGTGGTGTGAAAATACAGGGGAGTATCGCTGCAGAGGTGGAAAAAATGTAACTCCTGCGCAGGTCATGTTAATCACAGA
>NC_137515.1:19427500-19532500 GCF_041902795.1 Electrophorus electricus | reverse complement strand
ACTGTTGAGGGTCATAGAACAAATGAGACTAAATCCACATCAATCACTCCATTTTTGTATCTGTAAAGCTGTCAGGAAATAAATTATTATCTTAAAATGACTAAATAGAAAGTTATTAATTAGCACGCTCACACTCTCCCAAATATGCAGTATAACAAGTATCAAAAAGCAGTTATGATATGATGCTGTTTGGACAACAAATGTGGCAAACCTGAGAACTAAAGAGTTTAAATTACAACCAGTTTGAGAATGGCACGTGATTAAAGGGCATTTTGTCCAGGAAGTGCCTTACGTCTCAATCATTTGAAGACACATCTGTGTATCTCGTTCACTTGGATTGTGTACAACTATGTTACCAAAATGGTCACAGAGACAAAGTGTGTGTGTGTGTGTGTGTGTGTGTGTGTGTGTGTGTGTGTAGGACTGTGTTTACATACCACATATTTCAGTACCTTCAGGGGATCATGCATCTCTCTCTATCGCTCCCCTCTCTCTCTCTCTCTCTCTCTCTCTCTCTTTCTCTCTGTATCCCTCCTTTTCTCTCTCTCTCTTTCTTTCTGTTTTTCTCTCACGTGTACACAGGTCCTTGAGCAGATCAGATTGAGCTCTGAAACCCCTCATTAGGGACTTTCAAACAGCTCTGCAGTTAGACTCATTACTTATCATGACTCAAGCAAATCAACAACCCTTAAAGAGTCCACCCTCATCATCATCATCTTCTTCATCTTCATCATCCTCTTCTTCTTCTCATCATCTTCTTCATCTTCATCTTCATCATCATCGTCTTGTTCAACAGCCAAGGAACAGCTTCCACTGAATTTCACACATTCAGAATGGGAAAACTTGGACACAGTATATTTTTGTACTGGAGGGAATTTGTACCGTTTTCTCACACAACTGCAGGAGCTCTCATTGTTCTGGGTTGACTTTAAGAGGCCCACGGACAGAGATTATTTACCCACTGTGGGAATACCCAGACGAGTCTGTGATGTATGCTGCTACAAATGTTTCTGCAGTTATTCTGTCAGCAGATATATAAAAAATGCATCTCTTTCTCTGTTCTCCCTCTGTTGTCTCCTCAGTGCTGAGGCACTATAAACGCAGAGTGTGTTCACTGTTTCTTTGTGATTCTTTGTGTGATATGGATATCTCTGATGTCTCTGATACCCATGTAAGGCTCTCTGGCAGCAGATCAGCAGAAATTGGCCCATATAAATATTCAACACTGTATTTACATGAGTAATTTCTAATGAATGGAATTTACAAACCTCTCCTCTGCCATCTAGTGGTCTCTGCTGTTTATTACACAGTATTTAGCCCAGTAAATTTTAGACGGGCACAACAAAACCATTTATGCATAGATTTGGCAGCTGCAACAAAACATTAAATTTTCAAAGCTGAGCAGCAGTAGATGTCTTACAGAACATATCTAAGTTCTGTAATATAATATTATATATATATATATATATATATATATATATATATATATATATATATATATATATATATATATATATATATATATATATATATATATATATATATATATATATAAATCTAACTGCAATGAAATACTAAAAACAATTTTTACATTGCATTTATAACTTAGTTTGGAAAGTTGATTATCGAGATGCACAACAATGGTAGAGAAAAAAAGCATCTAAACATATACTGAGACACTGCCAATCAACCGGCACATCAGGCGTGTCTACAATCACATGCTTCCACACTCCACCAGCCACTTTTAGTAAAACATGTTCACACTGGGAACTGCAGCAGGACACAGTGCATGTTCATCCCCTGATGTTCTAGCTAGAAAGATGAAGTGTGGAAAACCTTCTGCACTCAGTAGTCATAGCCTGCTCTACGTAGTACACATGCGGGGCCACCAGAGGGGGCCACCAGAGTTCCAAATGGCCAACGCAATGAGTGAACGTGCCAGTGCCACAGTGCAAATGTGGGTGCGATGTAACTGTGTTTCTCCACGGCAGAGGTGTTGACCCTGTGGGTGCTGTTGTGGGTGAGGTTGAACTGCCATAAAAAGTGCCCCGTGGTAATTTGTAATTTCCAAAAGGTGCATTTGATCTGAGATGTTTCAAGCCTACAAAAATTCATATATTATATAGTCAGATACGTAGTCTATAGTGTAGGAATAATAACGTATAGTGCTCGATTTGAGACAGTTTAAGACACCAGACCATCTTAAGACAATCCTTGTTCAGACACTATAACAGCTACACCCCTTGTAATTCATGCATGAATCAACTCATTTAAGATGCTATCTAAGATGCTAATGATTGGCTATTGACCTTATTTCCCCCACCTTATGGCCTTAATGAAGCCCACGTATTAGCATACACTCCAATATTAGCATATCCTTCTGAATTAGCATATACTCCAGTATTAGCATCCCTTCCAAGCATGTTGCGTTCATTTAGACTCGAGAGGCTTTTCACATTCACGTTCGCCATCTCCTCCGCTGAAGCACCACGGAGATAAAGACGCTCCTTTCTGCCACACGACCTCACGGGTATTGCCTTTCTCCACCTGGGCGCTGTCAGCCATTGATAGGACAAAGAGGCTCTCTCTCCACAGAGGCTTCTCAAGTTCCCGGCATGAGGGGAGGACCCCCTCATCTCCTCCAGACCAGTGTCTTCCATCTGAAAGGACGTAGGGACACAGGCAGAGATGCTAATGAGGTGTTTGAAAACATGGCGCTTTTAAAAAGCTCCCGTCCGCTTTGAATTTAAGCCCACCCCACGTGTAGAAGCATGAAGGTCTGTTTAACATATAAATCACGGACAAGTGCTATAGCACCAGGTCCACCTGTCTTTTATGTGGAAGAATATTATCGCCATGACAACACGATGTTGCGCAGTTCCTGTCATCGGACATCAAATCAAAAAAGGTGACAGATACTCTGAAGATGAAGCTCTGAAACATATGTCGAAATGACAATTCCACATTTTCTTCGAGCAAAAGCATGAAACTATTGCATCTTAAATTGGATTAGGGGTTTATAATATAATAAACACTCTTTAGGCCATGACAGATTTATAGACCAAATTTCATTCTATCCTGTGTTGTCAGTAGCTTCAGTAGCAATGGGTTATGATGAGCCCTCTCCCTGTACCAGTCCAGTCTCACTGTCTGTTCCTCAGATATTCAGTCATCTAATGCACAGCTTCATTCAATGCCACAGAGGATAAAAACGCTTTAGAGAAAATTGTGTTGCTTGCTTTTCTTACTGACCAACTGTTTCTCCTTTTAAGGGTATCCACTTTTTGGAAGCCTACAGCCGAAATATAAAGAGATGTTAAAGGTTTTAGCACAAAGGCGTAAGAGAATTCTCGCTATGAAGGTTCTGTATGTATTTTCTTCCCTCTGCCTATCACCCTGGAAACAGGTGACCCTGAGTTTGTTTGTGTCATGCTAATAATCCTCCAGATGTAGGTTCTTTTGAATCACCATTTTAATCGAAACCCCTCGCCTGGTCAAAGGCGAACACAATTAAACCCGACGGTGCGTATTTCTCACTCTTTAGAGCAACTTCACAACCCCCGTCGCAGAGTTCAAAGATGAACGCTACCAGAGCAAAAAGCAGAGATTTGAGAAATTAATGAGTCTCTTTTGGTGTGAATGAATTGCTGTCATTAAGTGTTGTGCCTCTTTCATTGTTTGATTTGGAGGACAAAAGCTTGGTGAATAAGGGCTGTGCAGAGTACAATGAGGAACCATCTTTACACGCGGAGTGTGTGCACCGCACTAACGCACCAGTGCAGGAGGGGGCACTGTTGACCCTAAATAGCGCACACACTTTACATCTAGCTGAAACAGGAGGTTTCAGGCACAGACACTTCTGCACTTGGACACACAAGATTTGGTATTTTTCCTTCCATCAAGGTATTTAATAATAATATTAATAATATTAATTAAATTGCTTAACCCATTTATTTCAATTCTCTGGTAATAGGTGTACACCTTAAATAGTAACACTTACTTTTTAAGGAAATAAATCTTAATCAAAAATAACTCTAAAGTAGCTAAAAACTAAAGTAACCCATGAGGAAAATTACATGCAAATTACATAAATAATTAAGAAGGTAACCCTAGAAAGGCTGGATGAGATCATATTAAGATTCTACCTAATCACAGGTTTATAATAAGAGATCAGTTTGTCTAGCATTGCTCCAAATGAAGGTGTGGTGGAATCGCCAGGTCGTTGCAGGCCACTGTAAAATTCTGGTGAAGTTATACTTATTATTGCTGTTATTATTGTTGTTGTTTCATTATATTATTGTTGTTGTTATTTTGTTTGTTTGCTGTATTTCCCCCATAACCTACTTCAGTGACTCTGAAGGTGAACAGTCAGGGGTGAAACAAATCTGCAATAATACTGGTAACAACCACGCAGTGTGCGTGTGCTGATTGGAGCCGTGGTAACCCGAGTGTGTGAGGCTTCAGAGACCAGAAGACGTGTAACTGCCTCTTTTACTTTTTTGAAGCAACGAAACTAATACGAGGATATGTAATGCTGTAAAAGTATCCATTTGAAAAGTTAAAGTCAACAAAAAACATTTATATTCGAGTATAGTAGAAACGTACTAACAAGAAAGCTAACCTAACAGAGCTGAATTTTACTGGACCCCCATTTATTGCTACAAAATGCAGTGTTTATCCCATTAATTTCTATGGAGAAAAATAAAAATCTGTCTCTGTGATGTTAGCTAGAACAGAGGGGATCACAACAGCTACAAGTATCTTGTGATTTTCACATGCTTAGCTAATCCTAAAATATATGGATTAAGATTTTTCTCTCTTTTTCTCTCATTTAAGAGGATCGTAACACTATAATAAGAATTCAGAATCCAGTCCATAAGAAAGAGAAATTTTACAAACTTTCTTGGGTGCTTTTACAACACAACAGCATGGTTCTTATCTTATGGGTGCTAACAGGTGGCATTTGAGTACTTGAGCCTCATTTAACGCATCTTTGTTGAGAAGGCACAACAACAAAGTTGATCAGAGAAGAGTACTGTGTGTTCCGTTACTACTGGACAGGGACTCCAGCAGGTGAAATGAATGCTCACTGAGCTCTGATTGGTTTCCCTGTCTCATGTCGTTTGGTTCATTTTCTCCATTCTTGGTCCAGTTCTTGTTTTTGTTTTCAATTCATTTGTATCACCTGTGCGTTGTTAGTCTTCATTACCCTGTGTATGTAAACCCTACCTTGCGGCCTGTGTGTTTGCTGGTTACTGTAATCCATGCCCTGTTCGTGATTCCTAACATTGTGTTAATTCTAGCCTTTGTGATTCCTAGCTTCCCTGTGTTATTCCTGGTCCCTGTTTGTCATCGTGTGTTTGGTTTATTATGTATTCGCGGACTCTACGTGTTGGCTCACTGACCCTGGACTGTTGTAACGATTCTGACTGGATTTGTCCTTAATAAATCTCGCGTTTCTCAGCGTACACGTCCTCCTCGTGATCGTTCCACATCACACATTTCAATGTCACAGTTCCTTAATTTCAGTTTGCTGAAGTGCAGAGCAAAAACGTCCCATGTACTTACATTCTTTTCGAACATTTAAAGAGGATCTTGGGATGCTGCAGGGGCTTGTTATATTTGGGCATGCTCTCTGTATATTGTGAGGGACACAGTCCTGGGTTTGGTCAATAATTGTCATCACAATGTGAATCCACTTAGCATGGATCTCACATGTAGCATCATGCAGACTGTCTGTGTGATATAACTACCAAATATGTCTACGAATATCTGCTCGATATAACTACCGAACATGTCTACGAATATCTGCTCGATATAACTACCGAACATGTCTACGAATATCTGCTCGATATAACTACCGAACATGTCTACGAATATCTGCTCAATATAACTACAGAACATGTCTACGAATATGTGCTCGATTTCCAGAATAAGTTAAACATGTTTTACCATTTTTTTTTTGCTAATACAGTTCAGTCATAAATCTGGAGTTTAATGCCTTGCTTGACAAAACAGATTCTTATTCTGGTCTAAAGTAAAATGTAAATAAATAACAATATTATACAAATAGCCATAGATAAAGAACAACATAGTATAATTAACAGTAAATAACGTTTCTGACACAAACACCAAAATCTTCAAAGAAGTGTAGAGTTAAAAAAACTTCCATCTTTTGGAAGTGTTGAAAATCAACTAAAAGGGAGCTGGAAAAAATGTATTGTAAGAGAATTACACACAACAGCCACAAGGCAGGTCTCAAATGGCACAAAAGCACATCAACACATCTCACATCAATCAATTAATCGTGTTATCTGTTTCATTACAAATAACAACACTACTGAGAATGGTGCTTGGATTCAGTTAGTGATCACAGAACACATCTGTAATGATGCTGAAGGTTTCCAGAATCAGAGTCAGAATTCCGGAATCAGCATTCCGGAATGAGATGTATGGAATCAGAGTTCATTTGTTTCCCTGTACAGGATTGCTGGTGAGGATGCAGGGTGTGTCTGGCAGCTCGCTGGGAACTGGTGCATCTTCCCATCCAAAATTCTGGACATGGGCTGCACTGGCCAGGTGCTGATCCTGCATGCAGTCGGCATCCGAATACACAGAAAAACTGCTTAGCATTTTCCAGCATGGAGAGAAACTGTGGAAATCCAGCGAACTCATCAGTACATCCACGCCTGGGCTCTCTGGGCTGAGAGCTGGAAACAGCTCCTCCACCACCTGACATGGAATTCATATGAACAACACGTATTTTAACAAATTCATATGAAAAACCTGCATGTATTAAGAAATTCAAATTTTTTTGAATGTTAGGTTTCCAAAGCAAGCTGTATGAAGGAGCACCAAAGCAATGTATGTTCAATAAATAATGGTGACAGTGTTAATGTTATCATCTAACTATGGTCTGTTTTAAAATCACAACAATAAAAATGTTATCTTAGTTGATAACGCTACCCTAATTAAAGGGCTGTTGGGAAGAGCCCATGTGTTTCGACTCTTGCCTGCATGTGTCTCACCACAGCACTTCTCTTTTTGTCTTTACAGCGCTTGTTCTGGAACCACACACGGATGACGCGCGGACTCAGACCGGTCATCTCCACCAGCTGCTCCTTTACGAGTGCATCAGGCCGAGGATTCGCGCTGTAGCAGGCCTGTAACGTGTGCAGCTGGGACTCACTGAGGACAGTCCTCACGCGGGTCGTCCTCGCAGGTCTGCTCTGCTCTCCCAGCAACCAACCCTTACCTGCTCTGTCTACTCACACATGGAGCAGTGTGTGTGTGTGTGTGTGTGTGTGTGTGTGTGTGTGTGTGTGTGTATATATATATTTTTTTTTTAAATATACATACAAAAACATATAAAACTATATATACAATATTTATATTTATAGATTTATATGTTGTTTTTTTGTGTGTACATATATATCCATATATATATATATATATATATATATATATATATATATATAATATTATATATATATATATATATGTGTGTGTGTGTGTGTGTGTGTGTGTGTGTGTTTATCACAATATTTTTCAACCATTTTAGTGGATACTAAAATGGTTTTACTATAGCATAATTCACAAAAGTTCCCTGAGTATTAAACAACCTACTAACTTGTAGCTCAAACACAAGAGTAGTTTTCGACCACACAGAGCCCTGGTGAGGTGAAACATTGAAACATTGAAACATGCTCTTGTAGTGTGCTTACCGGCCTCTTTGGCAGACTTCTCTGGGGGAGTCCGGTGCAGTGCGTGACCTGAAGATGCCATTAGCAAACCTGAGAGTTCGTGACTGGCGGTGCAGAACAGAGAGCCCTCGCGAAAGGTAAATTCGTCTCCGGTCAGCAGCTGTCGATCGCAGCCCTCGCACCGAAAACAGTGGGCATGATATACATGAAACTGAGCGCGCATGACGTGGTCGAGACTGGTGAAGGGTTTATGACATTTTGCGCATTTAATGGCGTATAATCTGAAAGGAAAAAAATGGGAAAAGGAAAACGCATTTGTTTTTTCAAACTTTTTTTTTTTTTTACATTTTACATATATTATTAACTAGCTAAATTTGGATGTTCTGGCATTATGCATTAAATAATATATAAAGATTTGTCATAAATCTATATTTATGAAACTTGCGTATGTTTTTTTGACAATTTTATGGCCTTACGCATATGGTACCTAAAGAAAACTTAACGGTTTAGCGATTTGTGAAGGGAAAAACCTCAAAACTGGAAATCTAAGTAGTCATACAACTATCCACAGCACAGGGCGTGTACCTCCTGTAGTCGTCTTTGCACAAGGTTTTTCCGTCTTTGATGAAACAGGTGCTAGATTGGTCCAAGTTCCGCTGACACGCGACGCACTTCAGGCAGGTCGCGTGCCACTCCAGGTCTGGGGAAACGCGCAGGATGTACCGATCAAGGATTTGATGGCCACAGCCCGCGCACAGTGAAACCAGCCGAGTCCCTGCGGAGCACAGTAGCACACATTACTAAAACCAGCAACCTATTCGTAAACACATGCAATAATCGCGTTGCAAAAGCAATGGACTCTAACAGAATAGTTCTCATTTAATCTTAGTTATGTATCAAGAACATCAACAACAAAATTGTATTTTTTTTAAACAAGTTGGGTTTTTGTTGTTGTTTTTTATAAATCCACTTACGCTTCTGTGAATCCATAGCTATCAAGAGAAAAAGTTGGAGTATCGGTTCAAATCCCAAACAAATAGCATCTTCGGGAGTGCATGACGTGTATCCTCAGTCCGTGCTGCTCGTGAAACTCTTGCAGTTCCTGCGCTTCTCTATTGACGTGACACGAGATTCCGAGCCGTCCCGCCTCGAGGGCGCGTGAGTGGCCGGGACGTTGCCGTGTGAGCGAGCCATGCGCAGGTGAAGCCCAGTGAAGCCCCGCCCATGCTCCACTTTGCCACGCCCATTACTGTTCAGGTATCCGCGCGAGTTTTTAAAATAACTGCTTACAACGGTTCTGCACAGATAACAGCAGACTGTGTATGAAGATCTAAATTGTGCAGACAACTGAATTTCATGAACTGGATTTGCAAAAACTACACTAAACGGCTGCTGAGAGCTGCCTGTCTACCAACAAACTGACTGACTAAATGATTGACTGACTATAAGGCAGCTTGAATAATTTTGCTTCACCTGATGTATGAGTCTGTTGCTCTAGACCTCAGTAGCTCACTAAAGGGACCAAACAGAAGGACTGGTATAAGAATAAGGAGAGGTTTAGAAATAGGTTTAGGGGCAGTGGTTGCTCAGTGGTTAAGGTATTTAACTTGTAGTCAGAATGTTGCTGGTTCAAGTTGCCACTGTTGGGCCCCTGAGCAAGACCCTTAACCCTCAATTACTCAAGTATGACTCAGTCATAACTGTACATTGCTTTGGATAAAAGCATCAGCTAAATGCTGCAAATGTAAAAAATGTAAATGTGGGATTAAGGAGTGGTTTAAGATTAAGCAAAAAATGTCTGAACTCAGTTTACTGGTGAGAATTAATTTCTGGGTATGGGTGAACAACCTGCAGGAGAGATGGTGTTCAGCAGGTTCTCTTATCAGCTTATCAGTTCTCTTATCTCTTATCAGACCTGCTGTTTCTCCTGAACATGAAAATTAAGCACACAAAAGAGGGTTTGGGGTTTCCACTGTTCCCACTGTCATTGACCCAAGACCCAGGCAACAGGGCTAATTAAAGAATTACCTATAGACAAATAATGCAAGTAGTAGAAAAAATGCTATATAATTCATCCAGATGGTAAATTTTAATATTTTGAATAAGAGCAAATGCACACATTATTTTGTGTTATTGTTGTTCATATTAGTATATTTATGTAAAAAAAAATAAATTACTGTATAATGTGTATTCTAAAAAATGTGGTGTTACAGACCTGGTTAGTTTTCTATGTGCAGCCGTCTGGAGGCGCCGATCATGCTGGCATGATCAAATCACATGACTGGTTCAAGATGTCACAGCGTACAAACACAGTCATTGCGGTCACGCTGTGGAAAAAGCACACGCTTTCAACACTTTCAACGCTTTCAACGCTTAAACACTTTCAACGCTTTTTCTTTCTTTCTTTTTTCTTTATTTTTGCTGCTGAGAAACCAAGTAGAGCCAACATACATTAACACAGTTTCATTTTACCTCAGTTTTACATTTACATATGCACATATGCAAACATTTGCAAACATTGGTACAGTAAACATAATTTAAGGTGGTATATAAAGGCAAAATCAGAAGTATTCAAAAAAATGACCAAAATAGTCCATGTCTCCTAATCATTCAAAGCCCCATTTTGTTGCTGACTTTTAAATGAAAACTGTTTTTAGTCAAAAAGGTCTTTGTTCGGAAAGGATCTTCTTACAAATGTAGGCCTGTGTGTGTTATGAGATTCACATCTGTAGAATTTATTATTAGAATTTATTAGGGATGAAGATTAATTACTCAATCTACAGAATCATAGTAGACAGAAATAATTCACTTCTACATGTTAGAGATGGCCTTTTGTTCTATACAGTTACTATTACACTATTTGATCAACAAAACTAGGCCCAGAGCGCTTAATGCTTGTCAAATATATCAACTAATAATAAGCACTAATGTTGTAATGTTGCATAATTAATAATGTATAATGGTATTGTACTCTATCCTGTATTGTGCCAGTCGTTCAGTCTTCTATGCAAGAAATATCATATATTTCTGAAATGTCACGTAGTTATAAAAAGAGACACTAGTAAAATTAAGGACAAGCGCCAGTTGGGACGTGATTTATTCAATCAAGTGAACAAATTATGAAATCAAGGACCATTCCTTAAGCATGCCTTATTGAAACTGGAATTATACAGAGTCGTCCTAATAACACACCAGTGGGCTATATAGCAATCCACCAGTGGGTTATATACCAATCCATGTTTTACGTTTATCTTATCTTTTTTTTTTTTAAATAAATAAATTTTAAAAAATCAAGCCTTACCATAAGCCTAAACCACACCAAGCGCAAGAGGCGGAGCTATAGACACTTCAATCAGAGCCAGGCTCACATTGGCATTGTGACGTCGCCTCTGACGTCAGCCGCGCCATCTCTTTCGTCATCATTCTCCGCCATATTGACGGAGGCGCAGTAGAGGAGGCTT
This sequence comes from Electrophorus electricus, assembly GCF_041902795.1. Classification (NCBI taxonomy): domain Eukaryota; kingdom Metazoa; phylum Chordata; class Actinopteri; order Gymnotiformes; family Gymnotidae; genus Electrophorus; species Electrophorus electricus. Next base: position 19,521,336 of record NC_137515.1, on the reverse strand, counting down.
GTCCCGGATGCATGTAAACATCCACGTCAACGCGTCCTGTGTTTCTGTTCCCGAGACAGCCGCTGTCGGCTAATGCGTCATTAAAAAGACTGCTGCATACGTTGGCGTTACCCGGGGCCCTCTTTCAGTAATGAACTCCCTAACGCAGAGAAACTCGGGCCTTGTTCAGAGGCGAACCGAGGCCTCTCGCAGCGCCGCGGCCGACAGAGAGAGAGAGTCCGACGGCGACGACTACGAGTCCCGTCGCGGGGAAGAGGAGGAGGACGACGGCGGAGACGCCAAGGAAACGCGCCTCACGCTGATGGAAGAAGTGCTGCTACTCGGACTGAAGGACCGGGAGGTTTGATAACGCCGCATTCGCTCGGTTATCAATTCCAGCAGCTGGCTAGCTCTCTGAATTAGCCACTACAACAAATATAGGATCCTGTTTGTAAAGTCACAGCTAGGGTTAGGTTATATAGGGATATAACCGGGATATAACTAACGCTGGGGGTCAGTTATCTAGATATGACCGGTATATAACTAACGCTAGGGGTCAGCTATTTAGACTTGACCGGGATACAACTAACGCTAGGGATCAGCTATCTAGATATAATCATTTGTCGACTATGTAGCTAACCTAGCTAACAGAGTTATGCCTGTACGAGTAGTTTTCAACCTTAAGAACAGGATGTGTTCGCCTGCAGATGGACTGTAATGGTTAAGACATCTGTTTGCTTTGGCTCTAGTCGGTAAGGGCATGAATTCCACTCCTGACATGACAGAAAGGCCATTTTAGACTTAACGTAGCCTTTTGGTCTTTCGAGTATGAGGATTACGTGAATATAATTGAACCTTAATACGTTAACCTTGACAGTCAGTAGTTCACACCAACTAAAATGGAAGAAATTCTGTGTGTGTGTGTGTGTGTGTGTGTGTGTGTGTGTGTGTGTACTCACACACAGAACAAGCACACAGTAAATAGAAGTGAACATCCCTTGCAATAAAACTGTGATGCCTTTGAGCTGAGTTGCCAAAGTGAAATTAATCTCACATGTTGAGATTTGACGAGGCGGAACAGTTTGAAGGTTTTGGTTTAACAGTTTCAGAGTTAAGGTTTAACACAGGAGTAAGTGACAAATGGTGTTTAGAAATCACGGAAACCCACAACTACATCCTGCTGTTTCAGGCACATTGTTTTAAAGCCCTTACAGTTGTATTATGTCGTAAGTGTGCAGGTGTTACATTTCTCTTCTCCTGCAAGCTGTTGTGTGAGGTGAGTTTGCTGGTGAAGGCAGCTGCCTGTGTGTGTCTGCAGGGTTATACCTCCTTCTGGAATGACTGCATCTCCTCAGGACTGAGGGGGTGTATGCTCATCGAGCTGGGACTCCGAGGACGCCTGCAGCTCGAACCATGTGGCATGAGGAGGAAAAGCCTGCTCACCAGAAAGGTCATTCTCTCTCTCTCTCTCTCTCTCTCTCTCTCTCTCTCTCTCCCACTGATGCTCTCCGGTTCTCTCTCTCTCTCTCTCTCCCACTGATGCTCTCCGGTTCTCTCTCTCTCTCTCTCTCTCCACTGATGCTCTCTGGTTCTCTCTCTCTCTCCCACTGATGCTCTCTGGTTCTCTCTCTCTCACTGGTGCTCTCTGGTTCTCTCTCTCTCTCTCTCTCTCTCTCACTGGTGCTCTCTGGTTCTCTCCCTCTCTCTCTCTCTCTCTCACTGGTGCTCTCTGGTTCTCTCCCTCTCTCTCTCTCTCTCACTGGTGCTCTCTGGTTCTCTCCCTCTCTCTCTCTCTCTCACTGGTGCTCTCTGGTTCTCTCCCTCTCTCTCTCTCTCTCACTGGTGCTCTCTGGTTCTCTCCCTCTCTCTCTCTCTCTCTCACTGGTGCTCTCTGGTTCTCTCTCTCTCTCTCTCTCTCTCACTGGTGCTCTCTGGTTCTCTCTCTCTCTCTCTCTCTCTCTCTCACTGGTGCTCTCTGGTTCTCTCTCTCTCTCTCTCTCTCTCTCTCTCTCTCTCACTGGTGCTCTCTGGTTCTCTCTCTCTCTCTCTCTCTCTCTCTCTCTCACTGGTGCTCTCTGGTTCTCTCTCTCTCTCTCTCTCTCTCTCTCTCACTGGTGCTCTCTGGTTCTCTCTCTCTCTCTCTCTCTCACTGGTGCTCTCTGGTTCTCTCTCTCTCTCTCTCTCTCTCACTGGTGCTCTCTGGTTCTCTCTCTCTCTCTCTCTCTCACTGGTGCTCTGGTTCTCTCTCTCTCTCTCTCTCACTGGTGCTCTCTGGTTTTCTCTCTCTCTCTCTCTCTCTCTCTCTCTCTCTCACTGGTGCTCTCTGGTTCTCTCTCTCTCACTGGTGCTCTCTGGTTCTCTCTCTCTCTCTCTCTCTCTCTCTCTCTCTCACTGGTGCTCTCTGGTGCTCTCTGGTTCTCTCTCTCTCTCTCTCTCTCACTGGTGCTCTCTGGTTCTCTCTCTCTCTGTGCGTTTGTGTGTGCGTGCGTGTGGTCATTTCTGTGGATGTTTTGTGCTAGTTTCTGTCTGAATTAGACATTTTTGAAGTTTTGGTACTTTTTTGACCTCCAGTGCATCAGGTAGGATGGGAGAGTAATTCTTATATACAATTGCAGGCCAACCGTTTCAATTAAATGATATCCAGAAGCATATTAAAAATCATTATTATATATTTTCTGGTCACAAAAACGGTTGAAAAGTGATTAATTGCTTGTCCTTGTTGTCGTTTGTGTCTCCAGGTGATCTGTAAGTCAGACGCCCCTACTGGAGACATGCTGTTAGATGAGGCACTGAAACATGTGAAGGAGACGCAGCCCCCTGAGACAGTGCAGAGCTGGATCGAGCTACTGAGTGGTGAGCAGACATGCGCATGCCTTTCAGATCAGTTTGTAGCAGTTTTCGTTCACTTTGCGTAGCAAAATTCCCAGTGTTGGGTTGACTGTAACAGTGCTTGTTCGTGTCCAGCAGGAGTTACATTAGATGTTACTAGATTGTTGATTAAACACTGGGGAATGTTCTAGACTTGCCGGGGTTTCATGGTATGAGATCATGTCGAATGGAAAGCCCAAAGCATCTCAGAATGCACTTTTACCGCAGTGCCGGCAGGTTCCCCCATAACGCGTACACCCTGCTGCCAAAACCTGGTTGCTGGGAGCAACATAATCATACATGACTGGAAAATCCTGGAAAGTGTTTGTGTGTGTGGGTGTGTGTAGTGTTTTGTTTTTAGGTAAACCTCATGTTTCTTGGGTTTGTCCCAGTAACCCTGCATTCTCCTACAGGATCAATGTTTTGTCTGTCTGTCTCACTGTGCATATGGACACTGGATTCTGGACTATAAGTGAAATACTGAATGATAGTGTAAAGATGGATCCTAATAAATCAAATTTGACAGTTTCAGTGGCTTTTATGTAAAATGTTACCTCGATTAACCACTAAATTCACTAGTATTTATAAATAGCATGCTCACTAAATATTAATCAAATATTCCTCTATGCCAAACCAGTACCTGTACTAAAAACAGCTTGGCGCCCACCCTGATGTTGTAGCATTGTCTAAGATCATTGCCTGAGGTGACCCCATGCCGTGGTTATCTGTGGCAGGCGAGACCTGGAACCCTCTGAAGCTGCACTACCAGCTGCGAAACGTACGCGAGCGTCTGGCCAAGAACCTGGTGGAGAAGGGCGTGCTCACCACGGAGAAGCAGAACTTCCTGCTGTTCGACATGACGACGCACCCCCTCACCAACAGCACGGTAAAGCAGCGGCTGGTGAAGAAGGTCCAGGAGGCGGTGCTGGACAGATGGGTGAACGAGCCGCAGCGGATGGACAAGCGTCTCCTGGCGCTGCTCCTGCTGGCACACTCGTCAGACGTGCTGGAGAATGCCTTCGCCCCACTGCTGGACGAGCAGTACGACCTGGCCATGAAGCGCGTCCGCGTCCTGCTTGACCTCGACCCTGAGGGCGAGGCGGCCAAGTCTGGCGCCAACGAGCTGCTCTGGGCCGTCGTGGCCGCCTTCACCAAATGAACCTGGTGGAAAGAGACACAAGACACATGGGGAGAGAGACAGATGGGGAGAGAGAGAGAGAAAGAAAGCAAGAAAGAAAGAGAGAGAGACTAGACCTGAAGCTCACTGAGCTGCACCCAGAACTTTGGCCTTGGAGCTTGGTTTACTGAACCTTAGAATGGTGGCGGTTATACATACCAGTGATGAAGGAGATGATGATGGTGGTGGTGATGATGATGATGATGATGATGATGATTATAAGTGATTCTCATGTTGAGTGATGACATGCCCTCTGCCTTCCACAGATGTGTTGCCCTGGCTGTTAGCTGACACATGATTGCTGTCTGCTTTAAGGATTCACACAGTTAAAGCATTTGTATCACTAATAGGGTTCAGGTGTGCTCTAAACGATGAAACCCTCAGAGCTTCTTTACCGCCCTGGCCATGACTCTGATCTCATCTAGAAGCTTCTATAATCCTAATCTTGGTCTTCTTGACATAGACCTGTGTTGGTATGAGGAAAACAGATTCAGATTTTACCCAAGCAGACGGCAACTTCTTCACCCTGTGGTTACCAGATGAAGACGTTCTTTTGCACATTTAAGAAGAAGAAAAGTCCAGTGAGGTTATCTATCTGGTCGAGGCATTCAGAGAATTGATGTGAGTGGCAATGAAAATATTGCAATACAGTTTGTTTCTCTTCTTTATATTTTACCATGCCACTTTTGTGATGTCCCCTTAAAAGTGGTGTTAGTGTTTAGTGTTTTGGCTAGATAAGACATCACTGCACCACAGTCGAAGAAGTTTATTTGTCTCCTGTTCCTCATGTGGCACTTAGGAAGACTACTGACACCCAGCAGGACTGGTGACCCCTCACAACCCCCCGTCCAGGGTTCAGTATCTCTGCTGTTAGTATCTTATTCAAGATTAGCACTTTCCCTTAGAAACCGAACGTGTGGCCAAAAGCTCTTCTTGGTGTTTGAGCTGTTTGTAGATCTCACAACTCCGCTTTCTTCGAGATGAGTAGCGCCCCTTAATTTTACACCAAGCAAAATTATATTTGGCTCTTGCGCATTTCTTAAAGCAGGTAGACTGAATACATTTATTTATTTATTGTTCTGGTCCCGCAGGGGACTGGGGTCATGATCCAGCCTGCGTCGTTCACAAGCTCTGCTGAAGGCAGAAGACAAGGTCATTTTTCGGCTAGCTGGAGTATTTGCACTTCCCATGACTTGTTTTTCTTGGTAGTACCACATCGCCTCTGTGGGACAAATGCTACTTTGGACCACTTCAGGAGTCGGTTGTAGTTTGAGTTCATGATAATATTTAACATCTAATTTTTGGTGGCCATAAAGACACACTAATAGTTTCCTCAAGAACATCTGTGATTGCTTGTACTTTTTACTGTCTGTCCTGAAACATCTGTATCCTTTATTTTATGTTGCTAAATTGTCTTTCATTGTTTTGAGTTTTATTGTGTCCACACAATATACCATTTCAGGGTTTTTTTGTTTTTTTTAATGCTATCATTTTTTGTTTCAGAAATTCATAAGTCATTCTTGTTTTATTCTCCATCTGTTTTTGTTTTGTTTTTTCCTCTTATTTGAGCTCTTCTTTGGTCATTCCGCTTTCTTTTTGTTGGTATTGTTGTGTACGAGGACCGGTCCCTGGAGAGAGGAGCAACGTTCTCTCTGCTTTGGACAAGTTGGGGTTTCACTTATTGACCTACTGTTAGTTAACCATAATTAATGATGTATAAATATAGACATTGAGAAAACAGCTCAGATTTGTACACCTGCTTTTTACAGTGTAATAAACGATGATCCTTCAAGTGCCTGAACTGGATGCAAGGTAAACTCTCCGCCTGCCTGGTTCGTCTTTCCCAGTACTAGCAGATTTGCAAATTGCTCATCTGGCCAGTATTTCAGGAAGCATGATTTTCCCAGTTCAATTTCCCAGTTAGGTCAATAAATACCCAATAAATCCAAGATTGCCATCTAATTAGGTTAATGTTGGGCACACGCTTACAAAGTTTTAATATTTAGTGACCCTCCAGTATCTCCATGCCTTTCATGAAGAGAATTATTGGTATAAAATAGGGTATAGTTTGCATGAAATTTACCTTGCATCATCGGAAGCCCGATGTGGAGGTGTTTACAGTTTTTTTTAGAAACTGCATTCAGTCTCCTTCATGTCTGATCAGTGTAACTGAAAGCTGAGCTAGTGTGTGTGTAGCGTACTATGATAATTCTCAAAATCAGCATTAGGTTAAGGTCTGTGCTCTTGACATAATCCCGAGGCTCCGTTTGCTCCACTGTCCAGTTCTGCAGTCAGGCGTGTTCATTACAATACCGGTGCCAGAGCCACACAGTTCTCACGTCTGAGCAGTATTCTATTTATTTATTTATTTATTTATTGGATAACACATGAGTTTGGTATCTTAAACATTTTTAATATTTTATTGTGCTACCTGGGACTTTAAGCCATGTGTCAGGAGCAGCTAGTAGGTGAAGTGAAGAGGGTGGTGGGATAGAGAATGCCCCCCTGAAGGCGAGGGCAGTGGGACCATCATTCAGGTGGGGTGGTCACAGCACTCAGGTGAAGTGACTACGGTTGACTTTACGCCAGAGGCTTATAAAGAGCTTTACCTCCACCAACCTCCGAGTGCGTTGACCCCCAAATATCAGCAATCTCTAAAGTCCTTTGCAAAGGACCCCTTTAAAAACTAGTGCTCCTATAAGTGCGTGGGAATTTCTTAGAACTTGGTACACTAGGGAATCTGAAAGCCGATTGGTCCAAGAGCTGTCTATGATCTGTAATCCTGAACCTAACCTGTTCCATAGGAGGTTAGGTGTGCATCATAAATTGCCATGGTAATGTAGGCTGGTAAAGAGTAATCCAATATCATTACCAAGTACACGCTTAGATCAAATTAACCTTAATATTAGCTGACAAAGCAATAATTCCTGGCTTTTGAAATGGTCACCAGGACTCCATGGCTTTTAGGTTAAATTAATTAGCTAACTGGGCAATTCTGCTTTGTAAGATACTGTCTAGGTTCTTGAAAGAAGTTGCTGATTAAAAAAAAAAAAACACAAGCTTTCATTCTGCTACATGTACTCCATTTTCATGTATATATACCACGGTGGCCACTGACTTGATAAATGTAGTTATTTAGTAAAGAAAGTCAAGACAACATTTGGGAATTTTTTTTTTTTTTTTTTTTTGGTATTAAATCTTATCCTTGGGTTCTGGTGTAACTGATAATACAACAGCCTCAATAACAACTTAAAGATGTATTTATTTATTTATGGCTTCACAGAAATGAGTCACTTTCAACAAACTATCAGACTGAAACCAAAAGAGGAAATGAACTGAAACCTCAGTTCGTTCCAGGAGGGTGGACGTATTTATCGGTACTCAAAGAGTGTTATTCAGAAGCAATACACCAGTTCATAGAATTATCTTGCTTCTTCCCTGCTGAAAGTATATTGGGTTTCTAGTTGACAGTAAACAACTTCAGGTGGTGACAATACAGAAAAATCAGCCTTCTCTGCTAGTGAAGGAGGAGTGTGAGGAACATGTCTGGGGGATGGATAGGGTAGTGTGATGGAGACTATCCCCCCTGAAGGAGAGGGCAGTGGGACAGAGACTGTCACTCAGGTAAGGTGGTCACAGCAATCCTGTTGGCTCCACTCACATCAGAGGAACAAATATAGGCAGCTGAACTAGTAAAGGCTGTTGTGGAACAAACAACCAGTCAGGAGACTAATATAAAATAGACTGGGATGGATATGGTCTTTTGCACCCTTGACCATAAGTTAAACTTTAGATTATGAGCACTGTTCTTTGACATGAAGGATCTGCTAAATGTGTGATGACAAAACGGTTACAAGACTGGTCGTTTTCAAATTTATTACAATGACATTTCATAAACATTAGGAAAAACAATAACATTTCAACCACTGTACACACAGCGCCATGAAATATTTGATTACTTAAATCACATGATTTTCTTTGGGTCTCTAGTTCCTTGGTAGTAGGTCATGTCAATCTAAGTGAGACCTAAATGAAAGCTACATGCACAAAGCAACAACATCATTACCACTGCATATTCCCAGACGTGTACGAGCGTCAGCCTGTCGGTTCGAAGTCTTCCGCAGATCTTAAAGTAAATGAAGAACAAAGCAGAGCCAGCCAAAGCCTGTCGCTGAGGTTTGAGTGTGCCATTTCAGTCTCTTCGCATAAATGAATTAAGGACTTCCAGTGTCCAGGGATTGTGTCCGCAAAGGTGTCCATGAGCTCCTCGTCGTTCCACTTGCGCCAGTTGTTCCGGTGAACCGGTCGCACGGACAATGCGCCATAGTCGGGAGCGTATTTACCGGTCACGAAAATGCTTGATTGCCTTCCAACAGCGATAGATTAGGTCACGTACTGTTCTCCGATCTGTTCTGTTCATTTAATCTTCACGACCGGTTTGTAGTTTCTGGCAATCAAATGCAGCAACACGTATTTCCAGTTGATCATATCTCCCATTCTGCGCAGCTGGCACGCACATTCAGACACAACGGTTTGCTCTAGAAAGAGGTCGGAAAGCCAAGAAATTAATTGACATGGTCTGTACAGCCAACCTGTCTAATTACCGCAAGAAAACCAAACGTTTGAAGATGAAAACTGTCTGATATTGAAATGACTGTAGTTGGCATTTACCTTTGCTGGCCATTTTCAGAAGACTTCGGAAGAGTTCTGCCGTGCTTGGAGGAAAAGGGACACTGATCGTACACTTGTAGCGCACACACCGATCCGTGTGTCTAATAAGGTAGTCTCTACCGGCTATACTTAGGTCTTGAGTTTATATATCTCTCATGTTCTATCTCTCATGTGATGCAGAGACGGGGCGGTCACAGGAATTCCCGTTCACGTCACGGGACTAGTTCCTGCTTGTTTGTTTATAAGGTATTTGACACCGGATCGCTCATTTAGACGGGCCTCCCGAATCCACTGATTTAAAAGCTTTAGTTAAACACCTTTTGTTAAATCCCTGGAAGTTCTGCTTGTTCCCCGTTTCTGTAATCATCCTATTTTATAATATGGACTTTTATAGCAGTGTATACTTTACGCAGGGTTCATCACCAAGATTTCAAATTAAAACGGGTATTCGTCAAGCGTGTCACATTTCCCCATTGTTTTATTAAATATTATCCCCAATATTATATAGGTTATTTTAGCTGCCGAATTGATATCTATCTATATTAAGATGTTGACATAGAGGGTATAGATATCCTGGCTCGAGCAACAGTTTGATAACAACACTGCTTTATTTTTTGAAAAATTTTAGGGAAAATTTTAGGGAAAATTGCGTGTTTTGGGTTTATTTGACATTTATATTTACGTCATTTAGCAGACGCTCTTATCCAGAGCGACTTACAAAAGTGCTTTGTCATTTACTCATAGAATATATCCAAGTACAGTACAGTAGGTTAGAGTCCAACATACCAGTGAACTAGAATACTGTAGAATACAGGAATGAATGCTGATACCTAGAAGTGCAAAATACATAAGGTCTATCTTAAACAATAAGTGCTAGAAACAATAAGTGCTAGAGTTTGTTAAACAACATAAACAATACCCTATAATAAGTATTAATTTAGTCAGTCAATATGGGAGCAGTGTCAGTTGTCCTTTAAATATTCTGCAAATAGATGGGTCTTCAGTCTGTGTTTGAAGACTGCAAGGGACTCTGCTGTCCGGACAGCAAGCGGGATTTCATTCCACCATCTTGGAGCCAGGACAGAAAATAGTCTCGATGCTTGTCGTCCATGAGACCTGAAGCAAGGTATTTCAAGCTGAGCCATACTTGAGGTTCGAAGTACTCGAGGTACAGATCGGGCTTTGACCATTGACCTCATGTATGAAGGGGCTGGTCCATTTTTGGCTTTGTAGGCAAGCATCAAGGTTTTAAATTTGATGCGTGCAGCTACAGGGAGCCTCTGTCTTAGTACAGTCTATCTTAGCACAGTCTGTTCTAACACAGTCTGCCTTTACACAAGTCTGCTCTAGCACAGTCTTCACCTGCACAGTTAATTCCCCTCACCATCTAACTCCTCACTAGGTGAGGAGTGCCCACACATTATTCCCAGCTTTGTTTTTCAGTGACATGTCACATGCAAAAGTTCAAACAGGCTCAAAGGGAGGGACAAGTTCACCCTAAAAAGTGCACTGACCTAAAGTCTGTACCCTTCTTAGCACTATGAAGAATGGCACCTTTAACATATTTAAATATATCTGCTTTTCTTTTAACCTATTTAAGAGTTTTACATGATAATTTTGTCAATTCAGTAGTGGTGCATACGCTGGAATTTTAGAACATTGTGTAGAATTTTCATACAAGTCCTGGGAAAAGAACTCTGCAGGGGTCAAAGTTCGTGCTAAATATAACGGGAAACGTTGTTTCTTCATGGCTCCTGGCTCAGCTGTGCGGTCCACACCTCTGTTTACTCTAAAAGCCAATGAAATCACCCAAACAGTCAAGGTTTTCCCTCAGAACATTAGCCACCAACCATCACAAGCCCCGCCCCCAGACACACACCGCTAATGGAAAAGAGATGGCGTGATGTGCAGGTGGGTTGTGGGGTGTGTGTGGGGGGGTGTGTGTGTTGGGGTTGCGGTTGAGGGCACAAGATTGCTCCGTCTGGCCAGCAGATGATGCCACTTTGCTATGCCCTGGACGACTGACCCCAAACCCCAAAAGTCAGCAATTCTGCAGTGTGTGTGTGTGTGAAAGAGAGAGAGAAAGAATCACCAGTGTAACAAACAGGAAGTCTTGTATGAGAAACCATTATTTTCCTCCAGTGAAACCTTGAAGGCCATTAAGTTCAAGTTCAAGTTCGGTTTATTTGTCACATACATAGTCATACATGGTATAACTCGCAGTGAAATGGTGGAGAGTGCTCTGTCCACACTGAGGAAAAGAAAAGAAAACAGGGGTGCATAGAGAAAAATATATATATGCAAGATAAAAAAATAAATAAATAAATAAATATATATATATATATATATATATATATATATATATTCTATGTATATTACAGTGTATTACTGCTGTAGAGAATTGTGCGCTGTGGTAAAAATGCTAATTGTTAGCTGCTAGTTATACAGAAACAACTACACTCTGCACAGATTAGTCATATGATAGATAACCATCCCTTCCTGAGCAATCTCTCTCTTTGTCTCTCTCTTATAGTGTTTCTCTAGATTCCTGTATACTGAGTCTATTCCGTCCCTGTGTGTGTGTAGCTGTCTGGGTTTATGACACTAGGGGAAGAGGTGAAAAGGTCAAGCCCCTGGGGTCATAACTTAGGTAGGCTCCCCATGGATGGCCCCACTATGCCCTTCTGAGGTATTCTCAGGTATTCTCCCTGGTTTATTCTCCCTGGTTTATGGCAGAACTGCTCTTTCCTGTTACATTTCACTTCACGCCTTATTTCAGCCTCCTTCCCCCTTTCAGTGAAGAAGCTCGAGTCTCCCTCACTCAGAGGCCTTCAGTCCTCTGCCTGGTCAGACTGGGTCCACCAAGCCCCCAGTTCAGGACAGGTTGAACTGACCAGGACATTGTGCAGCACATTGTTAAACACCACATGCCCCTTGTGAAAGCCAGATAGTATGCATGGAGGTGAAGAATTTAATCTGAGGAGAGAGGAGAAAAAGAAGTCAGAGAGTTGGATGTTGGGGAATGCACGTTGGTTGGAGGAGTGGGAACAGTGGAAAAGAACTGGTGGATTGCTGCAACCTTCTCCTCAAAGAAGGTGATAAAATCCTCTGGAGGAAGAGATGAGGAAGGAGGGGGAGGGGAGGATTAAGGAGAGAAGAAAAAATAGTGAAGAGCTTGCGTGGATCAGATAATGATCATTCAAATTTCACTCTGTAGTAGGATGACTTTGTAGATGTTACTTCCAGTGAGAACTTGGAAAGGAGAGACTTGTATGAGCAGAGCTCTGAATCTACGTGAGATTTCCTCCACCTCCTCTCTGCAGTCCTTAGTTCTCTCCTGTGGCAGTGAAGTGTTTCTGTTAGCCAGGGGGCAGGTGGGGAGGACTTAGCAGGTCTAGAGGAGAGAGGGCACAGAAGACTCATTGATGAGAGTGTAGAAATGAAAGAATTTGTAACTGTATCCAAAGAGAGAGAGGATAGAGAGTCAGGGTGAGGAAGGGTGGACAAAATAGTAGAAGTAAGGGAAGAGGGAGTTATGGAGTGCAGATTGCGATGGAAGGAGGAGGAACATGTTGGAGAGGACTGGATGGAAAGAGAAGGAAGGAGAGAGAGAAGGATAGAAAGTGATGGTCCGAGAGGTGGAGGGGGGTGACTGCAGTGTCTGATGTTGTGGTGGTGCGGGTGAAGATCAGGTCCAGAACATTGGCCGCTGTGAGTCAGAGGAGAGTGGTTGAGGGTGAGGTCAAATGCTGTCTGATGGAAGTTTGAAGTCACCAAGGAGAATGAGTGGATTTCCTTCAGTGGGGAAATAACTCAGGAGGATGTCGAGCTCATCAATGAAGTGATCTAGGGAACCTGGAGGGCGGTAGATGACAATAAGACGTTTGGTGGGGAAAGACACTGTAATGGCATGAAATTCAAAAGAGGAGATGGAAAGAGTAGAGAAGGAAAGTGGAGTGAAACCTGTGCCACCACCCCTGCTGAGACGCCTCGGAGAATGTGTGAATGAAAAGGCAGAGGACAGGGCATTGATATCACACTTTGATATCACATTTTAAATGTGGATGTTATTGAGCCTAAATGTATTTCATCTAATAAATATCATTATTCGGTGTAAATATATTCATATTTGCAAATGTAAAAAGCAAACTTTTTCTAATTTATTTATGTGCTGCTTTACCAAATAAACACACTCTTGAGAAGCCCTCATTTTAAAAAATCATTTAACTTTGTGTCTTCTTGCGTTATGCCTATGGCACTTGTTTACTCTTATGTATGTTTTTCACTTAATTTTCCCATGTTTGCACTGTACATTTTTGTTGGCATAAAAAAGAAAGAAAAAGAGAGAGAACTTGTCATGACTTGTCAGGATGGCTTGCACAAGAACTGATTCTCTGCACCAATCACATTTACAAGGACCCATTCTCTGCACCAATCACATTTACAAGGACCCCTGCACCAATCAGATTTACGGAGGAATCAGTAACTCCTTCTATCAGCAGTGTCTACAGCAGGGTTGGGCAATTAATTTTCCCATGGGGCCACATGAGAAATTGGAATGGTTTTAGAGGGCCAGACTAATATACTTAACTCAGTTCTACCCAATACCTATATACTGTATACAGTATATATACTATCCCTTTATTTAAAAAAATTACAGTAAATGAAACATTACAATAACATGAAAATGTGAATTATAGCACAATATAGCACAATTTAACAAACTTTTTTTTTTTGAAAATGAGTATCTTCTGCAGCATTTAAAAAAAACTAGCATCACAACTTTACACAAAAAAAAATCTAGTTTTTCAAAGACCAGCATCATATTAACTTTATACAAAAATGTTCAATGAGAGGAATCTAGCCTGATTTGGGCTTAACAAGTGCATTGAGGTCAGGTTGAATATCTGAGGTGGATATGCGAAGGAAAGTGCACAAGTGATCATCACTGAGAGGATCTGTATCTGGATTTGTTGAACTTCATTACTGAGAATGTTTGTTCACATAGATAGGTAGACCCAGAGAGAACTAACATCCTCCAAGCATGCCTCCTTATGTGTGGAAAGTTTTCCTCTTTGAGAGAAGAATAAAACTCCAGCAGCCAGTAGATTGTCAAACTGCAGATCAATTGAGTTCAAGCTGGACATCACTGGGTGCATTATCCACACGGCATGTAAAGGGAGAGGAAATCAGAGAATGGCTTACTGTTTCTTACAGTTTTGTGTGATATTACAAAGCTGGTCCTGATGGCTCCATCCCTGGATGAGTGGAGCTTTGTAAAAAATCCTTGCTGCCTTTGCAGTTTCGCTAGCAAATCTTCAGATGCCCGTGCCCGCTCAGCCTCCGTCAAGTTCTTGTATTTCTCTGCGTTTAGTCTCGTAATGGCGATTCAAAGTGTAATCCTTAAACACAGCTATCTGCTCTCCACAAACTAAGCACACGGTTTTACCTTTGACTTCAGTAAATAAATATTTAGAAGTCCATTCCTTGTTAAAAACTCTGTCAATCTTTCTTTTTTTTAAGAAATATTTAAGGGTTAACGGCTAACCTTGGCTAAGAGCTAACTCCCAGCTATCCAACTCATTTATTGAGTCGTTTGAGTTGAAAGTGCATAAGCGCACTGAGCGGAAGACGCAAATTTAAAAAACAAAAACAAAACGGTTGCCTTCAAAATAAAAGCAGTGTAGTTGTATTTTGTCAAAGTCCTTGATGTCGTGCGCCTATCACAGTGAAATAGGTGTCGTAGTTACACATTTACTTTTGACTTCAAATTTTCCAACGATCTCCCGCGGCCCGTACAATGTCCAGGTCTGCTCTACAGCGCTGCCGTGGCAGAGCAGGTAAGTGTCAGGTTGGAGTCCTGCAGCCTGTGCGGCTGTTGTGAAGATAAGACTTGTACATCCTCTACTGAATTAAATGTTTCCATTACTGTTTTATTATATATTTATACGCATTACGAAGAGAAGATGCCGTCTGCGTACATACAGTCCAATTTAGTCACCGTTAAGTTCGGTCCATGACAATTCAGTTACCCAAACACTGATGAATTAGTCATTATTCCAAGGTAAGTAAGGTGTAGTAAATATTGAGCTCCGAGATTATCTGTAGCCCACACTGGAGTTTGCATGGGCATAGTGTAGCAAGAGCACACCATTCTAGTATATTAATGTGTATATTTGGGGGGACAGTATTGCAGGAACATAAGGAGTAAGCTCTAACGTTTTTGACTCGCGGCGTGACGATAAAGTGTAGGCTTATTTGATTTGATGTCAGTTATAGTTATATATTCATAAGTGAAGTAATTGATACTTCTGTCACTGTGAGCTTTACAAATATGGTATAACAGGAACATGAATACAGTCCATTGCTGTTACTTAGAAAACCGAGACGCATCCGACGCAGACCAGGGTCACACTAGACTTCATTTCCCACAGTGCAGCGCGGCAAGGCCCAAGCATCTTCGCGGCGCCGTTTCTTTGTAGAGTTCGGTGGCGCGCGCAGCGGGGAAGCTCGTAGAAAATAGCTCGTGGTCCACATCGATCCAGCTCTTGTCCGACACGATTGACCTGAAAAACTCGGACTTCACCTGCTGCAACTGCAAGTAAGTGTTGCAAATAGTCGCGTGGCGCGTATTTCTTGCATTCACGAAAGAAGCGTGTGTGTGTGTGTTCAGGAGAATGTGCTCGGGCCTGGGTGGATTTCGTGGAGTAGTAACGGCGTAGTAGCTGACATTTCCTCTAAGCCATCTTCCCCCGCACCTGATAATAACGTACAGTGAGGTAGCGAACTTAGCTGTCTAGAACCGGACGGCCTGAACGTGTAGAGACAGAACAGGTGTGTATTCGTACCCTCGTACTGGTGGACACAAACTATGCGATGCGTTTGTAGCCGCGCAATTTCATGCAGAGTCACCTGGTGACCAAAAATGACACCATGTCTGAAAATCCAGTTATGGCCGGATATAGCTCTACGAGTCATACACTATTGATTATTATTGTTAGTTTAGTTTTTTTCCTGCATTCACACAGCTGTAAATGTGTTCTAGTTTCCTGAAATGCTCAGGTTTTTTTTTTTTCCTTTTGTAAGCCTAAGTGTGTTTGATCACATTGTGCATTGTTAAACTGTATCTTCAGAATGCCCAAGTCAAAAGAAGTGCTGTCCTCGACCTCCAACAGTGATTCTGAAAGCGAACCTGACACAAAGGTATGAACCTCTGACAACCTCTCCAGAAGCCAACAAGAAGAAACAGTCCGTCAGAGTTTGTTTGTGGTAAATGTATGCTGTGGTACCCCCGTCACAGGCCAAGAGGAAGAAGCAGGCCACGGCAGAAAAGCCAGCAAAGAAGCAGAAGAGCGGAGAGTCTTCGAAAACGTCCACTGCGTCCAAGAGCAGCAGCAATAAAAATGAGAACATGTTCCAGGTCAGGAGTCTGGTGTCCCCACACAGCGAGCAGAAAGACGACATGTTTACGTGTTTGAAACAGTGGGCTGAGTGGTTATGTTGTGTGTTCTCTAAGATAGGAAAGATGAGGTACGTGAGCGTGAGAGACTTCAAAGGGAAGGTGCTTGTTGATATCCGCGAGTACTGGATGGACCAAGAAGGTGAAATGAAACCAGGAAAGAAAGGTGAGGAGTTCTGTCCTTCTCTTTATCCGCACAACACCACTGATTCTCAGACCAGAGGTTGTAGCTTCCTGTTGCACGTTTGTGTATTTTTTTGGTGATGAAATTAAATGCTAATTGGTGTTCTTGGATTACATCAGATCAGTCATTTTTGATTTTAATCTGTAAACCAGTTTCTTTTACAAGTTATCCTCTTTAAGATACATGCTTATTCTTCATGCTTATGCCTTTAAACACATTAATAAAAATGTATGCATTGTTTTGGTATTATAAGGTGCATGTTACATGGTAATAATTCTAGGTTGGGGGGAGGGTCTTAGATTAGGGGGCAGGGCTTGCATTACCTTCCACTGAGGCCTTTCAAGTAGGAAAAACAAAACCATGATATGCTGATGTAAAAGTCAGTTTACAAAGTAAAAGTCCTTATGAGGATTTTGGTTCAATCCCCTGTATTTACTGAGTATCTTAAGATAGGCTGTAGAATGAATTGGTGAAATTGACTGAGTGATAGAAATGAAAGGCAGAACCTTTTTTTTCTAACCTGATCCTGTACAGCTCTGGTGAAAGCACTGAATGCTTAATTATACGGTTGCTTCATCTGCCTGATGTTCTTCTCAGGAATCTCCCTGAGCCCGGAGCAGTGGAACCAGCTGAAGGAGCAGATCGACGACATCGACGACGCCGTGAGGAGGATATAACAGCTCCATGAAGTTCACAAGCGGGTTTTATTTTTGGTCTCCTTTGTTTTTCTTAAAAAATACTCCCATTCCACATTTTGTATACATTAATCATTCTGAAAGTCCATCAGCATTTTGTTTATTTTAGATTAGGTTTTATTGCCACATTTGGTCAGTTGTTGTATTGTGTATGTTTTTATTGTTGTTGGTTTTTGTTTTGTTCTTTTTCCTGATAACAAAGAAACATACTGAAACATACAAGTTGGGAACTTGAGTAGGTTGACTTTTTGTTCAATAAAGATGACGGAGATGTGAAAAAAAAAAATACTCGTATCATTTCCTATGAATGAATTAGGAGACATTGGCGCTTAAGTGGATCGTTAAATCCTCGATACATGCCCTCGGCGCTTACGTCGTAGTGCGTGTTTGGCCACTAGGTGGCGGTAGAGAGAAGGACAGCTCTCCGCGCGTTTAGGACCCAGCGGCTCCCCACGACGCGCACGGACTGAGATCCCGTAGTCGTTCCGCTATTGCACTCCGACACGGAGCTCCGCATCTGCCTGACCTCCGCGATGAGGGACCTTCACTTCAAGGATAACTTTTGGGTAAGAATATAAACGGTCGACTTCGCGTTATGGTGGGCGCACAAAGCGTCGCAGTGCGTGTATGCGTTAAAGCGCAGCCTACCTGGTAGTGTCGCGCTCATGGACGCTTCGGCTCTGCTTACAAACAGTTCGGGAGGTTTTCGAGTGAATTAAGTGGTTTGTCGGAACTCCCTCACTGGAAGACGGCAACTTTAAATCTTGTCCATATTTCGAAACCCTGCAATGTCGCCGCGGTTAAACAGAAGCCCCGAAGGTTACGGGGTCGTTATGAGAGTGGCTGGAGTATATGGAGTCATATAAATAAATAAAGTCTAAAATTCCATTGAAGTAAATCGAAGAATTCAGAACTATTTTAGCGGGAAATCAATCTGACAAGACACTAAGCATTCACTGGGTTTCATTCACTTACAAATATCTTAAAATCTTTTATTTTGACGGATACGTATTGCTGCTTATGGTTGAAACTATTATTATGTGTCTGGGTCTTTTAGACAAATGAGCAGATTGGGCGGAAAATTATAGTTGAAGCTACACGTCGGAGTAAGAAATGAATGTGATTCCGTAGCGGACTGGGAAGTTGTGCTCCGTTGGTGGTTTTGGTGGGGCTGAAGTCATTTTACTTGCCTGGACAAATGTTTGTTTTTTTTACACTGTATTAAATGGTGTAAGATAATAGTGGAAAAGTATGACATTATATGCTGTTGTACAGAAATATGAATTGCTGACTCAGTTTTCAGAGGAACCGTACTGTCCTCCGTTTGTACCATTAACGTCCGCGGTTCTCTAATGTAACGTTTACAGAGCGGCGATCTCAACAGCACGGCGGGCTACGACGCCGTTATCCAACATCTCAACGACGGTAAGAAGACATGCAAAGAGATCGAGGATTTTATCAAAGCCAGGTGAGAACCTAACCTCCTGGGGCTGGGGTCTCCATACACAGTTTGTCGGTCAACCACTCCATTAGTCGGAAAATTGATCAGTTATTTAATTAACCAGTCGACCAGTCAAGTGCGTTTCCGAATGGCGTTGATGGACCGGTGTAATGGGTGCACCAGAACCTCATAGTTCCACAGCTGCAGCAGTAGTGTGCGAATTAAGGGCTAGGCGTTTCTAAGTAATCCATCATCTCTCATGTGTTTGCCCTGTTCTCATCTCCTAAGTGCATATCCATTTTTTGAGGGGTTTGTTGCCCTATTTCAGAATGCAGTAATGACATGGTTTCTTTTGCTCTTTCAAGAGGCAGTACCTTTTGGAGGAAACAATCCTTGCATATATCATATTGCATAATGCACTTCAGAGCCTTTGTGTTTAAATTTGGCTGTTGGTTGATTTTGATCCTAACTGAGTGTATTACCGATTCTTTTTGACATGGTCTCAGGTTTTAGTGCAGTTACAGTTACAGGATCATTTTATGCAGATTAATTTTCTTTGCTTGTGTTTTTCACACCAGCTCTTAAACGTCTGCTTCACCACAGAAGCAAGGCGTAAACCTCTTCTCGGTTACACTGCTGAAACCAATCTCTCAGCACTTTGTTTGCTGAAGATTAGAAAGTTCACTTCTCCATAGCTCATCTTTTCATCAGTAGTGTTTTGCTGGGTCATCAGGCAGCAGATACAGTTTTTGTAAGTGGAGCGGACCCGTGTGTCGAACCGGGAGACGGACACAGAACCTCCCTCTTCATAGCATCATCCTGAGATCATATGTAATTGAATTTGATGAAACTTGCACCTGATCTGACCACAACTACGTACTGAAAAAGTGAAAGACCTGTTGTAAGTAATGAGGTCAGAAGCGGTTTTTGGGTTTTTTTGGAAGCGACCTAATCTCAGGTGTGGCATCATCCTCCTCTCCGGCCTGCAGAAGTAGCTGCACACTGTGTCTAACTTTAAATAGCTTTATTTTCCTCATTTCCCCTTCATCTAGGAAATAGTGTGAGGAGAGAGTTTGTACAGTCAAATGACTGCAGTGAGGGTTCATACTGTTTCAGCTCACAGTACACCTGTTCCAGGTAACTGGCACTGCTTTATTTAATCCTGTCCTAGATGGAGAATGGCAACGTATGGACTGGATTGGGAGCCTCTGTTGTGACTCAGGTGCAAAAACTCTTTGTGTTTGTTTGTTTGTTTGATGGTTTGTTTGTTTCAGAGCTGCGATTGAGGAGAAGTATGCCAAGGAGCTGCTGGGACTGTCCAAGAAGGTTTGCGGCCAGAATGAGATGAAGTAAGAGCCTTAAGGGAAGAGCACAGACACGCACACACCTGGCCACACAGGCAGACGCGCACACACCTGGCCACACAGGCAGACGCGCACACACCTGGCCACACAGGCAGACGCGCACACACCTGGCCACACAGGCAGACGCGCACACACCTGGCCACACAGGCAGACGCGCACACACCTGGCCACACAGGCAGACGCGCACACACCTGGCCACACAGGCAGACGCGCACACACCTGGCCACACAGGCAGACGCGCACACACCTGGCCACACAGGCAGACGCGCACACATATTGTCAATGCATAACATTACAGCTTCTGAGTGTTTTTGAAGGCCAGTGTGTCTTTGTGTGTGTTTGTGTGTGCATATGTTTGTTCCTGATGTTGGTTAATTAGCGTGAATGTGCCAGTATGTTTGGATTCCAGAGGTTTGTCACTGTGGTCACTGTTCCTTGTGTGCAATATCCATTATCCTCCGTCATTTGTATTTTGCTGTGTCATTCCTGTACGTGCAGTATGGATATGGATGCAGTTCTGTGTTCCTTATGCAGTTGAGATGGCCTGGATGACACTTTAATAGCTCTGATTAGCTCTGAAGGCTAAGTGCAATTGACTTTCCCTTCTCACGGGCAGTTTCTGTTGGGCTTTTAGTGACTGGTCACATGTCACAGACTGTGTTGGGTTCAGATCTCTTATCTCGTGTGAGTTTCCCCTCTAGTGAAGGCATGTGGAATGATTCATAGTCATTCTGAACTAACGTCACAGGCGTTTGGTTGATTGTCTGTTTTATGTCTTTTTGTCTTTTTAGCACACTGAAACGATCACTTGATGTCTTCAAACTACGTGAGTAGAGGATGTGGATGTGAAACACCATAATGTTTCAAATTGTTTTGTCAATTTCCTTTATGATGAAAGAGTGTTTGTGTGTGTGTTTGTGTGTATGTGTGTGTGTATGTGTGTTTGTGTGAGTCTGTATATATGTGTGTGTGTGTGTGTGTGTGTAGAGACTGAACAGGTGAGTCTGTCTCACCTGCAACTGGCCCAAACTATGAGGGATGAAGCCAAGAAGTTGGAGGAATTTAGAGAGAAACAGAAAGAAGCAAGAAAGAAGGTAAAGCAAAGAAACGCTTCACTAACCATGTGGACTGACCTGCCCGTCTGCAGCTCCGTGTCCAGATCAAATGCACATTTGTTTTCGCAGGTGGAACAGCAGATGGACACATTGCAGAAGCAGAAGGCAACGCAGTACAAGAAGACCATGGAGGTAAAAGATAGATTACCAGATAGGTTACCAAACAGGTTACCAGATAGGTTACCAAATAGATTACCAGATAAGTTACCAGATAGATTACCAGATAAGTTATCACTTCTTTTTTAACTGGTTTTCTGTATCTCGAGGTTAACTGAGTGCTGGTAACATGGTCTTGCTCGCTATACAGATCTGGCTTGTTTCCAGCGCCTCATTCATGATCGGCTTTAAAAGGCATCCAGCTAATGGCTGCCCTTCGGTCAGAGTCATAAAACACCTCGTACAGAGAGTACAGGACTCCAGGACTGTCTGTAGTGGACTAGCAGTGGTGAATTACAGCCTACGTTTGACTGTAAAATGCATGTGAGCCTGTTCTGTGCATCTCTGGAGTACTCTAACACTAACGCCAACACTAACACTGATAAAGCGGTCATTTAGAGACTGCCCGGGGAAATAAGACGGGTGCAGAATAAAGAACTTTGCTATATCAGGTAGTTCCACATTTCATATCATCATTATTTCCTGTGGAAGAGGCAGTGCTGTTCTAACGTCAGACTGCAGCAACCTCTCTGTCACCTTGGTGCTGAGCTGCACTGTAATTTGACAAATTGAAGTAATCTTAAATAAAACCATCATGTGTAGAACTGGGCTACCTTTGTGTGTATTAGCAGCTGTCGGCCCTGCTGCTCTGACACGAATCGATGCTGGAATTGAGACATTGCCGGTTTTCTGCTGGTGTCAGTGCCAACCATCCTTCGGGTCAGGTGAAATAGGCCGGTGAAGAACTTTCTACACATGGTCTTCATCTTGGCTTTTAGCATACGTGAGCAGACGTTAGGAAACGTGAGCACACATTAGGATACGTGAGCAGACGTTAGGAAACGTGAGCAGATGTTCATCTTTTTTCTATGTCTCATTCTGCAGGTTTCTCTGGTGTTTAGATTTGTATGGTCTTTAGGGTTTAGAGGATTTGTGAGGCCTCCAGTTGAAAATGCCACATCAGGAATCAATTTTGGAATCTAGACTTTTTGTTAGATGTTTTTGTACATGCTATACACATGCAGCAATACGTAAGTGGTAAAGAAATCATCAGTTACTTATTGTACCCTGAAACAGCTGGACTTCACTAAGGTGTATGGTTTCTAAATGGTTAATTCAATATTCTCAATAATATACTCAATAGTAATATTCAATTCTCATTAATGTCAAACTCATTGTTTCACTGCATGTCCAGTGAGTGCAGAGACGAAACAAAAGGGTTGACATGGTAACGGACTGTCCTGAGCAGAAGTGCAGAGGTGGGATGCAGGGAACTGAATGTGAGCAGCTCATTACAAAGTAACACGAGACGTCACTCACTGTAACCTTAGAGCAGCGTTTCTGAAAGGAAGGTCAGGATGTGTTCGTTCAGCGTGGACGTGCGCGTGCGACTGGTCCACATGTCCACTGATTCACCCAAGAGGAACAATTGTACTTTTGTGCTACCGCCACAAAAACATTGAACTTATGTTGACAATTCACTTGGGCTTCCTGTGTGCGTGCGTGTGTAGTTATCAAACATCTTGCTTGTTTATATCTCTTCAGTTTTTCTTTATCATTTGCTTCAGCCTCTTCAACTGCAGCTTTAGTTAGATCTGAACTCTTCAGTAACTGTGAATGTGAGCTGTGTAGTTAAGACGGAGGAACCAGTGTCCAGACTCACTGGCAGCTCTACAGATTGTAAGGGGTCAAAAAAAAGTTGATATGCAGTAAGGAACTATAGGCATTTGCTCTAGATTATATCTGGTCTAGGTTTTAAAACAAACACCATTGCTTCTTCTCACTTGGGGACGTAGTCCAAGAGGACCTACGAGCAGAAGTGTCGTGACAAAGAAGAGGCAGAACAAACCTTGAATCGCAGTGCCACCACCAGCAACACCAAACAGCAGGAGAAGGTAGGCCATCCTGCTTCTAGGGGACTCACTCTCCCTCCTCAGACCGTTTCAGAACCGAGTGGTTGGAGGGTTGCGGCTCTAGTTCACACGCTCCTGCTACACTGTTTCAGGTTTATGCAAATCTAGCGCACATGATCTGTGTTCCCATGAAGCCCTTTTTCAACACAGACATGGCATGTTGAGCCAGAGGCCGTGCAGGGCGGTAGGCCCCAGGACTGGGGTTGAAATCCCTCCATCTAGGTGACTTGTTTTTGTTTCCGGAAGCTTCTTTTATGTTCTACTCTGGTGCAAAATGTTCACCTTGCATGCCAGTGGTGACTAGGCAAGGTGGCAGACTCATATCTTAATATGCACTGCTGGGTACATTGTGGTTTGCTGCTGTTCCGTGTGTAGTGTAAACCCTCCCTCGGGGCGACAGGAAATGATGATTCTCAGGTCATGTGTTAGCATCACAGAGGTGAGCTGTGCCTCCCCTTATGCTCAAGCCTGCTTGTTTTTCTCACTTTTGTCACTCTGAGGTTTCAGAGTGGGCAGATGTGTTTTTTCTGGGCTACAATTGAGTGTTTTTAATGGGAGGGATAGAATTAACACAGAGTCTGTAGGTCTAAATGAGTGCACAGCACCGCCGTGGCCGTTAAAGTCTCATTTTAATTAGCCCTCAGAAGTAAAACTGGATTTAGACTCCTAAAGTAGCAGTGAAGGAGGAGATTAAAGTGTTTTACATGTGGAGACCTGACACAAATACACATGCAGTGAAGTCATGCACAAACACCCTCCCTCCCTCCCTCCCTCTCTCTCCCATCCTTTCTCTCTCTCTTTCTCCCTCTCTCTCTCCCATCCTCTTTCTCTCTCTCCCATCCTCTCTCTCTCTCTCCCATCCTCTCTCTCTCTCCCATCCTCTCTCTCTCCCTCCCTCCCTCTCTCTCTCTCTCTCTCTCCCATCCTCTCTCTCTCTCTCCCATCCTCTCTCTCTCTCTCCCTCCCTCCCTCTCTCTCTCTCTCTCTCTCTCTCTCTCTCTCTCCCATCCTCTCTCTCTCTCTCCCATCCTCTCTCCCATCCTCTTTCTCTCTCTCCCTCCCTCTCTCTCTCTCTCTCATCCTCTCTCTCTCTCTCCCATCCTCTCTCCCATCCTCTTTCTCTCTCTCCCTCCCTCTCTCTCTCTCTCCCATCCTCTCTCCCATCCTCTTTCTCTCCCATCCTTTCTCTCTCTCTCTCTCCCTCTCCCATCCTCTCTCTCTCTCTCCCTCTCTCTCCCATCCTCTTTCTCTCTCCCATCCTCTCTCTCTCTCCCTCTCTCTCCCATCCTTTCTCTCTCCCATCCTCTCTCTCTCTCCCTCCCTCTCTCTCTCTCTCCCTCCCATCCTCTCTCTCTCTCCCTCCCATCCTCTCTCTCTCTCTCTCTCTCTCTCTCCCATCCTCTCTCTCTCTCTCTCTTTCTCTTTCCTCCAGCTGTATGCCAAATCACAGCAAGCCAAGCAGTCAGCAGAGGAAGCAGGTAAGCTCTGATGATAGACATGCCTTCAGAAATCTATTTAAAAACAGACTGTGTAAATTACTGTACCCCACCCATAGTTAACATGTCACTGTGGGATTGGTTCAATTGAACTCCAGACAGGATGTACAACCAGAGCGTGTGTGTGCTCGCAAAGATTCGTCAGGACTGGCTGAAAGAGCACATCCACACGTGCCAGGTGAAAAAGTCGCACTTTGGTCACTCAGCATCACATTCAAAAATACACTCAAGTCTTCGAAAAACAAAAAACAACAACAACAAAAAAACCTCACACTAGTCTGTCAGCATCACACAACAAATACACTCAAAAAATACTTGGTGAATGATCATAGTTAGCTTGATTCAAAGGGTTTATGCAAATAATATTTTTCTTTAAACTCAAAGAAAAACTCAAATCAAGTACTTCATTGGTTGAATTCATTTAGTCTGTGTTTATTCTTTCACTTCCTGTTTTGGTCCTCTTGAATCATGTGGGTCAGATATGGAGGATTCCATGATGAACACACACACGCCCTAATGACACTATATTAACACTTTATTAATAAACATGCCATGACACACTCTTCCTCACCCACATCATCTATTTTAACAAATTACCAAAATCACAATGGCAGAATTGTAATTAATCCTCTAATTCTTTGCACAGCCTATCTTAGATATGTGAAATACCAAAAATATAACAAAACTAAAGTGTATTATTTTATGTTTTGACAAAAATAATTTGGTGTCAGTTATAAGAGCCTGGTTGCTTATGTCTGGCGTATGACCAAGCGCTAGTGGGACCCTGACGCAGTGTAGGAATGTGGGTTAATTACCCAGCAAAACGAGGGAGGTGTGGGGTGAGTGCGGGGTCCTCTGGACAGCCATGTCAGTGTTTTGTGTGTTGTTGTGGTGTTTGTTCAGTTTCTGGAGAAGCAGGAAGTGGAGAGAATCAGTACTTTGAGGAACATCGTCTGGACACACCTTAACCACCTCTCCCAGCAGTGCGTCACCAGCGACGAGGTAACTCTACTCTTAAATAGGAGGCATCATGGCCATCTCGTTCCAAACAGAGACGTTTACACTGATCTGCTACCCTTGCTGTGCTAGTCGTCTCCCAGCAGTGTCTGAGGTGTTGCTTTTGTGTGTCAGTTCTCTAAATGAAATGTGAAGCAGTGGTGTGTGTGTGTGTGTGTGTGTGTGTGTGTGTGTGTGTGTGTGTGTGTGTGTGTGTATTGGTGTGTGTACCTTGTCTCCAGCTGTATGAGGAAGTCCGAAGATCTCTGGAGCAGTGTGACATTCAGGAGGACATTGAGCACTTCATCAACCTAAGGAGGACAGGAGACAAACCTCCAGGTGAAATGCACACTATACAATACACACCTTTTATAGAAATGCACACGATATAATACACATGTTCATAGAAATGCACGCTATACAATACACACCTTTTATAGAAATGCACACGATATAATACACACGTTCATAGAAATGCACGCTATACAATACACACCTTTTATAGAAATGCACACGATATAATACACACGTTCATAGAAATGCACGCTATACAATACACACCTTTTATAGAAATGCACACGATATGATACACACGTTCATAGAAATGCACGCTATACAATACACACCTTTTATAGAAATGCACACGATATGATACACACGTTCATAGAAATGCACGCTATACAATACACACCTTTTATAGAAATGCACACGATATAGTACACACGTTCATAGAAATGCACGCTATACAATACACACCTTTTATAGAAATGCACACGATATAGTACACACGTTCATAGAAATGCACGCTATACAATACACACCTTTTATAGAAATGCACACGATATAGTACACACGTTCATAGAAATGCACGCTATACAATACACACCTTTTATAGAAATGCACACGATATAGTACACACGTTCATAGAAATGCACGCTATACAATACACACCTTTTATAGAAATGCACACGATATAGTACACACGTTCATAGAAATGCACACAAAAGTACACAAATTTCTATATTTATACAATAGACACACATAAATACACACATGGATCTTTAAATACATATTCCATTAACAGCAATACATACATGTATATACATATGAACACATGCACCAATAGTTTTTTTTTTGTTTGTTTTTTTAGTATAGTTTAAATCTGAATTTAAACAATTGGAGCCAAATTAACACCTTGAGATGATTTGAGCTTATGTTACTGCATAAATCCGCCCTACGCTAAATATGTTTAGGTTTTAAAGGTGTGCTGTAGACTAACAGGAAGCCCTCAGCAGTAATAACTCCTCCTCCCTCCTTTGATTGGTCCTAGCTCCCATACTATACGAGAACTTCTACACCAATCAGAGGACAGCACCAACTCGACAGCCACCATCCTTCAGCAGGTGAGTGTACATTTTACTGCATTTAGCTGACACTTTTATCCAAAAAAAACTTACAAATATGATTGAACACAACTTGATTAATAAGGGTCTTGCTCAGGGGCCCAACAGTGGAAACAGTGCTGGGACTTGAACTGGCGGCCTCCTGAGCCACCACTGTCACAGTGGCCTGGGTGGTCCCCTTTTTCTCTGTGCCCTGAAACCTTGGAGACCTGAACATTTGTCTTTGTTATTTTCCGGTGTAGGAGAGGACCATTGCCTCTGCCAACTAACATAGAAGGTATGACACATTTCCACAGTTTCTCTCCACATGGCACTTTGAGCCAAGTGGCTTTTGGTGCATGGTAGGTTACATTTTTTCCTACAACATCCAACATCTTTCTTGCTAGATGACTTGGAATATACAAGTGTAGCTGACGCTGGATACAGTGTAATTCGATAGTGACTCACAGGCAACAAGGTAATGACAATAACAAAACAATAATGAAAAGAATAAGTAATACATAAATAAACAACCTTGAGTTGTTTGTATTCTTGTCTTGTAGAGAACCTAGGAGCTGATGCTGTATTTTTTCTCTCAGTTTGGCACCGGTACAAGTCTCACCGAACACGGCTCGTCACGGTGTTTTGGGTCAGGTTTTCTATACACGGACCTGCCTCAGCAGGGCTGCGGGCCCTGGACCGTGTAATCTAGCCGGTACCACACTGATGGAAGCTGCCTCACACCAACCACGATGTAGTCACACGGTTCAAAGAAACAACACACAGCAACATTCACTACACCGATAATGCAACTGTATCCATCGGACCGCTTACTTTCTCTTCTTTTATTTTGCTGTTTGTATATGACAATCAGACCGACAAATGTAATTAAAAACAAACATAACTTATTTATAGTGTTAAAGCCCAAATGAGGACTTGTGTCTCGACTTGTTTACAAAGAGCTGCTGTGTAAAACACAGTGCAGGCGTTTCCTCAGTAGAATGGTACATTCCAAACATGGCCACTACTGCCTTACACAACTTGCTTCAATAAATCAATATTTTCTCTGTAATCCTGATTGTGTCAGAGTCTGTTCACACTTTAAATCTGTTACCGGGTAAATACGGCTGGCATTCAGGGCGAGCATGTCTGGGGTAGGGGGGTATTGCCTCATCAGAGATGGCAAACCAGAAGCTTCAGAAGACCATCGCACTACTGAGTTTAATGTTTTTAAGACATCACAGTACTGAGTTTAGTTCCTAACACACCAGTCAGCTTGTGGGAGAACCACAGGACTAGCTGCTCAGTTGAATCAGGTACTGGGAAACCTGGCGTGACATTAAACTCTGAAGTTTTGCTTGAGAGACCTTCAGGGTCAGGCCTACGCCCACAAACAGATGAACCTAAAT
Source organism: Electrophorus electricus (assembly GCF_041902795.1). Lineage (NCBI taxonomy): Eukaryota > Metazoa > Chordata > Actinopteri > Gymnotiformes > Gymnotidae > Electrophorus > Electrophorus electricus. The sequence continues at coordinate 19,493,031 of NC_137515.1, read as the reverse complement.
CAAAAGTACATGGAGAGAGGTTCACTACATGGTTCCCAGAGGAACCCAGAGGAACCTGCAGCCTCCGTCTGGCGTGTGAGACGTGAAGGTCTTGCCGTGGGGGAAGACCATTGTCCTGATGGTGTTGTGGTCTCTGATGGAGGTTTTAAAGCACACACCTTCCTCCCCTCTGCAGTCCACGCTCAGGTCAGAGCCGAGTGGCAGGGCGGTCGTCATCACCTGTAGCCCGTGGAACGCGCCGAACAGCTGCACCAGGTCCGTGCCGGGAGGCGGAGGGTGACGGTCAGGCCCCTCGTCTCTGGACTGCAGAGGGGCATGCTGAAATGGCTGGGCATGGCAGAGGGCTGGTTCAGAGTCCAGCTCATGCACCGCTCCATTCTGTTTGAGCCTTTTGGCATCGGGTGGGCAGAACACACCGGTCTGGCCAGGATCTCCCCACGAGCTGTCTGTACTGTTGGGGGAGGGAGTGTGGTGCCTCCTCGCCCTGTCTCTCGCCGGCCTGTCCTCCATGCTGGGAGGCTTGGACCACGCTGCACGTGGCCGGCCCTCCAGCTCCGAGTTTGCTGGGAGCGAAGAGAGAAGGGGGTGCTCTGGGGTCATGCAGCGCCAGGGCGTGGCCGACGCACTGGGACTGTATGAACATGCCGAACCAGGGCGTGACGCGCACACCCGGGGTGTGACGCGCACGCCCACGGGGTGACGCACACACCCACAGCGTGACGCGCACACACGGGATTCCTGTGCCTGCACTGTGGAGGTCTTGGCAGGAGGACAGAAAAAGAACAAACTGTAAAAGCTGAAGTTGATATTAGAGGAAGGAATATGGACTCATTGCCCCTAAGAATTTCAGGTACTCCAGAGATCCATTAACTTGGATAACTACTGAGTTATGATTCTGACTAGTGCGTTGGCCATTCACAGGCCCTGCTGCAAATGCACACTAACTCAGATGGTCCGATTGGGTTCATTTGCATAAATTACTATTAAATAAAAATGAAATTAAAAAGTATTGCTTACAGAGAAAATGATCATTGTTGGAAGTCTGTCTGGGAGGTATAACTTGCATCCAGTGTAATGTTATAATGCTCAGTCTGTCTGGGAGGTATAACTTATATCCAGTGTAATGTTATAATGCTCAGTCTGTCTGGGAGGTATAACTTATATCCAGTGTAATGTTATAATGCTCAGTCTGTCTGGGAGGTATAACTTACATCCAGTGTAATGTTATAATGCTCAGTCTGTCTGGGAGGTATAACTTACATCCAGTGTAATGTTATAATGCTCAGTCTGTCTGGGAGGTATAACTTACATCCAGTGTAATGTTATAATGCTCAGTCTGTCTGGGAGGTATAACTTACATCCAGTGTAATGTTATAATGCTCAGTCTGTCTCGCCAATTCCTTTAGCTGTGCATTCCTCTGCTTTAAGGCTGAGATCTCCTCCTGCTTCCTCTGCAAGCTAGCATGGAGCTGGGGAGAGAGAGAGAGGGGGAGAGGGGGAAGGAGAGAGAAGGGAAAAAGAGGAGTAAGACAGCAGAAGGGAGGGGGAGGGACAGAAAGAAAGGGATGAAACAAGAGAGAGAAGTAGCAGAGAGGTAGGAACAGGAAGAGGGCAAGAGGTAGACTGATTCTCTTATTGACTTTCTCTGCACTCAGGGGAGCATTGTTCACTCTGGCCTTCAGACACCAGGGACAGAGAGACAGTCATTCTGTAACACTCTGGCCCCCAGACATCAGGGACAGAGAGACAATCATTCTGTAACACTCTGGCCCCCAGACATCAGGGACAGAGAGACAGTCATTCTGTAACACTCTGGCCCCCAGACATCAGGGACAGAGAGACAATCATTCTGTAACACTCTGGCCCCCAGACATCAGGGACAGAGAGACAATCATTCTGTAACACTCTGGCCCCCAGACATCAGGGACAGAGAGACAATCATTCTGTAACACTCTGGCCCCCAGACATCAGGGACAGAGAGACAATCATTCTGTAACACTCTGGCCCTCAGACATCAGGGACAGAGAGACAGTCATTCTGTAACACTCCGGCCCTCAGACATCAGGGACAGAGAGACAGTCATTCTGTAACACTCCGGCCCTCAGACATCAGGGACAGAGAGACAGTCATTCTGTAACACTCTGGCCCTCAGACATCAGGGACAGAGAGACAGTCATTCTGTAACAGCGGAGGCACTTAAATTCCAAACAACAACAACAAAAAAATATGAACTCAGGCAACTCAGACTTGTGCTGTCTGGATAATATACTATCTAATCTCATACGATAAAATCTAATCTATGTACCTAATTCTATATTTATCTGGTTGCACTGGTAGAATATGGTAAAGCCTAGAATGTGACTGTGAACAAAAAGAAGTAAATATATTGAAGTGGTAGAGGAAATATAAAAAAATCATTATTCAGCATTAGCATATAAGTGATCTTTCACACTTCTGTTTTTTTTTGGCAGTTCGGTTTACTTGGTGCTGTTTGTCAGCTCTCAAAAAGTGTTTCTCACAAAAGAGGAAGATACTAACCCTCACAACAATATAACATTATTTATTTCTCAAGAACCCACACAGTGTGGGCACATGTGAACAAACAAGCCTGAGCCTTGGAAACCATCATGAAGCAGCTTGGCAGTTTCACGTCTCTGTGATCATTAAACCTGGCTATCCTGTGGCTGTCTTTCCCTCCAACAAACACTCATTTACCATTGATTTGCATGACCGTAGAGTAATAAGTGAGACTGTGTGCAGTGTCTCAACGTCTGCCCTTGACACCTCGATTCTAATTTTATAATACTAATTCTGTTAACGTAACACAACCGATCCAGCACATGCATGAATATGATTATCAGATTAGCTGAATCAGGAACAGAGAACGAAACCTCTCCATTTGCCAGCACAGGGGGTCGCCACTGGACTTCACTGAGAATTACTTCACTGAGAATTACTGACATAAAGGTTTATTCGAGTTCTCCCTCTCTCTCATGCTCCTTCTCTGTATCCCCCTCTCTCTCACCTGTCTGTCAAACTCGACCGTTCTCTCTCTCTCTCTCTCACCTGTCTGTCCAACTCGACTGTTCTCTCTCTCTCACCTGTCTGTTCAACTCGACTGTTCTCTCTCTCTCACCTGTCTGTTCAACTCGACTGTTCTCTCTCTCTCTCACCTGTCTGTTCAACTCGACTGTTCTCTCTCTCTCTCACCTGTCTGTTCAACTCGACTGTTCTCTCTCTCTCTCACCTGTCTGTTCAACTCGACTGTTCTCTCTCTCTCTCACCTGTCTGTTCAACTCGACTGTTCTCTCTCTCTCACCTGTCTGTTCAACTCGACTGTTCTCTCTCTCTCACCTGTCTGTTCAACTCGACTGTTCTCTCTCTCTCACCTGTCTGTTCAACTCGACTGTTCTCTCTCTCTCACCTGTCTGTTCAACTCGACTGTTCTCTCTCTCACCTGTCTGTTCAACTCGACTGTTCTCTCTCTCTCACACCTGTCTGTTCAACTCGACTGTTCTCTCTCTCTCACACCTGTCTGTTCAACTCGACTGTTCTCTCTCTCTCACACCTGTCTGTTCAACTCGACTGTTCTCTCTCTCTCACACCTGTCTGTTCAACTCGACTGTTCTCTCTCTCTCTCACCTGTCTGTTCAACTCGACTGTTCTCTCTCTCTCTCACCTGTCTGTTCAACTCGACTGTTCTCTCTCACCTGTCTGTTCAACTCGACTGTTCTCTCTCTCTCTCACCTGTCTGTCCAACTCGACTGTTCTCTCTCTCTCTCACCTGTCTGTCCAACTCGACTGTTCTCTCTGTCTCACCTGTCTGTCCAACTCGACTGTTCTCTCTCACCTGTCTGTTCAACTCGACTGTTCTCTCTCTCACCTGTCTGTTCAACTCGACTGTTCTCTCTCTTTCTCACCTGTCTGTTCAACTCGACTTCTCTCTCTCTCTCACCTGTCTGTTGAACTCGACTGTTCTCTCTCTCTCTCACCTGTCTGTTCAACTCGACTGTTCTCTCTCTCTCTCACCTGTCTGTTCAACTCGACTGTTCTCTCTCTCTCTCACCTGTCTGTTCAACTCGACTGTTCTCTCTCTCTCTCACCTGTCTGTTCAACTCGACTGTTCTCTCTCTCTCACCTGTCTGTTCAACTCCACCGCGCTGTCCAGATGACTTGGCATGGGCTCCATCTTGAGCACTTCGCACGAGTCTGTCCATGACGCTGGGACACAACCACAAAGTAATAACTCAGTCGGCAACGTGTAAAAACATCAAATTTTACACGAGTAAAATTACACGAGCATTTTACACGAGTTACTACTGTATCGTATCTGAAGGCTGTTCTAAAAGGGTTACATTACATTTTAGATCAGAGTAGATTTAGGATTAGATTAGATTTTGCAGGCGTTTATCAGCAGACTGATGTTTTTGTTGTTAAAGAGAAGATGGAAAAGTAGAACCGTTTAACTCGAGCGCTCACCTGAAACAAAGTCAAACGTGACTCCCGAGCACGTTCCGTTTTCCTGCTGAGTAAAAGAAAACATCACGCGTTTATCCTTCTGAACGTTTTAATCGGCGGCGTTGGAAAACATGCTCCTAAATGTCCCCCGTCTCTTACCTCGAGGCATGGCAGGTGTGTGCAGCTGCACGCTTGCATGCCGACTCACGAGAGGACTGCCGACTCGTTGAGAGCGCGGATGCGATTTTAATTCAGCGCCCGAGAGAAGACCGTTGTCGTCAGGTGCGTGCGTAGCGACGCGTGCCTTGACTCCGCGCGCCTATTCACGTTCTTCCCGCAAACCGGCAGTGCGCGGGCGGCTGCAGCATTAGGGGTTTGTCCTGTGCGGAGCGTGCAAAGACCGAGACGAATGACATTCATACTCCAGCGCGTCTTAGCAAACTCACTAATGCACAGAATCTTGCAGGTCTCATTCCTGCCTGCTGTCGCCAAAGTCCGTCCGTTCTCTCGGTAATTGTGCTGTTTAATGAATGTAAGCAACCACTTTCATTCCTCGTTACTTGCAGCATTCTTCTGTTTCCTTTTTAGTTCCTAGTTTATTTACATGTTTCACAGACACCCTCCAATTGTAATTTATTGTCTAAATAAATTATATTTTGTCCATTTTCCATGTTAAATAAATGGTTTTATTTAGTTATGTAATGTTTTTTTGCAAACACCTTTCTCACAAAGATGGCAGATCTCAGGATTTGATACACCTGCTATTTCATTCTTTTATGTGAAGCAATTAGAATTTGCACTGGGTATGAAAAGTTTTGAACAAACTAAACTTGCCTTGCTCACATTGTTCATGTCAGTCACCTTACATTTAAACTGCTGGCCTGACGCACATATTCAGGCAGACTAGCCTGGCTACACCTGGGAATCCAACAGACCTTGAGAGTGGACCTTGTCTTCCTCTCCTCATGGCTGTAAAATAAAGCACTAGGAACACTTCTGTGTGCTGTTTGCACTACAACCAACGTAAAAATAAAAACACAACAGACCAGTTTAGGAGAATAATGTAAATATTTACTAACTTGGTGTTAAAATTCTCTTTTATTTGTATTTGCCAGTACATGGATACAATGAGAATAACATTTCCTAACTGCTCCGTAATCCAAATCCCTCAGTGGGGTGCCACTCCCCGGTTCAAGATCTTCTCCACAGTCCCAGGTCTTCTCACCTCCTGTCTTCACAAGTTCACGTCTTCTCTGCTCCAACACACTCAAGGCCGAGGAACTAACTGCTGAGTCTAAGAGCATGTTAAGGATGGGAACTCATTAAAGTGCTGATGTTGGTATCAGTTAATCCCATTTGGGGTGGGGATTAGTACAGGAGGAGAGGCTCCTCAACAGAGGAAGTTTAACGAGGCAGACTCTCCGACTGGAGCAGCTCTGTGATCAGATGTATAATCTTCTCATCTGAGGAAAGGAGCAAAGCACAGATGTGAATACTAAAGTCTAAACGCTGCACTGAAAGCACTCTATGCCAGGACAAACACTTTTGATGGAGGGTCTGAGAAGAAAGACATGTTTGGAAAATGTGATTTACCTTCCAGACGCATTTTGGGGTTCGCTAGTTTCTGCTCCAAAAGCGAGTCCATGAGCTTGCGGAGGTGCTTGAAAATCACCCCAATACGGACAGGAGCCTTGACAGGAAGATAAACACTTAATAAATAAACACTGTTTGCTGAAGACACTTTACCTTCGAATACCAGCCTACAACAATAAACACTTTACTGTGTCTGCTGAAGAGTTTTATACACAAATATTAAGCCTACAAAATGAACTCAATAGTCTCTCTGGACTATGACTCAGTTACAACAGCTGTCAAAAATAAAAGCTAATCTTACCACAACCACACTAACCTGGAAGTGAATCCATCCGTCGACGGTGGTGAGTCTTTCGCGATGCTGAACATCGATGTCCCCCCCAAACAGCAGGATGGGGAAAGGGGACACCAGGGTGGTGTCACGCAGGTACACCTTTGCATACTTCACCTGGGAGGGAGAAGACAGGTGTGCACCACATCAGTCCAAGCAGACATACCACAGCGACTGCACTGAACACTGGGCCAACCGTCGCAGCGGGTCAGGACCCTGTCGGGTCCTCTCTACTCTAACACACCTGATTCAACAATCACTGTAATGGTACATGTCAATACACATCGAGATGTCATAGTGACACCGCTGGCTATGTGATCACACAGCAAGACACACTACGTGGTCATTACATACAGTCATGACATAAGGGCGAGGCACAGCAACATTAGTACACGCTGCGGCGCTGTTGAAGACCACAAAACCCAGGACGTTTACAAGAAACACTTATATAAACCCCACCCACTAAACCGGGGGGTTTCTGGGTAGTGGAGTTTTCGATCGAGCCAACAAACTACTCCGAGGGAACCCAGCAGCCGTGGGAACTGCATGCAGTACACAGGTTTGCGTTCTCCTGACAGTCTTATATTTACTAAGCCCTTTGTAGGCTCTATCAGAACCAGGTGTATTCACCTGCTGCGGAGCCCAGAACAGGATCCGAGACAGGTGGTATGGACCTGCCTCACCGTTCTAATACACACGTTCCCCCAGTTGTTCAGTGAAGGAGGGAGAATTCTTCACCATGTTTCATCAAAACTGTGTGGCACGCAAGATGTAAAAGAAAACAAAACTAGCAGAACATCTCGGAGGGTTCAGAAGACCAGTCTGTTCTACCTTCTCCTGAAAGAGGAGCCATCTGGGGGTGTGGAGGGAGCGGTTGATGGAGGATGGGTGAACCTGGGCTTTACCCTGCCCCGTCTCCACCGTGCAGACCACGCGCTCCTGCGGGTCCACGGAGGGCGTGGTCAGGACCCGGCCCACGCTGTCGTACAGGCCTGCAGTCAGCACCGCCACCAGGACCGGGATGTCCCGCTTGGACAGCGAAACGGGGCCCTGGGCTTCACCACGGCGACGGGGACCATCGGGCCTAATGGGCAAGGCGCTGGACAAGCCGGTCTGCTCCACCATCCGGACCAGCTCCTGTTTCACATTCTGATGGAGACAACGGTTATAAAGGCCTGTGAGAGTGGTGTGTGTGTGTGTGTGTGTGTGTGTGTGTGTGTGTGTGTGTGTGTGTGTGTGTATATGTGTGTGTATGCACGCGTGTGAATTCACACTGAACCAGGTCCTGTTTCACATTGCTATGGAGACCAGCGTTATACAGCACCTGTGTCACTGCCTGTCAACATGTGAGACAGGAGCACCACGGGACCACATAGAAGTGCGTCAGCATTAATTTTATGATGCAAAATAAATCAGTTTTAACGGCAAAAATAACTCTCCATTTTCTCCACTCGAAAGAGATCTCGAAGCTTTGGAGGTCAGCGTTTCTGCGGAGGCAGACGGGTGGAATGTGTTTAAGTGAGAGGGGGCGTCACCTCGATGGTAATGAGGGCAGTGCGACTCAGGAAGTGCTTCCTGCAGTAGGCCGTCTCGGAGCGCACGCCCTCCTGGCGAGCCTGCTGCCACCTGTGAGTGAGGATGTAAACAAAGGGGCGGCTAACAATGTACCACAGTTTAGCCCACAATCTCTTATTTTACATATCCTAGTATTATCTTATCCTAGTATTTTTATGCTCCAGTTTGTCACGAGGGGTTCAAACAGATCCTTAACCATATGGAGAGACCTCTTCATTTCTAAAGTAATGAAGTTTTCTATTATATTTGGTGAAGTTTGTTAACCACCAGTCCCCAGTCTCCTGAGACACAGTCCCAGGCCGAAGAGATTCCTTCTTACTGGAATCAGGCATGCCTGCTCCTGGTGCTTGAGTGACCATAATGTCCTGAATGAGGAGGCCCAGGTTTGTTCTGCTAAGGCTGGAACTAACCTCTGCAGGGCGTCAGAGCCTGAGGAACAGGACTGGGGCACGTACCTTAGGTAGGCGTGGTAGATGGTGAGGTGATCGGAGTTGGCGATGGCGAGGGCATCCTTGGCCAGGTTGGCGTCCTCCTTTCTGCTCATGGGTGTGGTAAATGGAGACTTCTCTGATATAGCTGCAGCTATGGTGGCCTGGAGGGATTTAAAAGTAGGTTTTTGTGATGTAGAGCTTTTATGGACACACTGACAGTTTTTTCCATGAATCTGGATTTGTAATTTTTAGTCTGTGGTATTTTAGTGGTGTGTGGCATTGATGTGTCATAAGTGTTTGGGAGTTAGAGTCCTCCTGCGCCTTAACCCTACACCTGAACTCACGATTGGTTCTAGGCATCCCAAGATGGCACCGAATATGAGCATCTTGCCAATCTTGACATTGACGGGCAGGCTGGCCAGGTGGTGCCCCAGGGGCGTGAGGGTGTGGCTTTCTCTGTGACAGGCGCCAATCTTCCTCAAGAGACTGACGGCGTTACACACAGACTGCTGTTGGGGAGGGTCCAGGGCACGAGACAGGAAGTCCTCCGGCGAGCCATACTCACACTTCTACACATACACACACACGAAAGAATGAGTGTGAAATGTATGAGGGGAGCGTGTGTTACATCACCATAATGGGAGCGTGCATTACATTACCATAATATGAAGACAGAGCTCCTCTAGTGGTACCCTCAGAATCTCAGGTTTGGAGTATTCGTTGAAGCTATCAAATCTGACAGACACAAACACCATCATGACTGTTATGTAGCATTCAAACTATACGTCACACAACAGGCAACAGGTGAGGTAATCAGGTCACAGTCCCTACAGGTGAGGTAATCAGATCACTTTCTTTACTCACTTGGATTTGGGGTAGAGGCGGAAGCAAAAGCCATTCCTCACGCGCCCTGCCCTGCCCTGCCTCTGGAGGGCGCTGGCTTTGCTCACAAACGTCTCCACCAAGGAGCTCATCTGACTGCCTTCATGATACCTGAACACGCAACAAATACACACATCAGGACCCATTTAAGAGCACTGATCCAGGGTCAGATGGGCATTTTACATCCTAATAAATAGGGCTGCGTAAGATGTGGGAACTTGATCCTAGAACAGCACTCTTAATCCAGATTGGCTCATAGATATGGGCTCACAGACTGGAGCCACAAAGCACTTCAGTTGTAATGGCCTCAGACCAAGGTAGCATACAGAGTCCACTCATGCCTCACTCATCCCTGCAGCTCCGCTGGGAAAGCATTTGTCTCAGTTCCTTTTCCAGGTTCACGGAAGATTAGGACAACAGCTATGATACAGACAAAGGGATAGAAAACTCCATCGCTAATCTCAGTGGTTTTATCCTCAGCCATCCAGCATATTTCATCCAGACATTTTTGTGTTGGCCATTTCAAGCAGAGGTCTTACCCAGTCCAGTTTTTATCTATAACATCCAAAACACCACAGCCAGATAACCAGCACGTCTGACTCTCGTGCGAGGGGGTCACGTGGGTGCAAGTCGAGACTAAACTAAAACACAGCCAAGACGGGTGGTTCTGTAAAACTGTGCTAAAGGAACCACGTTCATGTGGCTCACCGATTCTCTTTTGTTTTCCCTGTGTCGATGACAAACAGCACATCTGGAATAGTCACTCCAGTCTCAGCAATGTTTGTGGAAAGCACAATCTGAAAACAACAGACAGAGAACATTTTCACAACTCCAGCACAAAACCTCAAACTCGAAGAGCAGTATGGCTGGTACTATGTCCATGCAGTACCTTTCTCACACCAGCAGGGGGCACTTTGAACGCTGCAGCTTGATCCTGGGAGGAAAGCGTAGAATGGAGGGCTACCAGCCTGTATCTACAAACATAAATAAACAAACCAATAATGTAAAATCAAGCATCAGAAGATTACAGATGAATTACAAATGATAGTTTTGACACCTGTGATACACAAGATAGCCTGGGTGTGAGGAACCATCAGTAGGGGTCACCTGTCCTTAGAGCTGAATCTCTTGTCTGTGGTCAGGAGGCCATAGAGCTGCTGAATGTGGGCCAACCCAGGCAGAAACACCAGCACAGCACCATCTACTGTCCCAAACTGGGTTGCTTTATCTGGAGTCAAGAGACAAGGCTGTTAGACTGAGAATGTGATCAACTGGCATGCGAAACTAACATGTGTGGGTGTGCATATGCATCAAATCCAGTCTTGACAGTAGATTAGTGCCAGATTCAGTCAATCAGTCTCAGTCTGTGTGGTAATAGTCAATGTTACCGAGGTCAGTCTGTGTGGTAATGCTCAGTTTACCAGGTCAGTCTGTGTGGTAATAGTCAGCGTTACCTGGGTCAGTCTGTGTGGTAATAGTTATCCAGGTCAGTCTGGGTGGTAATACTCAGCGTTACCCAGGTATGCAAGCAGGTCCAGGATCAGGTCCATGTTAACCTTGTTGGGGTTCATGTACTGCAGTGCGTGCCGTGTGCGGCTGCTGAAGTGGTCGAGGTCCAGCCCGAGGTCCCAACCTGGGACAGTGTCCCGCACAATCGTCTCCTAAAGAAAACACGTGCGCACATACACGCACACACACGTGCACATGTGTACAAAGAATGCCTGAATATCAGCAATAGTGCCTCAGAACATTGGTAGGAAAGCCAGTAAGCAGGTTGGTCTCTCCCACCTGGTGCTGGATAGTTCTTCCTCCTTTCTGTGTGACCGAGATGCAGACCTGCTCCTCCTCGTCCACAGACCTCTGGCTGTACTCAGAGTCCTGGTCCAGGATGTAGCCTGTAGCCTCCACAACGTCCTCCAGGTGATACACCTACCGCAAAAGCAATACAGAACTGTCCTCCTTCACCCACACCACCTACACTGGAGTACAGTGTAGTGCAACAGTGTGGTACAACTACAACGTCAAAGCACTAATCATTTGAACATGAACACTGGAATGTTATAATTATACAGTATACCCACAAAATGTATAAATTCCCCCAACTCCAATTCTTCTCCCTCACCTGAACTGGGAAGGTCCTGCCTGGGATGGTGAGCACAGGGCAGTGGTTGAAATAGCTGGCAAACTTCCCACAGTCCGCGGTGGCACTCATCAGGAGCAGCTGCAGGTCCGAGCGCTTCTGAACCAGATCCCGCAGAATGGTGAGCAGGAAATCTGACTGAACACTGCGCTCGTGAACCTGGGGATCAAGCACATGCACGCACCTCAGATACTGCCCCACTGCAGTGTCTTTAAAAGCCAAACCAATCAGGGAGTGAGTGTGGGTGTGATTGTGGCCAGGAGCAGGTGCACTCACCTCATCCACGATGACGTGTGTGAGGGCAGTGAGGAGACAGTCCTGCTGGAGCTTACGTAGCAACACACCGGTGGTGCAGTAGAGGAGGCATGTGGAGTCACTGGTCCGGCTCTCCGCCCGGATCTGGTACCCACACAGGGAGGTCTGCAGAGCCCCGCCCACCATAATTAGAGCCCCACACACTACCAACCACCGCCACGGTAACGTACACCCCAGTTTAAAAAAAGATTCAGTCAAAACAGATCTGCTAATAACAGCAAGCTAAACTTGTGGATATTTTCAAGAGATCATTCAATGAGGGGAAAAATCTTTTGTTAATTCTAATAAGTATAGTAGTATTTCAGAATGAAAAAACAGGGCAGTAAAGGTGTGGACCCGTCATTCATGAAAATAAGTCTTTAAAGCTAAAGAGTTGTGTCAAAAATAATTCAAATGATCATCATTTTAGAATAGTACTTAGACATATCTGAGTTACAAAAATTACAAAATAAAAGTCCTCTTCCTCTCTGTGAAGAGGAAGTTGAATGTAGAGCGAGGAGGTTCACCTTGGCCCCGGGCCCATCCTGGCAGCCCAGCTCCTCGCTCACCCTGCCGGCCAGACTCATGGCCGAGACCCTCCTGGGCTGAGTGACCACCACGTTACAGGGCCGCGCCTCCTGCCCCGCCCCCAGCAGCTCCTCCAGGATGAACTGCGGTACCTGGGTGCTCTTCCCACTGCCGGTCTCACCTGCCACCACCAGCACACGGTGGCGCTGTAAAGCCTCCAGCACCCGCGCCCGCTGCTGGAAGACAGGCAGCTGCTCCCGCTCAGACCGCAGCCTGCGGGCATGTTCAGAGTCACGGAGCCTCAGGAACAGCACCCGAGACGCCTCTTCTGGCGGGGAGCCACGCCTTCTGAGCCGGGTCTCCGCCTCCTGTGGCTGGGGGCCACACCCCACACTCAGGGGCTCCGCCTCCTCTGGGGTTGCCAGGCTCTCCCAGGAATCTTCAGGCTCGTCTCCGAGCGGCAGGGACTGGAGCGGGGCGTCGGCCCGGGCCGTGTGGGGATGCTGCTGTTTGAGGCGGGCGAGCAGGCGGGAGATGAACTGGTCGCGGGGTTTGTTGATGGCGGAGCGGGTCTCCTCTTCCTGCTGATGCTCGCTGTCTCGCCACTCTAACCACACGTCACGGTACGGCGGAGGCAGGAGCTGTTGCACAGACTGCGGGGGGGGGGGGGGGGGGGGGGGGGAGAGAGAGAGAGAGAGAGAGAGAGAGAGAGAGACACACACATACACACACACACACACACACACACACACACACATACACACACCACACGGAGAGACATATAGAGAAGGTGTGGTCACTGTCTTCTCTATTCATTCCCTGCAACCACTGGCCAGGTTTACATCAGATGCACCTTAATTATGGTTTAGTCCAGACTGAGGCTCAGGTCATGGGTAATGTGCTGGCACTGCGTCGCTTTCAAATAAAAGACACACAAGCAGATAAACAAACAATATTCAGAAACTGTTAGTTCAGAAAGAGTGTAAGCACGCACACACACACACACACACACACCTGTCCCTTCACCAGGGTGTAGAGGGCCAGTGTGGCCCCCAAGTGCTGAGCCTGCATGCTGTCCTCTGTCAAGATGGTGGGACAAACCTCCAACACATCATCATCAGCCCTCTGAATGCGAACCCTGACACACACACACACACACACACACACACACACACACACACACACACACACAAGCACAAGTGGAACTACTGGTAACATTCCTAAATAAGCACAAAAGTATCAGATATTAATGAAAAGAAAAAAGTCACACACTTGCATTTCCAGAATCTCCCAGATGGAACCTTCTGGAATGATGGTGCTGGGCTTTTTGGGAGGTTCTTCCTGCACCAGTCGATCAGGAACTGTTTGGGTGATTTCCCGGTCCAGCTGCGTCCCGTGTAGTCAAAGTTGCGAATGTCTTTGGGCTCCTTCTTCTTATCCACTGAAATATGACAGAACAATGGAATCCATTCTAGAGACATGCTCAGATCAGATCACACACCGAGGTTGGACTCCATCCTTTGCACTGTACATACCAGTAAAAATAAGCTTATAGCAAAGGAGACTTCCTGTACACACTTTGTGCTGCTGCATCCATTAGGCTGCTCTTGGCAACCATGCGACCTTAGACAATCTATTATTACATCACCATTTGCACCTTAGATCATTCTATTATTACATCACTGTGTTGTGGGCAGTCAGCCATTGTGCCTTAGATGATTCTATCATTACATCACTGTGCTGCTTGTCAACCATTGGACCATAGGTCATTCTATTATTACATCACTGTGTTGTTGTAGTCATCCATTGTATCTTAGATCAGTCTATTAATACATCACTATGCTGCTCGTCAACCATTGCACATGTTTCAAAACCGCACTGCTTTATTCTATTTTATTTTATTTTATTTTACTAGCATGGAACACTAGGAGTTCTAAAAAAATTTCATTGTACAATGAGAAAACATTTTATTCTATTCTACACTATTTTATTCTATATTACTAGTAAACAACAGCATAAAGTTGTGAAAGACAAACTGAGCTGACAGCTTTAAAGTTTAAAAACAAAATAAAATATCTAATACATTCAACCAGCCAAATAATGGAGACGTCTGCTGCTGCAGAGAAGTGATCAATATGCACACTGACCCCAGACCTGTGCTCACCTGTCTGCTGCTGCTGAGTAACAGAAGTGATCGATATGCACACTGACCTAGAGCTGTGCTCACCTCTGTCTGCTGCTTTATCTGCCTGCTCAAACAGGCTGAAGCGCAGTTCCTCGTTGCCCTCGGTTGCAGTGGTGACCACCTTCTCCTGCTTGGGGACGTCTGTGACTTTGATGGCTGGGTTGAACATGGGGTGAGATTCCAGCGGCTTCAGCTCTGAAAAAGCAGTGATGCACGTTGAGTCTCACCCTACCTCCAGAGCGCTCGGTAAACAGAAGCGCATTGACAGCCATGCAAAGAACTGAGAGGAGAAGGGAGCACCTTCACACCTGAAAAAATATAAACAGTGACACTAAAGGCAAATTCTGGTAAAGAAATCATCTCGAACAAATGTGAGATATGTGAATAAGCTGCAGTGTTGGTTCTGCATGGGGTGAGAGGGGAAATTAGGTCAGAGGTGAGGAGTGTTTTGTGTCAAGTGTGACCTTGCTGGATGACCCGGATGCGATCCTGGGCACTCCGCTGGCCTGGTTTGTCCTTCTTAGCCTTGGCATCGGCTGCCATCTCTTTAGCGTCGTACAGCTGAGCGGTGAGCACCAGGTAGCGGTCATTCTACAGGAGAACATGACTGCAGTCTCATTTATCAACACAGGAGCCAGCGCAGGAAAGCACCCGACACAGTGTTACCAGAGCCTGGTGCGTTACTGTAGCCATAAGCCAGACATGGCAAACATGAGGACAGGAAGAGGGAATTGGGACTAACCGGGTCAAACTTGTCGTCTGGCGGCGGAGTGTGGGATCTGTCAGCGGTCCTGTTGTCCCCTTCATCGCTCTCGTCTGTGGACTGCTCCACATATCTCAGGATCCACTCCTTCATGCTCATGTCTTCCTCCTTCACCTGCGGCTGAGACCACACCCCCCGCTCCTGAGCCCGCCTACACTACAACACACTCCAAACGGTGTTTCTGACAGGCTGCGGGTTTGCAGCAGAGATAATAAAGATGCCATTTACTTCAGGAGTCAGGTGTGGATACCCTCCAACCCATGAGAGGCACAGACTACAAGAGACTGTAAAAATTGGGATTTGGGTCAAGGTGCCAGATTAAAGCACCTCTTGACCGGAAGCGCTCTGAAGAATACTGCCAGGGTGAACAACTTTACTGAGAACAGCACTGATTTGAACAGTCCATAGAAATGTACTAACCTGAGTTTCCCAAAGCATCATGACACAAAAAACATTGTTAAATGGTAGAGTATCACACTGAACTCTCTGTCTTTCATTTAAGATGATCTTAACTCCACACTGCTTTTGGGTACCGAGCCAATGTTCTATCCTGCAGTGACTGACATGAGGGTTTGTCTTGGGGTTTTGTTTTTGTCGTTTCATACCTTCACTTTCTGTTTCTCCTCCCAGGTGGAGGCCTCTGTAACTACTGCCTCCTGACTCTTCTCCAGTCTCTTCTCCTGGAACCTGGGTCGGCTTTTCGTGTTCTCCTCACACATGCTCTGACTGAACCCCTCAGGCAGCTCATCTTACCATGAAAACAGAGGCTTAGGTTTTCAGTTTGAAGCATTCAATTCAGTGTGTGACAGTGCACACTTCACTCACCAAATGTGCCATGACACTTTTGTTTGTTATTTTTTACCATCTCTGAGGTTGAGGCAGAGCCAGTCCAGTGCTGAGTGAAGGTCACCTCCATAGAGAACGCTGCTCTTCATTGCTTCCTCAATGTGCTCTGTCTTAAAGTGGAACTTTTGCAGAGCTGTGTACAAGTCCTACCCAAAATAATCCAGAATTTCAGCAACTACAGCAATCCCTTTTATTTTTCTTAGAAATCAATACAAATAGTAGTATGTAACAACATTACCAACAGCTTTTTAGTGGTGAGTCTTCCGGACACGGGCCCTTTGTCTCCATAACCTTGTCTGTGGTCGTTGATCAGTCTGATGACTTTTTTTTCCAGATCTGGCTGAATTACCACCTTCAGAATATTGCGCAAAGCAAAAACTAATTATCACCTGTCATGCAACCCCTGAGACATTCTGCAGATTTCAGAGCAAAAGGTACGGAGCCATTTCAACTGGACGTCTTACTTTGAGGATGGATTTATCCGAGACGCCACTTGTGTCTGCCTGCGAGGTGTTGTTGAGTCCATACGTTTTCGGCACTGGAGATAAAATAAATAAAACACAATCAACTGCGTCTCCATATAGACAGCGTGATGTTTTTGGTCTTTTGACAAGAAGAGCGAAGCCAAACCTTTTATTTTATTCTCCTTTGTCGGTGCTTTAGACGAATTTGGTCTCTGTTGTGGCTTTTTGTCTGCTGCGTCCGGAGCTGCTCGGTTCCCCGTCGCTGGAACGGAGCTCCGGGGTACAGCCGGTGATGCAAACGCGCCTTTCTTTTTCTTCCCTCCCATTAAGAATACAGTGGGAGTTCAAATCTATAATTCCTAACGAATAATATACAGGTTGTCAAGCAGTTATCGTTTAAAAACACGTAGAATTATATTATAAGCCATATTATTCTATGCAATGACTCGTTAGCAAATCCTCACAACTCATTGCAGCACTGTGAAGCCTGTAACGCTTAAACCAATTCCATAATAAAGGTCTAGCACTGCTAGTTTGCACACACGGTGCAGCTAGTTGGTTCCGTTTTGGTCTGTTTTTTTTTTACTTAAGTGTCCCCCCCAGGACAATTAATTAAAATGAATAAATTAATAGCTTTCATGCAGTCCCATATAACTGGCTGTAGTATTTATTTTGTTGAGATTTTGTTTTGATTTTCAGTGTTTACTGTTTCCGACTTCATAGATGGTTTATTTCGGCATCTAAGCGCACGGCATTGTGGGGTTTGTGTCTTGTCGGCGAGTATGGCGGACGCCTTCGGAGACGATCTGTTCAGCGTGTTTGACGAGGAACAGACAAGTTCTAGTAAAAAAGCGGCCCCGAAGATTGTGCAGACTGCGCCTCAGGCTGGGTATGTTTGGGTGGCTCTGTACTCGCCCACGGCTAACGGCGTCTATAAGCTGGACGCGAATTCTGTCAGATTTGTCAGGCCGTTGGCGAGCTCGCGAGCATGTTGCGGATGAGAGAAACTAGCCAGTGTGGGCTAGCTAAAGTAGCTAAGCTAGCTAGTTGGGTTAGCCGGAGTTATCTCTTTCGGGCTAAAGATTTATAGATGGAATTGGCCAAGCTCGCTGAATTATTGTGAGACTTTCCCAGAGGGGTCGGTTTGAAAGGTTTTTCAGTGCTAGGTTAGCTAAAGCAACACCGCAATGTCTAATTCACTTGTAGTCACCATTCGAGCTAGTTTAGCTTAGCTCGGTTAGCACACACAGAGGCAGTGGCGTTTTATTAACAATGCCGTAGGTTGGTTTTAAATTCTACTTTTATTTATGAAAAGTGTATTTTTATACTTCCTGTCCACTTCTCTGATGATTGGACGGTCGTGACTGCACACCAATAACTGCGCTAACGGTAGGCGGTACAACTTTAATTAGCTTAGTTCGTTGAATCAGATTAATGAATTAAAGTGTCTACCTCGTTTCCTGCTAAAGTGGAATTCTTCAGTGTCCGCCTAAAGCAAACATGTACAAGACGACACATCTACAAATAAATCTTGATAGACGGATGCTGTTAATTGCTTCAGACGCGGGGAGTTGGAGGTTGTGCAACTGTTGATGCAGCGTCCACTTGCAGCTCTTTTAAGTGAAGATCTTCACTGCTACTGTGGCTAACTTGAAATGGTCACTGCTCTCATTCCTCTGAATCTTGCTGGCGGTGCACGTGATCCTACAGCGCACCTGGCAGAGCAGGGTGCTACTAAAACCAAGGTCACGGGGTTTAATCTCCAGGCAACGCACACACCGTTATACTGATGAACATACAAGTCGCCCCAGTGGTTGATAAACACATCCATGTGGTCATTTGATGGTAATGGTTTCCGCTCTGTCCTCCTGACAATTTGCTGACGTCCTGCTGGAGTGCAGGAAAGACCAGCTAATGTAGCAGATCATGACCTCCAAGCTGCCACCTACAGGTCACCATCTGTGCCTGTATTGTTTTTGCTGGCAGTACGCAGACGATAGTCACGAGTCTTACTCACGTTCCCAAGAGCTGCCGGAGTCTTCCTCACCTGTGTGCCACACACATGTTGAGACTCATGGCCACAGGCTACCTCACCCACACCTGGTGGAGCCTGGACGTCCCACTCTGTTCACGAGTGCCCAGGACACAGCAGCTGTTGACGCAGCTCTCACTCTCGTGCGATGGTGGTTGAGGTGTAAGCCAACATGATGTATGTACTGAGAGTATGACGACAGTACAGCGCCTGTGTGCCTCTCACCACTGCAGCCGTTCAGCTC
This sequence comes from Electrophorus electricus, assembly GCF_041902795.1. Lineage (NCBI taxonomy): Eukaryota > Metazoa > Chordata > Actinopteri > Gymnotiformes > Gymnotidae > Electrophorus > Electrophorus electricus. The sequence continues at coordinate 19,474,265 of NC_137515.1, read as the reverse complement.
CCTTTTCCCATGCCATGTTTTTTCTTTGATTGTTTAAAGCAATTTTTTAAACCAGATATTCGCTGTCTCTTGAAATTGTGTTGTTTTTTTTTTAAATTAAAGTAAACTTGGCAAAGATTCAGCACAATGTTCTCATTGTTTGGCCATTTTAGTTGTGTGGGTTAATAAGAATCAACACTGTGAGAAATGGTACTAATATTGTGGTTCATTTGTCTGTTTTAGAAAATCAGGGGGCAAACATGTGAAAGAGAAGGCAGACTCTCCATCTTTTGTCGGGCTGAAACGTGAGACAGATGCCGACTGCTCAGAGGAGGTGGTGGGTAGTAAGAGAGCCAAGATGGGGACCATGTCTGCAGAGGAGATAAAGTACGCCTGCTAGAGTTTGTCCCTCTTAATTTAGTCTGTAGCTGTATCTAAAAGTGCCTCTTCCACCCTGCGTTTTCACCAAGATGTCTGGTTTCTCTTGCAGTCTTGCAGACCTGATGCCCAGAGTCAGGGTGGAGCAGGTGGAGACTGTGGAGGGCTGCACTCACGAGGTGAATGGCATTTCTCTCTCTCGTGCGGAGACTGAATTTGACTTCTATGCATGTTGCCAACATCTGTGGTCACAGGTGTTTTTGTTCCACCCCCACAGGTGGCCATACCTGCTGATGAGGAGTACACACAACTGAAACCACGAGTTGGAAAAGCTGCCAAGGTGCCTTCCCTTGTTTCCGTCTGTGCTTCATCTGTGTGCAGTTACTCGCTGGGTTGCCAGTTTCCATTGCATTACATTAGTCTGTTAAAGGTCTTCTCAAAATTGATCCCTTTCAGCAAAAAACCATATCAGTTTTTTTATTTTTACATTACAACTTTTACATTAAAATCACATTAAATAAAGTGTGTAACATTTTAGACTTCATTCATGTAGGCATTTAAAAATAAAACTTGCAAAAATGCTTTACATTATGATTTTTATTTTGTAGAATGCAGAAAAGCAATGAAAGCACATCTGTTCTATGCAGGATATGTTAATAGAATACTTAGCAACAGCTAGAGCTGACCACAATATGCACTGAACAGGGCTGTGTGTGTTTGATCTGTGTTCTGTCCTCCCATACAGGAATATCCCTTTATTCTCGATCCCTTCCAGAGAGAGGCCATTTTATGCCTCGACAACAACCAGTCGGTTCTGGTGTCTGCTCACACCTCAGCAGGGAAAACTGTGTGTGCTGAGTGAGTCCAGCGTTCATTGTGATTACAAACACTTGCAGTGTACTGGCTGGGCTGGCCTCAGAGCAACAGCAACTGCAGCGTTATTGTTCACAAGACAAGCTGCAGTCTGAATTTTGAAGTTTTGGATGATATTTGGTCCTGTTATTAAACCGACACAAATCACCCGTTTCGTAACCTGTGTGTAGGTATGCCATCGCTCTTGCTCTGAGAGAGAAGCAGCGTGTGATCTTCACCAGCCCCATCAAGGCTCTGAGTAATCAGAAGTATCGGGAGATGTATGAGGAGTTCCAGGACGTGGGCCTGATGACCGGAGACGTCACCATCAACCCCACGGCCTCCTGCCTGGTCATGACCACTGAGGTAGTGCCCTGTGCTGCACACACATCACATAACTGGTGTTCTGAAGTCCCCTTCATAAGCCAGCTCTACTCCCTGACATATAAAACACGTGGAGGGTTAGAGGGTTAACTATATTTATATTTAAATGGAGGCAAGCTGCTTCTAAGTATTTAAAATTCCAGCGTTCAGGTGGGAGAGTGTTTGTAATGTCTCTGTGAACTGTGGGCAGGCTGGATTTCAGTCTTCAAACCTGAACACTTTCCTCATGTCATGTTCAAATCTTGTTCTGCAGGCTGAAATTTGCCCTTTTAACATCTTGAGGGTTATTTGTTTCAGATCTTGAGGAGTATGCTGTACCGGGGGTCAGAGGTCATGCGGGAGGTCGCCTGGGTTGTCTTTGATGAGATTCACTACATGAGGGACTCAGGTGGGTGACGCAGTACCATTTATAAACACTAGGGTCATCCAGAGGGCTGTGGGCAGGTGGAGGGTCCCACTTGTTCTACCTGGCTCACCTGACCGTCCAGTCAAGCAGTGGATCTGAGAAATATACTTTGGCGTGTGTGTGATATACAGAGCGAGGTGTGGTGTGGGAGGAGACCATCATCCTGCTTCCTGATAATGTTCACTATGTCTTCCTGTCGGCCACCATCCCCAACGCCCGCCAGTTCGCAGAGTGGATCTGCCACCTGCACAAACAGGTACACGCCTCGCTTCTATTTGCACATGTGGGTACACACCAGCACACGCGGGTAGATGCCTCGCTGCTACCTGCACACGCGGGTAGACGCCTCACACTATCAGTAGTAACTTTCTGTTTTCCTGTTCTTTCTGATGCAGCCCTGCCATGTTGTGTACACGGACTACCGCCCCACTCCTCTGCAGCACTACGTGTTTCCAGCAGGGGGCGATGGACTTCACCTGGTCGTGGATGAGAACGTAAGATGCTTAAGTGTGCTGTTCCCCAGGCTGCCTCCATGTTAGCACAGCTGAAGTCTTTATTCATGAAAAATGCATAGATGTGCTCTTAGCAGAGCAAGTACATGCTTGTGTGTTCACTGCCGTCCACTGGTTGCTTGGTGTAGTGTGATGGGCTGTGTAAGAGGAAACCCTCTGTCTCCGGTTTGTTTGCTGTGCTAACGGGGTTGTGTTACAGAACTCTGTTACTCGAAGGAGTGTCTGTCCCTTGTGAAGTTATTTTGACCTTGATGAACGTGGGCTGTGGGATTGTGACCTGTGGTCTGAACTCTCTCACTTGCATGCAAACTGCAAGATGTTTGATACTGAGCTTAACTTCATGCCATATTGATCTTCGTGAACATTAATAGAAAACCATGTCAATAGTTTTTAAAAAATCTCTTGTTCTAACATCTTTTCTCTCTTGCTGTCTGTCTGTCAGGGTGAATTTAGGGAGGATAACTTCAACACAGCCATGCAGGTGTTGCGGGATGCAGGAGACCAGGGTTCGAGCAGTGGAGGCGGATCCAAATGGGACCCCAAAGGCAGGAGAGGAGGAACTAGGGGTGGGTTAGCTGAAGAGCTCCACCTACACATTAGGGAAGCTGATCCTGGATCAGTCTGATATGGACTGTGTAAAGCAGATGTGGGGCTGAGTCCACGAGTCATCCATTAGTAGCACTGTTGTCCCTCCCTCTGCTGATGATGCCACCCCCCCCCCCCCCCCCCCCCAAAAAAAAGTGGAAGTGTCGCTCACTGATGCCGTGTTTCTGCAGGTCCATCCAATGTGTTCAAGATTGTGAAGATGATCATGGAGAGGAACTTCCAGCCCGTCATCATCTTCAGCTTCAGCAAGAAGGAGTGCGAAGCGTACGCTCTGCAGGTGTCCAAGCTGGACTTCAACACAGGTGTGTGTGTGTGTGTGTGTGTGTGTGGGGTGGAGCCCAGGTTTGTTGAATCAGAACAGGGTGGGGGGGGAATGTAACTGCTTTGCAGTGGTGAAGAACTCACCAGCTAGCAAGTGAAGGTGTGCTTAACTCTAGTTTTTAGGGTTAGTCCTCTGTCAGGTACATTTTCACATTTCCCAGTAAGCAGACTCTACTCCATTGCTTGTCCTTTCTTTAGTTGTCTCATTTCCTTCGTTTGACATTCTGCAGATGTTCTTGTCCAGAGTGATGTACATATTCATCATGTAGCTGCTTTAGCTGAGAAGAACAAGTCGCAACATAGCTGTATTTGACATTTTTTAAGTGAAGCAAAATTATTAACGCAGTCAAAGGGGACAAAGTCAAGAGAAGCTTCATATATCTGCTGCCCGAGAGTTCCTGATGTTTGCCCATCAGTATTAGTGGTCAGTCAACACAGGCAGTCGCTATCGATAACCTCGTCACCTCACCCTTTATGTATCGCCAAGTAACTTGTATAAAACACATTCATCATAAAGAAAAATATTAATGTGAGGGGATCTTATGGAATTGACGGAACAAAATTGCCAAAAAGTGATTAGATGTGTAATTTGAAATAAAAGCTTTTTCATTTTCATTCGTTTGGGTTAAAAGTTCTACTGCAGCCAGCCACTAGAGGGCACCAAACACAGTGACTAAACGTTTTCCCTGCTGTCAAGTTTGTGTGTGTGTGTAGAGAGACTATGATTAGAACTCAGACTTGTCTGGGAAACTTTGAATTATGGGTAGCGTAGTCAAGATGTCCACTTCTCATGCTGTTGTCATTTTGCTCTACTACATTTGTAAGCGTGTACTGCAGGACTACACACTCCTAGCTGTAGCTGTTTCTCTTGTGTTTGTGTGTGAAGATTGTTGCAGTGCTTTGCCATCCTCACAGTTTCCAGCAGATTAAATTGTGAAACTTGCCATGATGAGACCATTTTTGAAATTCTGGAACAACCCAAGTTTGAAAACGCGCTTCGTGCTTGAGCCCTCCTGGTTCGTGTGTTCAGAAGCAGAAGCTCTCCTGTTTGAGTGTCTGTGTCAGTGGGGGATCAGCTAAACTCTGGTCTCCCCTGTAGCTTGGCTAAAAGATCATTTGTGCCTGCATTTCACAATGCAGTGAGAAATGATCACGCAATCGCATTGACTGATGGGCAGCCTTTAGACGTTTCCATGATGACCACACTCTTCCTCTGTCCATTTAGATGAAGAGAAGAAACTGGTGGAGGAAGTTTTCAGTAATGCCATTGACTGTCTGTCAGACGAAGACAAGAAACTGCCACAGGTAGGCGTGTACGCATGCATAGACAGACACTATTAAATATAGCACAACGCTACTTCATATACTGTTTTCTCGAGCTTTTCTCTGAGTGTAAAATAACACAAGTGCTACTTGCTGTAATACAGGAAGGTATCACTAAGTCATTTGCAATGGTTTGCGTTTGGTAAGTATAGCGGATGGAGACGGGTTTTGAAACTGCTTGATCCACAGTATTGCATACCTAACCCATATGCTTTTAAACATGCTTTTTATCACTGCGAACCATGTCTCTTCTTGTAAAGTAGATATTGGCTAGGTTTTTATCTCTGGTGCTCATACTGCACTTCACTTTGGTTCATCGTTGGGCTTTGTGTTCTTGGAGGTGCTGTTTGTTGGTGCTTGAGATTCGATTGTTTGTCATCCTGCATGCAGCCGCACTTGTGGGTTTCCTGATCACCCCACTAGCTCAGTCAGAGATTAGTGACGTTACTGCTGCTGGTGGTCTGAAATGTTCAAACACCACGTACAAGTAGACCAAGCCAGCTCATGGTGTGAGATCGAGGTTCTTCCACACTGAAACACCATGACCTCAAGCTCGTTTACAGGCGATATAGAGACTGAGCCTCAAGCAGGGCCATGAGGGCTGTCTACCTCAGCTCTCTCGTGCTCACTCTCACGCCCCTCTCCCCACTACGTTTGTCTCTGCCTGTTGCTTCAGGCTCAGCTTGTGCATCAGGCCGAGATTCCCCCGTACTGTGGCATCCAGGCTCTCTTTTATCAGAAAATGTTTGTGTTAATATCCCCTCCCTCAGCCTCCATGGAGGCTGTCTGGGTTTCACAGCCTGTCGTGGGTGTTGCAGCGTGTTCCTGCGTGCTGTGACTGGGGATTGAACTGTGAGTCTGGCCACTGCAGGAATCCTGGGCCGGCTCACATGGCACCGATGGAAGTCCTTGAAAGCGCTTCAGCACCTTGCCTGGTGGGGTGGGGCGGGGGTAGTTAATCTGGAACCTCAGACATGGCTGGCATTGCCTGGAAACCTCTCCAGTCCTTCAGTACTCCGAGAATGACACGCTTGTGGTTTTTAATCTAAACAACATGCACCGGATGGTCCAGCCTTAGAGTAGATACACCAGAGGAGACTTTACATGCATACAGAGAAACCACGTTCAGTTCAAGGACAGGACTGTGTGTGTGTGTGTGTGTGGTGTGTGTGTGTGCAGGTGGAGCATGTCCTCCCACTGTTGAAACGAGGCATTGGGATCCACCATGGAGGACTTCTGCCCATCCTCAAGGAGACCATCGAGATTCTCTTCTCCGAGGGCCTCCTCAAGGTTGGACTGTCGCACTCATTACTTTCATTTAACTGTGCGAGTTCAGTTCAGAACGCGTCTCTTTTCCAGTGCTGTACTTAACTATAGGATTGTCAAATTTTTGTTAAAAATCCCATAGCACGAATCCCTGCTCTAAAGAGAGTAAGATATTTATATTTCTGATAACCAGGTTGAACACATCAGCTAATTCAAAATCCCTCGGTACAGGGAACACACAGTCGTATGGTGAAGGACCATGTTTCCAGAGCATTAGCGGCAGATTGTTGTTCTCTGATGCCTGTCTGAAGTTTGTGTCCCTGCCTGGCTGCTGTTGACTGACTCTTCTCGAGGGCACTGGCAGGCTTAGTTAACATAGAGCACTGTTGTTGGTGTGGGCTTTGTGCAGGCACTGTTCGCCACGGAAACGTTTGCCATGGGCATCAACATGCCTGCCCGGACCGTACTCTTCACCAGCGCCCGCAAGTTTGACGGCAAAGACTTCCGCTGGGTAAACGCGCGTGCGCACACACTGTGTTTAAACCCATCACTCCAGTTTCGTGGGTACCAGTAGACTGCCCAGTTGTGCTCTACAGACCAGTCCAGCTCCCACCTGTTCCAGGAATGTACTGGGGTAGAGCAAATGTATGGACTGTCTGTCATGAGGAACGTGTTGTTACTTTAAACCAAACATTCAGGACTAGCACCACATTTGTATTCAGCATTTAGTTTAAGGTCTTGGTGAGTTTGTAAAGTTGGGGTACCTTCTCCCCTATGTGGCATTATGGACTAGATGCATCACTGATCCTGACAAATGAGGACACTGTCCTCTCTCCTCTCTCTCTCCCCCCGCCCCAACATCCATGTCCAACAGGCCACGTATTGTTTGTCTGAGCACAAGGCAGTGACTCGATCATTTTGTGGGAAGGAAAAAAACTTTTTTTTTGTTTTTGGGTTTTTATTTTTAAATAGTTTCCTCTCTGGCATGGAGCACTTTGCCATCCAAAATGCTTTGGAAGAACATCTGCTGTCCATGACACTGCCAGAACTGAGTGCGCTCAGAGCCTTGATGAGCAGAGCAGTAACTTATTGGTGCCCTCAGAACCTCGACAGTAACTCTGAGTGGCTCCTCTTGGTCGCTTTGGGGCTCATCGCAAAGCTGACGGACCCCCTCTGAGGGGCAGTTACAGGGCCCATTTTGGGCTGGGGGCTTCATAAAACTTTCATAAAGGCAGGAACAACAGTTGCAAAGTGATCAGGCCCAGGCCAACTGAGCCCCCAACCTCCCCCCGCGCGCTGACGTCTGAGGGCATGACAGGAGTGCTGAAAACTGCATGGTGATGACAGACTCCTGAACGCAGTGCACGAGGTCAGTCTCCTCTGGATGGGCTGAGGGGCGGAGCTGGGAACTCAGTGGCAAGCGCGCTCCATATCTGATTTCACCTCCATGTCTCTGCAGAAGCAAGACTAGAAGTCTGCTATGGGTATTCTATTACCACTTACTGCACCGGCAGGGCACTGTACCAGGGGGTGAACCTTGGGTTGTATTATGACCAAAATGATTTATTTTTGTTAGATTGTGTGAATTCAGAAAACAGTAGAAGAAATCTTAATATCCCTGATGCTCACAGCACACACACGTTGTGATTATTTTTGAGTTTTTGTATTGCACCGTTCTGCAGTGTTGCAAAGGCCTTTATTACGATGATGAAATTATGCAATGCTAGTGAAGACATTGTGATCGGGTTTAGGGAACTGCAGGGTTTGTCGGCAACCAGTCGGGGCCTTTCTCCTCAGTCCCAGCATAACGTTAATAAATCCGTGTGCTTGCGGCTCTGCTGATGGCTGGGTGAGGTCTGATGAATGAGCCATCTCCTTTAAATGTGTCTGGGTGGGTTCTTGTCCCCATATAAACATCTTATAAAACCGTAAAATCGGTTGTTTAATTGGTTGCAGAAATAAAATTCCAGCTGTCCCTAGTGAGGAGTTCAAATCACTGAGGAGTATTTTCTGATATTTCTAGAACATACCAGGATGTTTAAGAATGAACAAATTGTTTAGACATCTGCACACATGCCCAGTCGCAGCATCGCCTGCGTCACGATGGGCAGGTTTTGTGGGAAATCTGCCATAATGGGGAGAGAATGGGGTATGTAACTGTCCTCCATGTCTGCTCAGCTCTGCCTCCTGTGTCCCCCCACGTCCCCCAGATCAGCTCAGGAGAATACATCCAGATGTCCGGCCGTGCCGGCAGACGAGGAATGGACGAGAGAGGAATCGTTATCTTCATGGTGGACGAGAAGATGAGCCCAGCGGTGGGGAAGCAGCTCATTAAGGTAAAGGCGTCCATCTGCGCTAGACCGTTGTGTGTTTGTAGAGGAACGTCAGTAAAATGGCACTGGTAGATGGAAGGTGAGGACAGGGCAAGCCTGAGGTGTTTGATTGCAGAGTGTAGTTCTGGGATGTTTTGTGGGTGTCTCCGTGCTGCATGAAATGAGGGGAGCAGGAGGGGGTGGCGTCGTGGGGGGGGGTTTATGTGGGAGTAGCTCCAGGCCGAGGGGGAGGTTTTGGACGCTCCGATGGGATCCTTCCAGCAAAGCTGCTTTCTGGGCCTCTTGTTATTTTTGAAACAAATTCAAATAGAACTCAACAAAGATGTGCAATCAGTTGTACCATGTTTCACTTAATCCCCTCTCTCTCTCTCTCTCTCTCTCTCTCTCTCTCTCTCTCTCTCTCCCTCTCCCTCTCTCTCTCTCTCTCTCTCGTAACAGGGTTCTGCTGACCCTTTGAACAGTGCCTTCCATCTTACCTACAACATGGTCCTGAACTTGCTGCGTGTGGAGGAGATTAACCCAGAGTACATGTTGGAGAAGTCCTTCTACCAGTTCCAGCACTACCGGACCGTTCCCAGCGTCCTGGAGAGTAAGAGCCACACACAGCCTTCCTCTGCTCCAAAAGATTTTTAAGAAAATGTTCTGGTCAGAGTTGCCCCATGTTGGATGCTTCTTTAGACACTTAATGATGCTCAACACCTACACGGAGCAGAAATATTATTGGACAGTAGAATGACCAGAGGCCCACCCACGTTAGGAGATCAGCTCTCTCCTCTCTCTCTCTCTCTCTCTCTCTCTCTCTCTCTCTCTCTCTCTCTCTCTCTCTCTCTCAGAGATGAAGAATCTCGAGGAGATGTATAATGCTACAGAGATCCCCAATGAGGACAACGTGGTGACCTACTATAAGATCCGACAGCAGCTGGCCAAACTGGCCAAAGAACTGGAGGACTACATGCACAAGCCCAAGTACTGTCTACCTTTCCTACAGCCCGGCAGGCTAGTGAAGGTGACCTCTGACCCCCTACTCTGGGTCACTGCTACTATCAACATGCTTTCTTCAGTTGGGGGGGGGGTCTGATGGTGGAATTGCTTTTGTTTGCTTAGTCGAGTTTCTGCATTCCCAGGTTAAAAAGGAGGAGTTGGATTTTGGATGGGGAGTGGTGGTGAACTTCTCCAAGAAATCCAATGTGAAGGTGAGCTCTGTGTGTGTGTGTGCGCGCACGCTGTCACGCACAGCGTAGTTTACCAGTTCAAAGGCTTTGCTGTTGTGTGGTGGAAACTCTGTGTGTGTGTGTGTGTGTGTGTGTGTGTGTGTGTGTGTGTGTGTGTGTGTGTGTGTTGCAGGCTGGTAGCAGTGAGCTGGCCCCTCTGTATGTGGTGGAGGTTCTGTTACACTGCAGTAAGGAGAGTGTGAAGAACGCTGCTACAGAGGCAGCCAAGCCTGCCACTCCTGGAGAGAGAGGAGAGATGCAGGTGAGGTGTGGAGACCTCAAACCAGCCTGAATGACTGCCCTCCTGACCTTGTGTAGGCGTGACCGCCCTTTGCCTTAAAGGACATGGCGTCTTGTAGAGCTGGAGTTGTAGACAACCAGACCGAACGTGGTGGTGAGGTGTAATGAGAAAATGTTTTTGTTTAGGTGGTGCCTGTCCTGTTGAACCTCCTCACCTCCATCAGCTCCGTCAGGCTCTACATCCCCAAAGACCTGCGACCCTACGACAACCGACAGAGCATGCTCAAATCCATACAGGTGGAGTACCACCCTACAAACACACTTCCTGTTTATTCAGTGAACTAAAACCTCCATTGAAACATCAACCTACCACAGCAGTGTTTTACATGCCTTCCTTTTTAAACATGACCTTGTATTTTTCCTCCTGTAGGAGGTTCAGAAGCGCTTCCCGGACGGCCTCCCTCTGCTCGACCCAGTGGATGACATGGGCATTAAAGACCCTGGACTTAAGAAGGTTATTCAGAAGGTGGAGGCCTTTGAACATAGGATGTACACCCACCCTCTGCACACTGACCCCAACCTGGAGACCCTCTACACCCTGTGTGAGAAGAAAGCACTGGTGAGTGTGCACACACCCTGTGGTAAATACAGTGTGGTCTTGCTAACTGCAATCCAGGGTTTCCGGTCCTTGTTTGTCCCATGGACAAACAAGATTGGCCACGCAGGCTGGGTAGGTAGATTGCAGCCACGTTAATGGGGCCATTCTTTCAGAAAGGTCACTGTTTGGTTCTCATGTGAGTGCTCTCTGCTGCATATGGGTTCAGTGTTGGTCTCGAGCATCGGTGGAGGGGCGGACAGTTCCGTTGTTTCTATTGAAACCATCTGCACTGGACTGCTTTCTGTGCCAGAATTTTGCAGAGCTGCTCGGATAAAACAAAGGCAGGAAACGGTCTCTCTCGCTGCGTCCCGAGAACACAGATGATATCACGACAGCCACGATGGTCTGGGGGTTGGCCGTGCGTGCGTGTGTCAGTGAAGTCTGTGTGGGGTACTCAGAGTTATGATGGGATAATTTTGTCAGCAAGAGAAATTGCAGGTTTATAAATGGGTTTTTAAGTTTGCTTTGTATCTATCTGGGTTCCTCTGAGGGTTTCTGAGGGTGTGTGGATGTGCTGGAAAAACAATTCCCATCTATGGAAAACCAACCTTGCAATTTCCAGGACTTGAAGCATCTGCTAATAACGTGTTAGTGCCAGATACCACAGCACACATTTAACGGTTTAACAGAGTCCGTGATTCAGTGCATCACGGCTGAGGAACTGGTATTTAAGAGATGAGTGGACTGGTTAATCTGATAGATTTTATAGATTTACATAGTTATGTAAATTAGCTGTTTGTGGCAAAATGCTAGAAGTCACACTCGGCATTCAACCTCGTCAGTCTAGAGATGTTTGTGTTGTGTAAAGCTGACTACACCAGCCTGGGCTTTACTTACTCAGACAACTCTGCTAAAGTGACTGCAATTTTCACACTGCAATTTTAAAAAGTAACCATTTAACAAAGTGTTTCATTCTCTAATGATGCTCAACATTTAGAATTTAGTCTGAATTTATCGTGAAATGCGTCAACTGATTGGCAAAAAGGTCAAATGCAAAGACGCACACATTTGGCCTTGATGGGCAGCCTGTAGGCCTGGAAAACATCCCTACCTGCAACTAATATAATGACTATTTTATGTGCGTGTGCACGTATGCCTGCGTGTGTTCCAGATCGCGGCTGACATTAAGGCGGTGAAACGCGACCTGAGGAAGGCGCGTACTGTGCTGCAGATGGACGAGCTCAAGTGTCGCAAGCGTGTGTTGCGACGTCTCGGCTTTGCCACCGCCGGCGACGTCATCGAGATGAAGGGCCGCGTGGCCTGTGAGATCAGCAGGTACGGCAGCCAATAGGATTGGCCAGTATTAGCGAGCCAAATCCTTCTGCAGCTGTAGTGCCAAGTCCGCCTCCAAAAGCCACGGAGTCATGATGTGTGTATCTGAGGATTTAATGACTGCAGTGTGCTTCTGAAACAGGTGTTTTTAATCTGTGTATGTGTGTTGCAGCGCAGACGAGTTGTTGCTGACAGAGATGATGTTTAATGGACTTTTCAACGATCTGACAGCGGAGCAAGCCACGGCTCTCCTGAGCTGTTTTGTATTCCAGGAAAATGTAATTATGCACAAATTCCATGATTCTGTTTATCTGATTATGTAAATGCTTAGAGGTGATGCTGGTTGATGGTGGCAGCTGTAAAACACTTGGAGCGGTTTATATGAGGGATGAGGTGAATTGAGGTCAGGGACCAGAAATTGTGCTGGAAAATCAAAATACCAAAACATTCCTGTAACATCTGGTGGCGGGGCTGTGTGTGGTGGGGGCTCTGTTTGGCATCATGTAGAGAGCAGCTTGGATGTCTCAGTAAACCTTGAAACGAGTGTTAGGAATTAAAGTGAAGGCAGATTATGATGATGGCATCTAAGCAGAGATCTCTCCCCCTTAAAAGCCCATTCTCTGTGCTTGCTCGTTCTTTTTCTCTCTCCCTTAAAGCCCTCTCTCTGAGGATGGCGTGTGTGTGTGTGTGTGTGTGTGTGTGTGTCAGTGTGTGTGTCAGTCACTGCAGCAGTTGCCAAGCATTTCCACACAGGCATGTAAGAACTTTTGCTCAAGTGCTGGTGTGGGGAAAGTAAAAATGAGGTCCTTTTTACTTCAGTAAAAAAGGTGTTGAAATCAATCACTTTGGCACAGAAACATGATCCCATCTCTACACACACTCATACACTTTATTCAGATCACCTGGATGTGCCCTTCTGTGTTCGTGCTGGGCCTGTGGTGGTCTGTGTCAGGGGTGATTTTCTGGGCACAGGGCTGCTGTTGGCTGGCAGCATGTGTTTTTAAGGACCCCTGTAGTGTGACTGTTCATGCAGCACCCGCTATCATGGTACCATTACCAATCAGAAACTGACCAACAACTGAGTAATGACACTGTGTGGGGGGTGTTGGAGGTGGTTCATGTCCTCGGTCAGCTGTCACTGTGGGAGACACACACAAACAAACACGGACAGTGACCACAGATCTCCCCCATCAGTAACCCTCAGAATCAGATCCTCACCAACGGGGGGTTGCCCTTCGACATTTGAAAAGTGTGAAATATCTGACAGGTCTTGTGAAGCCAGTGAGGCTTTTCTGTTTCTCCTGATTCAGACGCTGGATATCGATTCTGAGAAAATCATGGGACAAGAACCTGGGTGTGGAGCTGTGAGGGTGTGTGTGTGTGTGTGTGTGTGTGTGTGTGTGTGTGTGTGTGTGTGTGTGTGTGTGTGTGTGTGTGTGTGTGTGTGTGTGTGTGTGTGTGATTGGACACATGGAATCATTGGAGCATTGAAAATCTCTGTCTCTTGTCTGTCTCTAGGCTAGCGAGATGCCTAAACTAACAGAGCAGTTAGCTGGGCCACTTCGTCAAATGCAAGTAAGTATTTGCACGCACAGCCCACGCACACAAGAGATCTCACTGTGTTCACTGAGCTGGGTTTTTCCCACTCATGTTTTGGTCAGTCTGGTACACTTAACAGTGTGGGTTGACTGGTAAGACCGCGTGGTCATTCAGTGCTCAGAGGACCTCCCAGCACGCGTGGCTTAGACATGTGGTGCCGTCTGAGCATGTCGTGTCCGTCTGCCCACAGGAATGTGCCAAACGCATCGGGAAGGTGTCGGCCGAGGCCAAGCTGGAGGTGGACGAGGAGAACTATCTGAACCAGTTTCGCCCCCACCTGATGGACGTGGTGTACACCTGGGCAAATGGCGCTTCCTTCTCTCAAATCTGCAAGATGACTGATGTCTTTGAAGGTACCGTCCCCAGCCAGGCTTGTCCCGTTTACCGCTGCTGTCTGTAACTGCCATGATGGCGTTTACTTGGCAACCACTGAACAGTTTGAAATCAGACAGAAGTCATTGTTACGAAGGAACAGTTTGTGGAAATTTGTGTTATATTCTGAGGGGGGTAAAAAATGAATGAACAGGAAAAGTTTTTCACACGTTTGCTTTGACAAAGTTGTAGAAGGCCGGGGTTCATATAAAGCTTTAGGTTGCATTTTTAGTCGTCTTTCGATGCCTGCTCCCCCAGTGGACCCTGACTGTGGGGTCTCTGGGCCTGAGAGAGCAGCTTGGTGTTGTCAGCAAACCCTAATCGTGATGAATTAAAGGCAAGGGAGATTAAGCTGAAGGCATCCAAGCAGTGGAGTCTCTCTCTCTCTCTACTGTTTTTCTCTGGAGTCCTGCACCAGAACAGAGCTACCCAGATAAATGTTTGCTTCTACGGGGTTGAACATCTGAACTGGGCACGGCGAGTGAAGCTGTAGAGGTCAAAGAGTAACAGCATGCAGTCAGCATGTGATGACCACGGTCCCATGATCCCTCCACACAGACATGGGTCCTTGGTTCTGCCCCTTGGCTGTACTTTCCGTCTCTATTTCCACTTTGCAGGCAGTATTATTCGATGTATGCGGCGTTTGGAAGAGCTCCTCAGACAGATGTGTCAAGCAGCCAAGGCCATCGGAAACACGGAGCTGGAGAATAAGTTTGCTCTCGGTAGGCCTGCATCTGCTCCCATCCTGCTCCTGTCCCACGGGTGATGAGTTTCTCAAAAAGAATCATTTATCATGACGTCTTACGTTTACAAAACCACCTACATCTGGCTTGTTTTGTTTTCCTTCCCTCTCCCATCAGGAATAACGAAAATCAAGAGGGACATCGTGTTTGCTGCCAGTCTTTACCTGTGACGGGTTCCTCTGCTGCCTCTCACCTGTAGTCTCGTTTCTCCAGTTCTCTCCTTTTGTCCCTTTTTGACCATAACACACACCAAGTAACATAAAACTTGTTTTATTTGTGTTCAATTTAAGAATAATGTTCTTTTGTCTTTCAGAAACAGGTTTTTTTTTTGTACATACAGTTTTAACATAATTTTAATTAAAAAGAAAGGTCCATATAGTGATTATTCTTGCCCCAATTTTTTTAAGGTTTGTGTTTTCTGTGGTGGGAGCGAAGTAGTATTGGTTCTTTTGAGGCATCTGTATATGTCTCTGTTAGCATCGAGGTTATACACAGGAAGCAGTTGTAGCAGCAGGTCAGCCAAGGCATGATGGGAGAATTAAGTTCTAAAAGAGGTGAGCAAGCAGCTCAGCAGAGCAGGAGAAAGCAGGCGTTACATTCACAGATCTCCACTGCAGTGGTTCGCCCCGAAACCCAGCCCCACTGGGTCAGTGGGACACTGCACAAAGGTTCCCGGTAGCTTCAGTTGGGGCTGTCATAATGATTGCCGTTGGTTGGTGTCTCCTGTAATGTGGCGTGCGGGATTGGTGGCTTTTTGAAGAAGTCGGATACGAAGAACACCTGGAGGGGAAAGAGGTGGTAAGAGGGAGAGACAGGGCATGGTGGGGGTCACAACTTGGATTTAATTTGCATTGCTGGAACCAACCTGTAGGCTAATTCTTTTTTTATTTTATTTTTTAACTGCATTGAGCTGAGAAAGTACTGAAAGAAACCATGTAAAGTCTCACTGTACTGAAAGAAAAATAAGTCAAATACTGCTAATTGTTGGTGACTAGTGGAAACCTATTGGTGTGTAATATTACCATCTTCTGTGCTAGTGTTGTGTTGTCATTAGCCACCATACCATTTTTGGGTTCAGTATACCTCTAAAAGGGACCATGCTGGAACCCTGATTCAGACACTCACCACCAGTATGGCCATGAGCGCCCCCTGTAGGAGGCCAGTGAGAACGTCACTCCAGTGGTGTTTGTAATCGGACACGCGAGAAAGTCCCGTGTACACAGAGGCAGCGATGAGGAAGAACTGGATTGTGGGACGCAGGAGCCTGGCCCATTCTGCTTGCATTCGCGCTTGGAGATACAGCTGAGGGCGAAAGGGGACAAACCCTCTGTCAGGTCAGCAGACACCATCTTCGCAGCTAGAGAATTAACTGATGAGTTGGACTGAGCATGAGAAGGAAGGAGCTTGGACAAGTGGGATTTGGTTCAGTCCTGTTGATGAGTGTGCTGGTGTCACCTGCAGGACTCCCCCTGGACATTAAGAACAGGTTTCGCCTGATGCTAAAACTCCTGGGCTCTCCTGGTTTTGTTTTTGCTGGCTGTTTCTTGCTCAAGAATTGGCTACAGATTCTTAACTGTGATTTCCTAAAGTTTTGTATCAAAAATCTTTTAATCTGCCAAAAGTTAAATATTTTAATATTGTTAAAAACGCAGCATCTGGCACAACCGAGTTGTGCATCCGTTTAGTGAGTGTGAATTCTTTCACATCAGGGAATTGGCGGGAGTACAAGTACACACTTTGGCCCAAACATCCTTGACGTTAGTCCTGTGGTGACAACGGCAGTGGTCTGTAATCGAGACTTTCGGAGTGATCTAAGACTACACGAGTTTGCACAACTGAGACAAACAGTTCGCATTACATTAAGGACATTGGGGCCAGTTTACTACTACAGACTTCTTAAAAGCTTATGGACTTCATAGGATACTGATTCTTACTAAGTAAACCTCGGTCATATCTGCACACTGATGAACCACTTCTAGACTGTCCCACAGTAACCTCTCACCAAATTTCTCTAACTTGGCTCCTGTGGAAAGTTGGTTTGTGGTAATAGGGGTGTGTGCCAGGGCTTGATTAGTGGGTCCACGTTTCCTGCCTCTTTAGATAAGACAACAGTCCAAGAGGCCATTTCCAATCTGCAGCTGGAGGCTAACCGGCAGTCAAGAATTTAAATCAAAGCATTTTGTTTTTGTTTTTTGTTCTTAGAAATTCAGAGATTCCAATCTATAATTACTGTAGTCTCATCAGATACTACCTGGTGATTGTTCACCACATCACTCCTCATATTAGTGAACTTGATCAAAAAAGAATGACCAGCGATGGATTCTGAACTGATGGTGTTATTACTGGTTATTATTCAGGTTATTACTGGTTATTAAATAATGAGACTGCGACGTGCTGAAATTCTGAAGTTTGCTTAAAGTACTATTACCAGTGAGAGCCTACTGACACGTATGAGCTTAGGAAGGTGGTTGTGTGTTGTATAGGATTATGTGTTGCTTAGCAACTGGTTGAGAAGGGCTCTAGCAGTATTTAACGTAGTTATAAATAGTTACTTACCGCCAGGAACAGCATGCAGTACATAGAGAAGGAGGAGTGTCCAGAGTAGAAAGACAACCTGTAAATGCACACACAAGACTAATCAGATCACTCATATAAAGAACAAGTGAGTCATTACTTGTATCTGTTACTAAGTCCACCTTTCTGCCCAAGGTTTCAGACTAACAGCTGTGAGGTAGAATGAGGTTCCCAAGCCCGTTTGGATCGAGTGGTAAAGTGAGGAAGATGAGCAGAGCTGTCTGAGCTATAGGAGACGTGGTGTGCTGTTCCCGCTCCGGTATGGCATAATCGGCTCTGAATGGCTTGATTAGCTGGTGAGTCAAATATCGGATTGGACTCGAGTAACACTGACCTTGACCCCACTATCATGTCATTACTGTTCAACACTGTAGAACTGAACTGTGTCCCTAAATTGAATGGGACTTTTCCATTCTGGGATTTGAACATGTGCACTGTAGTCCTTTCTTACTTTGGCACGGGCAGATCAGGGAAGTGGGCATGTGTGTGTGTGTTCCAGACTGTTTCGCAAAAGGAGGGCTGGGCTGACCATGGTGAGGGCTTTTCTTTCTTCCTGTTTACAGTGGCCACAAGCTCGCTGTCGAGCAAGAGAAGCTGTGCATAGACAGAAGGGCAGCGGAAAGGAAACCTTAATGGTTTTTTCCTAGTTGAGAACGGGGGTCGTTTTGCTCCAGGGCATCTTGAGTTAGTAATCAAAACCACACATCCTTCCGGCTAAGTTAAGAGCAGTGCCCATCAGGCACATGGCCACGCGAGAGCTTGTATGAATACAGGTAAATGAGCCGTTTCCTCCATGTTAATTAATTTACAGACCTCATCACATCACAAGGAACAGTGAGTGGAGGGAAATGACATGTACAAAACAGGGCATCTGCTGTCCCCAGAGATGACATGACATACCAGGACGCTTCTAAAGAAACAAAGCTGGACCCTGTCCCTCGTAAGCGGCTAACTTTGGTAAACACCATTTTACAAACGGTGTGTTTTTCTGTCACACACTTCCCAACTGACAGTGTATCCACATCTGCTTAATCTTGTGTGTTTCAATTGTTTATAATGTAATCTCTGCTGGGTCTGACAGGGCCAAGCTTGTATTGCCATCATATGGCTAACAAGGTATAGGTCTCGAATTACAGGATTAGTTAGATATCGTGTTAAGCTGCACAGAGTTAGAAGGGATACACACACACACTTTCAAACCCACTTCTTTGCTACAAGCCCACCTAACAGAGTGGAGAACTCTGACCAAACAAGGGGTGATCATGATTATTTTTGGCAGCCTGCCCCCCACAACACTTGATTTGCTGTGTCCGTAGGGCTGTCTCCAGGGCAACGGGAGCCTAGCCAGGAAGGTACTGCCTGTCGGAGACAGGAACCACACCTACTGTAAAGAGGGGTGTTCTGGAAGAAATGCTTGGGCCTTGGGACCTGCCCAAAAACCATACTAAAACCTTCACCACCAAACTTGTGTTCTGTCGAATGGCTCGCCACAGGATTAGAGAGAATTAGAGAGCACTGAAGTGTGTGAACCGCAGAGCCACCACAGGAGCGCAGAGCTTCCAAACCATGGTGGATAACTTGAACCAGAATGCAGTCTTACAGCAAAGACCTCCCTGAAAGAACTTCCTCACAGTGGAATGTGTTCCTCCCAGAACAATAAGGACACTGCAACCAGCTTCTGGTCACCATGGGAACCGTCCTTCTAATCACGCAGCCTGTTTTAGTAGACAGCATCTCGGTGACCATGCTAGTGGTCTAAAAGTCTAAACCCTAGCCGGTGGATCATTTAAGACTGTTCAGAGGAGAGGTGCCTTTGACCTTCAGGGTAACCACCTGAGCCATCGCACAGTCGTAACTATTTGGTTACAGCACAACAAGGTTTGAGTACAGACCTGGGGTGGTTTCTTGGTCAGAAAGTCGCTTAGACAGAACCACATCCAAGTTCCTCTCTGTTCCTACTTCAAAGAGTCTATGTTCTGAGGCTGCCATTCGAGCTAAAGTCTGACAGAAGCCAAGGAGCAACCCACCTGGGAGGGACTGCGCTAGGTGGAATTTCTCAGCTAGCTGCCCACAGGAACTTGCCTACCCGCTAGGATTTCCTTATTTTTCTCCTCCTTCTGGTACACTGGCTGTCTCCCTTCATGAAGCAGCACTGCCTGCTGTCTGAAGGAGATGGCCGAGACACCTACCTCCAGCACAGACCACCCACCTGCCTTCGTTCACCATGGTCTTGTCCCCAGTGCAGGTGAAGTTCTCAATGTATGCGCCCATTGAGCAGTTGATCAGCTTCCAGTCGGGTTTGCACACATCCAGGAAGTGTGGTCGCAGCCGTCCAATGGAGTACTTTCCGATGTCTGTGAGGGATTGGCTCATAGCAGCACCAAACAGGAAGGTGCCGACTGCTTTGTAGACGCAGGCGACATAGCTGTTGTTAAAAATGGACTTTGATTTCAGGCGGTTTAGATAAATTAAAAGGCACTCGCCAGTGACCATCTGTGAGGGGGAGAGGAACAAAACAGAGCTCAGAGAGGATCTCCACAAGAGAACATCCATTACAGTGTGAGCAAGGGGAAAACGACTGATCTAAGAATACAGTAAACCTACTGTGAGATGTAATGAGGATGTCCATTCTTAAGTAACTAGAAAACGAGACAGACAGCAGAAGCAGCATTTGACAATGCAGCCATCGCCGGTAGCCAAACTTCGCCAAAAGATTTTGGACTAGTTTCTCTCTTCCCATTGTACTGCTCTGGTGGTTTGGATAAGACGAGCCCTCATTGTCTCTTCACTAGGCCTGACTCAAAGCACTGACTTACTAGTGGGCTGGAACAGCTCATAGTGTAAACACTGTTGCAATCTCAAAACGTGTGAGGGGAAATTTGCGAGCATGTTATGATGGCTGTTATGGGCACAGGGAAGATCATTTTCTGTTTCTCTACAGGTTTCTAATTTATAACCAGAGTGCACAGGTGAAGTCAATCTCAGATCTAGTTCTCCCTTGATGACTTTTACCATCATGGTTAAATACCGACCCTAAAAAAAGTGCTCCCACACACGAGTTAGGCTGGGGTATGGGAACGGCATCAGTTTGACGGTCTAGGACTCAAGTACTCACCCCTAAGCGTTTCCTTGTATTCACACCTGTCCTTCTACAGCCTGTTATTACCTGCTGCAGTTGTGTTCCAGATGTCACATTTATAAAGCAAATGGTATAAAGTGCATTGTAGCAGAATACTGTACAGCACCTTGCGATGCTGTATAAGTTTTCCTATTAGACAGTGACTGTGTGCGCACATTTGTACTGTGTTAAGAATAGCAGAGGAAATATTTTTACACTGTGTAGCAATTAAAGGTATAATTAAAGTTTAATGGGTATTTTTGGTGCAGTCTGCATCCGTGGCTAACAGGCGGGAGGGCTGTGGTTTAGGCCAGACACTGTCTGACTGTCTTTTCTCACAAACGTCGATGATTTTCAAACCAGATTGCGTATCAAATTTCACAGTGAGAACAAGGTCCTCCTAAATGTCAAACCTAAATTTCTTTTCAAGGGTCCAGGAGCTCTGTGGCGGGTGCAGAGTGATGTTTGAAAGAGGATGCGGGCAGAGAAATCAGGTGCTGAAATATCTTTGCGTGTTTAAAAATAGTTTAAACATGTCACAGAGAAACACAGGGCAGGGCGGGGGTGTCCGTGTCCGGGCCGGGACAGGCACAGCACCACGCAGCGTTTTGGGGTTCACACCTGCTCAGGTGGCACGCTCGCTTCCTTCCTCAGCTGGCTCTCAAACCTTTCATGAGAATGTAGCAGATCCATCACCACGCTGCTTATTCTCATCAAATCGATCTACCCACTGCCCCCTCAGGAGGGTTGCAGAGGACTGAACTGAGAACTGGTTACTGTTACCCTGATCTAACTGGCCTCGCATCCGCTCCAACGTGTCAGGCACTCGCCGAGCCCTAGAAGAGCCAAATCCTAGGCGTCAGAGCAGGGGAACACTAACGCGTGAAGTGCTGTGTCCCTCCAGGACCAGAGCAGGACGCCCCCTGGTGGAGGGCAAAGGAAATGTGGCAGCGATTGAGGCGGTCGGAGTGCATCATAGAGCAAATGGCACTTACAGTAAGCAGCGCAAGTGGTATCATTACGCCGCATAATAACTGATAGGATATGGTGTCTTCCTTAAGAGGGTACTTGAGCGAATCGTCACTACAGAAAAATCCTCGTTTGAACGGTCGATGTTGAATTGTGAGTATAGCGAATGGGAGTCCAGCTAGCAGAAAGAAACAAAACAGGAAAAAAGCAATGAGAGAAAAATGACAGAAGCGCGTTAGAAGTGGACTCTGCATCCTGTAACTGACACCAACACCATCCCTGCAGCAGCGTTGGCAGGCTTTTGAAGGAGCCACCTGTACCAGGAAGAAATCTGCGATAACTGATTAATCCCAGCTAATCCCAAGACATTTAATGAACAAAACATCACCAAAAAGCACCATCTGACATCACCTGTGGTCCTGAATTTTAAACAATACTGCGATACTGTCTGAACTCTAGACCTCTGCTGTGTCTCTGCTTTCTCCTCCATATCAATGCTGTGGCTGTATTAAACAGTCTTGATTGCACAGGGCCATTGGCTCTTTGGTGAATAAAAAACACTAAAATAAAATAAAGTAATATAACACAGACCCCAATCAGTCTACATACAGAGTCAGTAACCCTCTGGAGTCTACAGTCTTCTTACAGCATTGGATATTGTGTCTCAAACAACATTGTTTTGAGAGTAAATTTAGGCAGTTTTATTTCTATTGTAGACTTGTGCAAATATTGTTTTGCTAATTTTACTGTACCTAATTAGGAGCTTGTTAACTAGAAGCGCAGAAGGAAAAGGGGAGTTATTTTTACAGATTCTGCTTGTTTGGAATCCCCGGACACCATCCTGTTCTGCTCTGGTTCACAGTGCTTTCTCTCCTGTTTGTGATTCTGGGACGTGGGTTTCATTGCCTTGTTTTGACTCTGGACTGATACTGAGGTCGGCACTGGAAACCGCGTTTGATGAATATGGCTGAAATGATCTAGACGCTTGTGATAATTACACTTTAAGGAGAAATCATAGTTTCACCAGTGGAGGAAGGAGGGTTTTGCATAAATGACTGGGTCAGACATTTATCAACTACAGCCGCCAAAGCAACACACCACATACGCAGAAGAACTAATTACCATTTTCTCTCTCAATCTCACATTTTATGCACACCCTCAGAGCCAAACATAAAACCCAGGAGAAAACGCGAGCTTAAGATAGCAACACCGACTTGTGGGGAAAGCCCTCATACACTGCTCTACTGCCAATACCAAGATTACACCAGCACGATGAAGAGTTTAGCTACACCAGTAAACAAGCCTGTGTTTACACAGTGCCTTGAAGTGTAACAGTGAACAGCCATGAGTGAGGGTGGACACCAGATCTGCCCGTGAGACACATGCGAGTTGAGGTTGTTTCAGAGGAAGCACTGTGCACAGCCCCCCGGAGACTTCTCAGCGTACGGCCTGGTCTCAAACTCTTCCTGTAAGTGATGGCTGTGGATCATGTCCTAGCAGAGACAATGACGTAGACATCCGTGTCCTGTTACATAACAAATTAGTCTTTCGTGTTCTAACCTGACAGCTGTCTGTTGTCCTTAATGAAGAGAATCAAAGTGTATTGCAGTGACCCTGAACTGTGCAGTGCTGCGAGACCCCCAGCCACGTGTGACGTAAGGTGTGTGAGCAGAGCGGACCCTCACGTTCCCCTGCAGGTAAGTGAAGGGACACACAGCTGATACTACAACGTCCTCCTCTCGTTCTCGTGAAGGAGTCCACTTTATCTATAAATGTTATGGCAATGAATGTATTTGTCTGAACCATTAATCCACATGTCTGAGTATAATAATTGCTGAACTTTAGTCTCTTGCTGAATGAAACAGAACACAAGATGGTGGAGAGGAACTCTAAGCAAGCATGTGTGACCATTTTTTGGGGCTCATTACTGACACAGTCCCATGTGCACAAAGCACAAAACGAAGCATGTGAATGTTATTTTCTGCCCGAGGGGTGTGATGACCACACGAGGACGGGACTGCATGAACCCGGGTAGCTCCCAGTGAAGGCTGCATTGTCATAACCCACGGCTGCTGTCTGCTGTCTCAAGGGCTACGTCCTGACCACACAGCGGAAGAAGCCTGGCCAACACTCCCGTGTTTATAGCCAGCTGTGAATGAGTCCACTACTCAATCCACTTGGACGGTCTTAAGTGTTGGAAGTGAAATCTGAGAGTTGTGTCCAGAGGTACGAGATGCAACGGATTCTAATAGTGTGGGTAATTTGAGGTTTTCATCAGAATGAGTAACAGAAGTGTATGAAGCATTTCACTTTAACATGTACAAAACCATACAAACACACAAACATTCCTGCCCAGAGTCATGCATGCTGGACAGACTGATGCACACACTCGCCGCCGCGTGTCCACAGAGAGCAGGCCTGATCTCAACTTCTCTCCGTCAGCAGCAACTACTGGAAGCTGAAGTAGGACTGGAATGCACACGGACATGTCAGCGAAGGTACTGGTGCTATTTTTGGAGCCCCTTTTTACAAACACAGATGCATCTCAGCCATACACTCTGATCTTCTTCTCACCATTGCTGGAGATCTGGAGACAATGCCCCTAGCACCCATGCGCGCGCGCACACACACACAAACATCAGAGTATTTTTCAAACTAGGGTAGACCAAATTATTTACATGTTCGGTGCCAATATTTGGTTATGAAGTATATTTATTCAATAAACAATCTGCTTCTTTAAGATTCTTTATATGTTTCCGTGCCCGAGAACTTAAATAAACATGCTAACAAAGTCATGAGAACTAGGAAAGGTTTCACACGCCTCAACTCAAACCTTGGAGGAGGATGAAAACCCCAAATTGCCCCATTTGCTGGTTGAACCTAAAAGCTTCTTTTTTTTTTTAGTCAACGCAGAGACGACAGACGATCCAGAACACCAGGCCTCTGGCCCACAGAGCTAAAGCACATGGACACCCTCGTTTTACGTCAAAGTTTGCAGAGTGACAGGCCCAGGGAATCTGCTCAGAGAGAGAGCGAGAGAGAAAGAGAGAGAGAAAGAAAAAGAAACTGTTCATTCTTTTTTTCCCCCTCATTGTCCCTCACTCCCGGTCTGCCTCTTCCTTTGATTGTTTGGCCCAAATGTCATACGGAGGCAAGCTGTGCAGCAGGGCTTGATCAGATCACCAGGCAGGCTCCGTCCTCGGCGTTGAAGGAAACTGCTCTGCTCTCAGAGCAGCTGCTCCCATGGGAACCGCACCTGCTGCACAACTGCATCGGGTCATCGGGACGTTAACCCTAACCCTGTTTAGGGTCTGACTGTAGTCCAGTCAGCCCTGCATTGGTCCTAGTGAGGGACGGCGCTGGAGCAGACCCCCTGGGCATGTGGCACGTCGACGCTGTTGTTACTTACGCTACAGATGGGCAGTGTGAAGCCCACTGTGTAAAGCGCAGCGGAGGTGACGGTGCTGGAGTGAAACGGGTAGCTGAGGCTCTCATCGTTACAGAAAAAGCCTCTCTGATAAGGCTTTACTTTACCCAGGTTAAAGGCCGCCACGGGAAGTCCAGCTGTGGGTGAAAAAAAGGGTTAACAAAGGGTTAACATTTCAGCACAGGACGCTGGACCAATCAGAGGCGAGGGATGAGTGCTTGCGTGGCAACTAAGCAAATACCTTAAGCATCGCCACCTAGCAGAGGGAGTCAACGTTTGTTTGTTTACAGTAACCAGCGTTGCACAGAAGTGCAACTTGGCTCGAAAGACCCATCATGCGCTCTGTGACTCGAACCCCCGCACGGTGTCTCGTTGTGGAATCTGAGACAACTGGTCATATCTTGTTTACTCTTGACATACAAACCCAAGTAAGTGCTCTTTAACAACCCGTCGTACCAACTGCCCAAACAGCATCGAGGTTTTGGACGGACTTGCAAGAGTTTACAGCATGCTCGGTTTATCTGAGAACAGTCTCATCTCTGACTGGACCCTTTAGTGGTTTGGGCTTTTCATTACAATAACCCCATGCTGCATAAAAAAACCCTTCTCCAGTATGAAGCATCTGCGGCTGCTGAAATGCAGTGGTGTTGTGGGCAGAGTTGCTCATCAAAGTTATCTTTTCTGCCGTGTGATTACGAAATGACCCGCCCATCTCCTGCGGGCAACAGGACATTATCTGCCTCATATCTGGCTGCAGCTTCAACTCCTGCAACGTCATGCACATGCAATCTGACAGGTTAAAGTCCAGCATACCAACCCACGTGTAAATGCTGGCCCTTTCCGCACCTCACACTGCTGTTAAACACACACACACACACACACACACACACACACACACACACACACACACACACACACGTAACTCAGTAAGCCTGGCGCTCCTAAAAAGGGGAATCGTGTGGGTGTGACCATTCCCACTGCCCTCATCTGACCCTTT
Source organism: Electrophorus electricus (assembly GCF_041902795.1). Classification (NCBI taxonomy): domain Eukaryota; kingdom Metazoa; phylum Chordata; class Actinopteri; order Gymnotiformes; family Gymnotidae; genus Electrophorus; species Electrophorus electricus. The sequence continues at coordinate 19,448,725 of NC_137515.1, read as the reverse complement.
TTGTCAAGCTAAGTTGCATCTAAACTGATCCGTCAGCTTCAGTCACACTACGCACAGTGAATGAAACGGCGCCGTGACGGAGACTGTGAGACCTGACTACGCCTGCCTGAGTCACAGCAGTGCAAATTAAAGTCCGCAGGTCTTGCTCGGGGATTCTCTACAAATACTGACAACTTCTGATCAAAGCAGATTTCATTTGTTTCTGAGAAACTGCACACGTTCAGCCGCTGATGAGCCAACACGTACACGCCAGCACATTCACATACTGAACAATATAAGAGCCATAACACACAGGCGAGCACAGGGGAACTGCTCAGCTGTTCTCGTCAGCAGGGGCTTTGAGTGATGTGCACTTTGAGATTTAAAACACAAACACTTGGCCCTCTTTGGTCCAACATGTTTTAACTTCTTTAAGGGTACAATTTGAAATATTTAAAAGACTTATCAAATGCATGAATTGTCCTGTAAAACATTAATAAGTGACCTCATTAACAGTTATGCACAGTCCACTGTAGAAAACCTTTACAGGCAGATAAAGAACTTTTAATTAATACAGACATGGAAGTGTTTTGTGAGATGTTTTGCAATGTGTGTTCGTGTTCGTTTTCCCAAATAAAAACACAACCAAAGGACATTTAGAGCCACAATGACTGACCGACACGAAACCACGTTAACACCGTATGCAATCCGCTCCCAGCAAGCAGGAATGAGGTGTTGCAAGGCCTGTGCTGACGACGCAGAAACGAAATCCCATCTACTACCGTTCAACACCGCCCTATCTAGTCGAAAACATTCCTAACAACCCACGATCGGGCACACGCACAGAATCCGACAGGTTCAACTGGTATCGCCTTGGCCAAAACACGGGCCTCCACATTCCCAAATGAAAAGGCCCTGCGTTTGGAAACAAGATCAAAACACACAGTGGGTTAGTCCTACTCAGATGGCGCCCCTCATGAGCAACCCCCCGGCCCGCAGCTGTTCCCACTCGAGTAACAGCCACCATGTCGCCATCGCGTGCCGACCGGTGCCGAAAACACGCATTACGTGCGCCAAACCTTTGGATGTCACCATAACGCACATGCGTAAACATGAGAACGCGTGCCTTGCAAAAGGCGGACACAATGGAAAATGTTGATGAGACGACTGACGTTTTTACAGCGCGACTTGGGATGTGGGCCGCACCAGTTTCTTCTTCTGTGATGCTGGCTGCTGTCAAAACGGTTCCGACACGCTCATGCTTTGCGGACACGGTCTGCTGCAGAAGCTCGTGAGAAACACAGCTGCCTCAAGCGAGGCCGGGTCTGCGTCACTCGTGGAAACGTGCTCTTTAACTGCGTCCACGTGAGGCCTCTGCAAACGGGTCCGTTAACAGGCAGTGCGTTACTCGATAAGGACCTCCGCCTGCTCGTGGGTCGGACTCTGAGTCGGGCTGGAGCGGTGCGGGCACACCCGTTTACGTCGCGTGACTAGGAACACTAGCGTAAACACAAGCGCGGGCGCAATTGAGAACGTCACAAAGCGAGACGCGGATACATACCGAGTACAAGACAGGCAACGTCGAGCAGAACGAAGGGAATGCCTCGGGTCTCGAACATCGTCGGTGATCCTCCGTGTGTCCGCGAGCTCCAGTTAAGGCAAGGCGCGTGGCCTTCAGCGAGAGCCGTCGGTCAACACAATGACTGACCGACACGAAACCACGTTAACACCGTATGCAATCCGCTCCCAGCAAGCAGGAATGAGGTGTCGCGAGGTCTGCGCTGACGACGCAGAAACGAAATCCCATCTACTACCGTTCAACACCGCCCTATCTAGTCGAAAACATTCCTAACAACCCACGATCGGGCACACGCACGGAATCCGACAGGTTCAACTGGTATCGCCTTGGCCAAAACACGGGCCTCCACATTCCCAAATGAAAAGGCCCTGCGTTTGGAAACAAGATCAAAACACACAGTGGGTTAGTCCTACTCAGATGGCGCCCCTCATGAGCAACCCCCCGGCCCGCAGCTGTTCCCACTCGAGTAACAGCCACCATGTCGCCATCGCGTGCCGACAGGTGCCGAAAACACGCATTACGTGCGCCAAACCTTTGGATGTCACCATAACGCACATGCGTAAACATGAGAACACGTGCCTTGCAAAAGGCGGACACAATGGAAAATGTTGATGAGACGACTGACGTTTTTACAGCGCGACTTGGGATGTGGGCCGCACCAGTTTCTTCTTCTGTGACGCTGGCTGCTGTCAAAACGGTTCCGACACGCTCATGCTTTGCGGACACGGTCTGCTGCAGAAGCTCGTGAGAAACACAGCTGCCTCAAGCGAGGCCGGGTCTGCGTCACTCGTGGAAACGTGCTCTTTAACTGCGTCCACGTGAGGCCTCTGCAAACGGGTCCGTTAACAGGCAGTGCGTTACTCGATAAGGACCTCCGCCTGCTCGTGGGTCGGACTCTGAGTCGCGCTGGAGCGGTGCGGGCACACCCGTTTACGTCGCGTGACTAGGAACACTAGCGTAAACACAAGCGCGGGCGCAATTGAGAACGTCACAAAGCGAGACGCGGATACATACCGAGTACAAGACAGGCAACGTCGAGCAGAACGAAGGGAATGCCTCGGGTCTCGAACATCGTCGGTGATCCTCCGTGTGTCCGCGAGCTCCAGTTAAGGCAAGGCGCGTGGCCTTCAGCGAGAGCCGTCGGTCAACAAATTTGGAAATATTGACTAAATGAAGCGCCTGCGCGCGCGAGGACAGCACACACCACCTCGACTACGTAATGGCGACGGAACGTGAGCGAGAGCTGCGTGGCCGTTCCCTTCACGCGCGCCGACCATGTCAGAGCCGAAAACTAAACCGAGCGAAGCCGAGACCAGCCAGCGGCCTTACCGAACCGGGACTGCGCTGCGCACTGCGCACGGGGAAGCCAGGCGCCGCAGGGTGGAGCCTGACGGGTCACGCGGAAGCACTCGCCTGTCTACAGTTGCTCCTCCCACCCGCTAGTGGAGAACGGCCTAAAGACGGCTCCTGCATGTCTTTAGGAAATGTTTACGTGTCGTGTGTATTGTTTTAAAATGGATAGAAATTCGTGGCTACATGCATGTATGTTTGTATGTATGTATGCATGTATATATATGCCTTTCAGCCGGTGTCTCCAACGCTTAGTGAGGAGACTGCCTTTCTTATTCGGTTCAGGTATTCATGCCCGCTTAGATCCCCAAATGTAACTGTGGTTATAAAGCTCAAAGGGAGAGAATAACCTTATTCTGAGCCTTTGGAATAGCGCAGCAGTAAAAGGACCTCTTTTGGCGGGAGGGGTGTGGCCTGTTTCCTTGCTCGTTATTCCTTTGGTAAGCATTCCACCACTTGTTCATTGATTTCCTTCGTGATCTAAACCCGGCACGCAGACGCATAAGCCCTGTTCCCGCCTACCTCGCTGGAGGGATAAAAGGTTGGGGCAAAAAAGACAGAAATGAGCATTTGCATATCCATAAACACACGGTGTTTGGACGTTGTGTGTTAGTTTGCCAATGTTTGATGTCACCCTGTTTCACATATGCTCAAAAAGATAAACAAATAAATAATACAGATATATTCTTAACATGTATATGTGTGTTTACCATTAAGAATCTCAAATGTATGTCATCTCGAGTTCCCTTGATCCATGCAAATTTGGGTGCATGATGCAGTGACAAACACAAGAAAGTACCAAAGGGAAAAAAAAAAAACATGATTTTGTCTTATTATCTAATTTGCTATATTCATTTCGCTATATTTCTCAGATATTAACATTTTTCAGTGCAGCAGGCGGTAAAATCCAGAGTCTGAAACGCAATAGATAAACCTTGTTTTTAAAATAATAAATAAATAAATAAATAAATGATACGCTGCTTCCATCTAGTGGTGAAGATTGGCTAAGCAGTTGCTTAAACACGCTCAACTGGAGGGCTGTCAGCTCCCGCGTGGAGCCTACTGCCCTGTTCCAACGCACGTGTTCCGGTTCAGGTCAACAGAAGCGCTGCGAGGCCTCTCGGCTTGAGCTGCAAATCACCGCATTAGGCTATGATTTAAAACAAAGTTACAATGTTGCCTTTTATAACTATCATTTATTTAAAAATTGTCCATAATCTAGAATACTTTAAATACAGTAATAAAATAAGGTAATTAGTCTAAAATTTAATTTTATTAAATAAGCAAATAATCTTGGTCCAAACATTTGATAAGTAAAATTCTCATTATCATGTCACAATATTAGTTATACACAACAGTTCGATGTATTAAATAAAATCCAACAGGAAAAAAAACCGCATTCGTCTGATCTAGGAGTTAATCAAACAGCGGAGCTGTCACTATTGTTCTTGGCACATTTTCCGAGCTTCCGCTTCATTTGTGTGTGTCTTCGTGCTCAGCTGAAGGTACTGCAACAAAGTGCCCCTTTCGGGTGTGCTGGGCGGTTTATTTATGCCCTCGTTCTTTAAACGGGCTGTGCTCCACTTCAGTACAGCTCATGATAAGCCTCTTAAATTGGCCTCGTCATGTGGGCTTAAATATGAGATCTTAGTTACCCAATCAGTGAAAAAAAGATTCCTAAATTTCCTACGATTTGTGTTAATTTGGGAAGCTCATAAACATATCATATGCAATTCACCTTGATTCGAGTTGATTTCATAACACAAAGCGTCAAAAATCATATTTAAACACCAAAGTCCTCGCCTCTTACTGGGAAAACAGACTACACCGAAAACCGACCTCTAATGTTCCTATTAGTTATGGAACAGTTGTAGATGAACGTTCTTTTCATGGGCTTTAGCAAAAATAGGTGGCAGTAATATTTATTTAATTTGTTGTTTGTTTGATTTTTTTTCTTCTATGCAAAAACGGCATAAACCGTCTCAATAATTCCTGCCTGAGATAACATGTCAATTATGAAGTAGGCCTCATAGCAAAAGGAAAGGAAACAAACAAACGATTAAAATCGTAGTTCTGTGAACCACTCGTTAAACCTCTACATCAGGGATCTCGGTTACTGGCCGTTAAAGGTCTCCGTCAGCTCGTTAATTGATCTCTCCTGTCGCTCATAATCAACTAGAGCAGCCAGGATGGAGGAGGCGCTGGACTGAGCAACCTATCCAACCATCCGACCTTCTCTTTCACTCGCGTCTTTTTAAAACCTCATTGGCGGTTTTAATCCGTATAGAAAAACGCATCTGAGGATAGTAATAAAATATTTTACTACCCTGCGTTGTTATTTATTTACGGCTAATCGGGTATCTTTTCTATAGGCTACAGAAGGCCATACAGGCCTCAGGATAATTTCGTTTAAATCCTGTCGCAGCAGCGCCCCCCTGGGTGGACAAGTGTCGCAGGGTTGCAGCTAAACACCAGTTAACGGGCTTGTTCCGTGTGACATGTGAAAAGCTGCTGCTCCCAAACATTAACGCCCCGCTTCAGATTTTAAAAGAAAAATAAAACACGAAAAACGATCGTTCTTGCACAATCCATAAATCCTTAACTGTATCGATCATTGCGTTTCCTCCAAAGACCAATAGAGGGCACTCTAGTCGCGTTACAGGAGCTGACACATTCCTGTCTCCCGTTCCGACCTATTGTTGCGGTGCATTATGTGTTGCTGTGGCCCTGTAATAAATCCGTTAACACAGCATAATAACGCCATAAACCATGGAGGAGTCCCCGAAGACTTGGCCAGCTGGCCGCGCGCTTTTATCTGTTCACCATGTCAGTTTATAATGCCTCGTGCTGTTCTGGCGCGTCCGCTTATCTTGTGTGTGTGTGTGTGTGTGTGTGTTCCACTCTTCTAGGCCTACGCGTCTGTCTGTCTGTCTCTCTCTCTCTCTCTCTCTCTCTCTCTCTCTCTCTCTCTCTGACATCTTTACCCATTATTGTCCCTCAAGCCTTTTAGCGCCGCTGCGTTGCTTCTGTTTACGGAGGTGAGCCTCGATCTCGTGCCGGAAAAGCAGCATTCCCAGCTGTCCGTGAGAGGCCTCGTTCATCGCTTTGGACTGCATGCACATTTTGTACTGATCCGGGGGCAGCTCATCGGCGCAGCGTTTCTCGTGCCACAGGTGGAAGAGACCGCGTGAGGGTGCGCGCACCACGAGCAGGTTGCTGTGGAGGTATTTCCGGTACAGGTGTACGTCCTCGCCGCCCCACCCCTTAATGTCCACGTCAAACCCACCTGAGAGAATGAGACAGGACACAGCTTAATTAGCCAACAGTGTCGCGCACGCTTGTTTCTGGTGTGCTGTTACATTTGCTCTGTCCTGCCTGTACTTTCCTAAAGATGACAGCTTTTGTTTTTTGAGAGGTCAGACAGAGCTCAGACACAATAAAGGTGTTTGTAGACTGGACAGGCACTAAAGCTGGCAGTTTGAACGTTATATGAACAGAAACTGCAACAAACACAAACTTGGGCAAATGACCCAATAGTATATTGCCACTCTCTGATGGTTAGTGCTGCCGTTTTGCTGAGGAGTGCACAGACCATTCCAAACGCTGAAAGAGCAGAATCACAGCACTGCATCTGAACCCAGATCGACTAATGATGTCTTTACTGGCCTTTTACTGGTCTTTACCATGCTCAAGCCAACTGGTCACAGTATAATAACCACACTGGTGGGATATGACTTGAGTGATTATATGTGCTAAAACATTTCACTCCCATTGAAATTAACTCGGTTCTGTAACACAGATGACAGGAATTATGGAATCTATGAAAACTGCGTAATCTCAATATTGTGTAACATCAATATCATATACATAAAGCATTTTCTATTTACATCTACATTTACAGCATTTAGCTGACGCTTTTATCCTAATCGACGTACAATTATGAGTGAGTACAACTTGAGCAATTGAGGGATAAGGGCCTTGCTCAGGGCCCACAGTGGCAGCTGGGCAGTGGCGGCCTTGAACAAGTCAAGTACCTCAACCACTGAGCTCCACTGCTCTGTACTGCCACTGCGCTGCATTTCTGGGAAATAATGCTTTGAATATCTGCAAATCTGTAGAGATGTCCATAAACTGTGCATGACTGACATGTATAACTGCAATGTTATACATTCCTGCAGCTCTATGTTCCAACACTAAACCTTCAGCCATGGTTAACAAATTCTGTCCATGCGGATTTAATGTTACTGGGAAATTCTTTCACGGCTACCGTAACCTCATGGAGTCATCCCGATGGCCAGATGGTCTGGGTATGGAAATTATTATTTAAATGAGCAATCTGCATGGACTTCGTGAACATTAAGGAGTGTGGATTGTGGGCTTCCGCCGTCATGCCGGATCTTTACCTATGTTGAGGAAGTCAGATCTGTACTGACATGTCATCCCAAATCCAAAGTCCCTCCAGAATCCAGTGTCCTTCTTAATGACCTGTAGTGGGAAAAACATGACGTTTTAAACTCCTGTCACTTCCTGTCTGTTCTGTGATGATGTCTCTGGGTCCCAGTTTGCATCGTGCACACAGTGACAGCCCAGTTAATTGCAGACCAACCCTCTCTACTCTTTCAGAATGTAAACACCGCTTGCTTGTAATTGCTACATTTGTCTGATAGTGGCTGTCTGCGTAATCAGACACGTCAGAGGTGGTGAGTGTGTTGGGGGGAGGAGGAGTGTGTTACCAGCTGCTGTTCCACGGGTGGGACGTGATTCCCGCCACCATAGATCACAGCTGGGTTGTACTGGCTGAACAGCACGGGATAAAAGACCCTCTTCCCTGAAAAGGCCAGCGAGAGCAGAAATGTGGAAAGATTTACAGGAACACTGCTTTACAGGATTACAGCTTTTTAGGAATACCGCTTTACAGGAATATTGCTTTACAGGAATCCCACTTTACAGGAATATCACTTCGGAATAACATTACAGTCACTTATGAAACTTTCTGTCTCAGTGAAACTCACATGTCTAAGGAGGTCTGTAAAAACTCACACTCTCTCACTTCACTCTCTCTCTCTCTCTCTCTCACTTCAATCAATCTGTCTCAATCTCTCACTCCCACGTTCTCTCATTGGTTTCCCTTTTGACTTTATTTCAGTTTCAGTTTAACAGTTTTACTGGTATGACTGCATATAGTACAATATTGCCAGTATCTGAAAAAATATTTAGAAAAACGAACTTGATTATTATTATTATTGTTGTTATTATTATTATTGCTGTGGGTGTGTTTGGTAGCATCTTTTGCAGCAAGATTCTTCAAGGAGAATTTGTAATTTTTTGAGCTCAAATTAATTTAATTTTGGTATTTTGGTAAATATTTAAAGTGCTTCTATATTTTTCACAAAGATGAAAAAACTATCTGTCTCACCCTCACCTGACATGCAGAGGCCATGTGCTCTTGTTTGGTAACCATGCATTTCTGTGTCTGCTCGCATCTCTATTACTGGCCTCAGACTGGGCTCCTGCTCTCTTTTTAGACTGCTACGTTACTCTAATTTACTTGGATTTGTGTTTGATTTTTTTGTCTGTGGTCTCTCTCTAGTTCTATGCATCTGTCTCTTTCTATCTGTCTCTCTCTCTTTGCCTCGCCCCGACCCCTGACCTGGCTGGGTGTTCAGACGGCAGGTGTTGAGGAAGTCTGCAGTGAAGATGATATCCACATCGCAGAAGAAGAGCAGGACGTTTCCGCCTTTCCACGCTCGGGCGCCCACGTCCAGGCCACGGCCACGAGAGAACTCTTCATTCAGCTGGATCAGTGTAATGTTGCGGAAATGCAGCTCTCTGGGGTTTGGGAGAGAGAAGGAGAGAGAGGGAAGGAGAGAGAGAAGAAGAGAGAGAGAGAAGAAGAGAGAGAAGGCAGCTGAGTTTCAAAGCATGATGCATATCCACTCTACATCACTCATTTCATTTCCAAATCTAGATTGACACTAGTGAGTGACCACAACTTCAAAACATTAAAATTTCCTGACATTAATTATAAAGTTCTTAAAATGTTCCTAAAAGAAAAAAAAAACAAAAGCACTTTCTCTCTTTGGACAGGCACCAGAAAAATAGAAAATAGTAATTACTGTCAACCACCATACTAGCGTTAATGGGAGATGAATATTTTACATGGATGTGAGTTAAAAACACTGCTGTGTCTCTAGCAGGAGACAGACGTGGGAGACAGATGCGTCCTCGGTGTCACGGCACCAGGCTGTCTGATCAGAGCAACCTCACAGCTCCGGCACACCTTCATCTCACAAGCTACTGCAGTGGCACTCCCAGCTGGAGCTGAGGAGGCTGAGCAGAAAAGGGAGACTCCTCCACTCGTCTCCCCTCTGCCTCCTCTCCTCTCCTTCATGTCATGTTCGGCACACTCCACTGCCCACCTCTGCCCTCCCTGGAGCACACTGAGGGGGGACACTCTGATGCTGGTGGCACTTGGTATGCAGTCAGGGGAGGGAGGCAGAAGATGAGAGGGAAACAGTGTTAGCGGGCACATCCATCCCGGATTTAGGATTTGGTGGTGGGTAAGAGAAAGTTAGATCGCCTGAAAAGATCGCCTGAGACTGACTGTGTGTGTGTGTGTGTGTGTGACTGTGTGTGTGTGTGTGTGTGTGTGTGACTGTGTGTGTGTGTGTGTGTGTGTGTGTGTGTGTGTGTGTGTGTGTGTGTGTGTGTGTGTGTGTGTGTGTGTGTGTGTCTGTGTCTGTCAAGGTGATTCCTCACAGCAGCAGACATGGACCTTCTCTGACACACACACATCTTGAAAAGATCCATTAAAAATTAATGAGCAAATCAAGGTGGTAAATTCAATCCAGTTCTAATCCCTACAACCCATTTTAGACCATTTTTAGAAGGGTATGCACTGGGGTACAGCCTGAATGAGCATGTGTGGGCACTGGTCTCCTAGATTATATTCTGTAGGAATTAGCAGGTCAGGAATGTAGATAATCGTGTGTGTGTGTGTGTCACTGGCATGAGGGCTGTGCTCCACCAGTCACTGTTACCAGAAAAACGTGTCTTTCAGCAGTGTGCAAAGGAAACACGTGTCTTTTAAAACATTTTCGAGCAATGTGTACACACACAAAGACACAAATAGCTGGCTTCCTCTTACCCACTTTAGGCCTTCTACACATGTTGCCTGAAAAAAATCAACACGTCCCCTGAATCCAGACCCTTAGCACATGGACACACGCTCTGATTCTCTGATTGCTCACTGGAGCTGAGAGACTCATCCTGGAATAAAAAATTTCCAATCACTGACTCTTCAAAATAAGTTGCTAATAATGTAAACAGGCTGGGGATTTTGGCAGATTTGGATCTATTTAAAGAGGACAAATATTTTTTTGGATCTATTTAAAAGTAGACAAACGCTGGTTCTATTTAAAATAGAACTGGCAGCTTTATAGGGAGTGCAGGTATGGGTGTGTGTGTGTGTGTGTGTGTGTGTGTGTGTGTGTGTAGAGTAAACATGTTAAACTGTAGTTTGCACAGATGCGCACACACCTGTCTGCTGTCTCTAGACAATACAGACATCAGGAGAGCAGAAGACCCCTAGCAACATTTCGGTGTGATCTCGGATTCCCAACACAACATCCCTGCCATTCTCCTCACAGAGCCTTATGAACACTCTTCACAACGCTCACGACATCTTATTAAGATGGCAAACCAAATGTGCTCCTCAGTCATTATGGATAATGAAACCTTAATTCACTAAATGCTTCTCCTTCGAAACTATTGAACAAACAGTGCAGTGTGGGTGTGACTACCTGTCTGTCTCCTGACTCACTAAAGGCCAGAGACCAACCCAGCAAACTGTTCTCTCCGTAGTTCCGTGTTCTGGGTGAAGCAGCTTCACCCCCCACCCCCTTCCCTCTCAGATGAACACAGATGATTCATTATTCATGGCTATCGATTCTGGTTGGCTGTCAGGTGGATGTGCATCTGGCTTTCGGCTGTGTGTGAACGGGAGACATGCAGACAGGAAAGTCTGCAACCCCGTTAGCACATCATACGGCATAGAATATAAGGGCCGGACTTCAAAAGGAAGCCGAGGGAGAGCCGACAGGGAGGTGCCGTCCTCGTAAACGCTTCGCCCAAACTCTGTGTTTGACTGTGTTTGTGTCGGGTCGGGGTTACGTCACGCCCGTCAGGCGATCTCTGGCCGGGTGGACCCTTATCTGGGATGTAGTCGACTACCGCGGCATCAGTACAACACGCTGTTCCACGTTCCAGAGAAACACACTCCAGCACAGACTGAAAAATGATACACAAGGTATTATTTATTGCTGGACATGGATTGCGGGCATTTGGTGTCCTTTTCTCTGACACAGTAACCATGACAACTGCTCTGTCGTGTTGGAGATGGCTATCGTGAGGGTTGAGCTAAGGGTGGTTACTTTTATCGCCTCTGACAAGATCTCCCACTGCCAGACCCTAAAGAGCCTTCGAATGCATGTGGGTTTTGCAGGTTTACAATGACGAGATCTTGTGTGCCAGCACGGGAGAGCCTTCGTAAGCACGTCTCTGCTACGAGCAACCTCCTGACTGCTGGATACTGAAGTAGTTACAGACTAAATCAGATTCTGCCAGCAGCACCGGAGTGCACGCTAGCAGCTGGTCTGAGTGGTCGGCGCACCCTGCACCTCCAACAGGCCCGGACTGGTTACTGGCATCAGACACGTTTTGTATCTACACCAAGACACTAAAAGTGCAGATTTATAGGAACGTTTTTGACTGAATGTGAGAGTAGAAGTTTTCTCCAGCTAGTGTTTGGAATCCGGTAACGGAAGAAATGTGTTTGGTTTCATTAAAGGGTGGTAATGTGGTTCCATTTTAAATTCTTTTACTTTAAATTTTGTGTTCTCTTTTATTTGCCATACTTTTATGTAATGTATAATATCTGTGTAATTTCTGTTCCTTCAATCTGTACCTTTCCTTGCAACCTTTTATTAATCTTTATATTCTGTAAATCACTTTGTAAACTTTTAAATTTTTTAAAGAACATTCTTCCTCTCTCTCTCTCTGTGCGCATGTGTGTGTGTGTGTGTGTGTGTGTGTGTGTGTGTGTGTGCGCGCGCATGTGTGTGTGTGTGTGAGTGAGAGTGTGTGTGTGTGTGAGAGTGTGTGTGTGTGTGTGTGTGTGTGTGTGTGCGCGCGCATGTGTGTGTGTGTGTGTGAGAGTGTGTGTGTGTGTGCGCGCGCATGTGTGTGTGTGTGTGAGAGTGTGTGTGTGTGTGCGCGTGCATGTGTGTGTGTGTGTGAGAGTGTGTGTGTGAGAGTGTGTGTGTGCGCGCGCATGTGTGTGTGTGTGTGTGAGTGTGTGTGTGTGTGTGTGTGTGCGTGTGTGTGTGTGAGAGTGTGTGTGTGCGCGCGCATGTGTGTGTGTGTGAGTGTGTGCGCGCGCGCATGTGTGTGTCTGTGTGTGTGTGAGAGTGTGTGTGTGTGTGCGCGCGCATGTGTGTGTGTGTGTGTGTGTGTGAGAGTGTGTGTGTGTGTGTGCGCGTGCGCGCATGTGTGTTTGTGTGTGTGAGAGTGTGTGTGTGTGTGTGTGTGTGTGCGCGTGCGTGTGAGAGTGTGTGTGCGCGCGCATGTGTGTGTGTGTGTGTGAGTGTGTGTGTGTGTGTGTGTGTGTGTGCGCGCGCGCATGTGTGTGTCTGTGTGTGTGTGAGAGTGTGTGTGTGTGTGTGTGTGTGAGCTCACATGATTTCTGTGCGTCTGGGGGATGGATGACTTTTACGTAGAGAGTGTAACAGCAGTGATGACCAGAGGAACACTGCAGGATATTGGCTTTCTCCTCCCAAAATACCATAACCAACACCACCACTAACACCACCACCACCCCACAACACACTGCACTTCCCATTTCACACATACGGATCCAAAAACAAAAGCATCATCAAGCTTTGTGTGTGTCTGCAAAACACAATGCAGCCACCTTGTTGGTCTTCCTGTGAGACCTATGACTCATGTTTTTCTGCCCAGAAAAACAGACAGAGACAGACAGAGTGACGAACAGAATAAGGTGTCATGGATGGGGTGTAGAAGCCAGAGAATATAATATAGAATATATATGATATTATCGTTTTTCCATCTCCTGGTTAGAATGTAAACTACATCTTGTTTGTTTGGATATTGCATTGCAGTGTCTGTTATTCCCCATTGGTGCTTAAAGTCCACTCTCAACACTCTCTCTTTCTCTCTCACTGCATGCAGGATTCCTTCAGCTGTATTCTGTGGTATATGATCAGTCACAAGAAATTGGGTCTAACAGCATCTGTAGCTAAACGTCCGACTTCAGTGTTTAGTGTCATGGTGTTCTAGTGTTCATTGTTCAAGTGTTCGTGTTCTAGTGTTCAGAGACGAAATGAACACTAGAACACTTGAACTGTGTGCAAAAGACCAAAGCAATTTTAGAAGTTACTGTTTTTGTCGCTATTTTGTCAGAGGTCATTATGACACTAAAGTGATGTGTACACACAACCTCAGACCTGCACCCTTCTCCCGTAAAGACGTGTGTGTGTGTGTGTCTGTGTCTCTGTTACATTATTCATTGTGTGTATGTGTGTGTGAATGGGTGAGTGCATGCATACGGGTATGTATAAGAATGGATACATCCTTGGCACGTGTGCGTGTGTGTGTGCATGTGCATGTGTGAGTCTCTCTGCATCTCTTTTACATTATTCATCGTGTGTGAATGGGTGAGTGCATGCATAAGTGTATGCGTATAGGGGTATATATGGGTGTGTGTGGGTGTGTGTATGTGTGTGGGTGGAGACACCCTTATTTATTAGCATACCACTGAATAGAACAGAAGATAAATCTCTAAGCAGAAGAGTGTAATCTTTGTCCTTTCTGTATTGTTTTTTGCCTGGTGCATTATGGGTAAACTGGTCCCCTTACACATACTATAATATGCATGGACAGAGTATGTACTATAGTTTGTTTGGACAGTACTCTTACAAAACATGCACACAGGCCACGTTGTAAGACTGTAAGACCAGTCAATAAGACTGTAAGACCACACAGTAAGACTGTAAGACCATGCTGTAAGACTGTAAGACCACACAATAAGACTGTAAGACCACGGTGTAAGATTGTAAGACCGTGCAGTAAAACTGTAAGACCACACAGTAAGACTGTAAGACCACGGTGTAAGATTGTAAGACCGTGCAGTAAAACTGTAAGACCACACAGTAAGACTGTAAGACTGTATGACCATGCAGTAAGACTGTAAGAGTGTAAGAGTGTTAGACTATGCAGTAAGATTGTAAGACCACACAGTAAGACTGTAAGACCATGCAGTAAGACTGTAAGACCACACAGTAAGACTGTAAGACCACGGTGTAAGATTGTAAGACCGTGCAGTAAAACTGTAAGACCACACAGTAAGACTGTAAGACTGTATGACCATGCAGTAAGACTGTAAGAGTGTAAGAGTGTTAGACTATGCAGTAAGATTGTAAGACCACACAGTAAGACTGTAAGACCATGCAGTAAGACTGTAAGACCACGGTGTAAGATTGTAAGACCACACAGTAAGACTGTAAGACCACACAGTAAGACTGTAAGACCACGGTGTAAGATTGTAAGACCGTGCAGTAAAACTGTAAGACCACACAGTAAGTCTGTAAGACTGTATGACCATGCAGTAAGACTGTAAGAGTGTAAGAGTGTTAGACTATGCAGTAAGATTGTAAGACCACACAGTAAGACTGTAAGACTGCAAGACCATGCTTGTACCTTGAAGTGTTCTCCAGGGTTCCTTTGACCTCGTTCGCCTGGTCCTGGCCGAAGTAGACCACGGTAAGGTGCACTCGTCTGTCTTGCTTTATACACACCTCTCTGTGAAGAAAAAGGACACACACACACACACACACACACACACACACACACACACACAGTCTAATCAGATTACTCATTCTGGCACAGCCAATGAACTTCCCCCTTCTTACTGGTGTGAGGAACACAACCATCATTCTAACCTAATGCTACCCAGATCTTCCACAGAGCATGAGAAATGAGGAGGATCTGAACAAGGAAATCTGGGATTACAGCCACTGTCCCAGGGGTCAGAAGCTGTGTGTCCAACATCAACTATTACTCTGCTAGTTGGTATTTCCTGAACCCTGATTATCATCACCATACTGCTCAGTTACATAACGGACAAACACACTGCTTTTTTCACTGTTGATAATTGTTTGTTAGCTGTGCGTCGTTTGGGGAGAGAGGGTCTTCGCTGGCTGAATCATGCCAAACACGTTTGAGCTGCTTTGACAAATTGTGCTGATGGATTTTCTTCTTCCAAAAGCAGCTGAGCTTCAGTAGGGCTCCCAGATTCCACATTTCTCATAATCCGTTGGAACATGAAGTCCACTGGCAGAGTCTGTGTGGATTTAACGCATTTTCACGCAGTGAGGAAACAAACATTCAGTTTGAAAGAAGACGTATCGTCCAGCACATTTGGTTCTGTAGACACTAAACAGATCAGGGCACCGTGGAAACAGAAACCAAAGACAACTGAAGAGCTCATAGAGGAGCTGGGCTCCAAATAGACTTTACCCACACACACACACACACACACACACACACACACACATACACACACACACACACACACACACACACACACACACACACACACACACACACACACACACACACACACACACACACACACACACACACACACACACACACACACACACACACACCAAAAACTGCTGTGTGAAATTCCAGCAGTTTGGGGCAGACGCATTCTGATAAACAGGCACCAAATGTTCCAGGTTCATGCTGACTGTGCATTTTTTGTTTTATCTGTCTGTGCTTGTGACAGACGGCGAGAAGGTGCCAGTGAAGAAACGCTTGTGTTCACAAGCCCTTCGTAACGCTGCATGCTTCCCCTCTGCGGATTATAATCTGAGACTCTGAGTGTGTGCAGCAGGGAATCAGCTGTCCTGAAGTGTCCTGAAGTGCTGAAAAGCAAAGCGTGTTGTGACAGTTCAGGACAGAATCGAAATATTCCAGCACTGTGAGCAGGCGCTGAGATTTGGTCCTTTTTCATAACAACTACGTCAGATAAATGGGGCATTCACAAGACCAGCCTAAGACATAGAACCAGGAATATGAGCATAAATTGTGTGTGTGTGTGTGTGTGTTTAGTCTTGATACATGATAATTAGTCTGTAGGTCGTCCCTGCACACCGCTGACCATCCAAAAGACACAATCCTCCCCCCCACCCCTCCATGTGCTCCTCTCTCCTCCTCCTCCCTCTCTCTTTCTTCTTTCTCTCTCTCCTCTCTTCTTTCCCCCGCTCTGAATAATGAATGAGGCAGGAGTGTGTGTCCAGACCATGGAAAAACTCCACTGTTCCTGCTCGTGTGTTCTGGACAGCTGTCAATGGTGATCTACTCACAATGGAAAAACACCGCAAACTGCAGTCTCATACAATACAAGAGAAAATAACACAAAGTATTGATACTGTGGTACCACACTAATAATGAGAACAGCCTCTCAGAGCAAGTTAGTCAAAGGACCTAAATATAGCCAACACACCAGTTTCCAATGAAATATAGTATGTGATAAGTAGAATATGAATATTAATTAAAGCATCACTCAGATGGTCACATCTTTAAATATGTGAGTTAGAATGTGCAGACGTGGCGGCTCTCTAATGAGGACAGTCGAACACGGTCAGATGCTAGACAGGAAACAAAAAACCCACATTACCTCAGATCTGAACGGTGTCCTCAGAAAGAGAGGGAGAGAAGGATGTGTGGGTCGTACCTGAAGCTGTGCATGAACTGTTTGAATTTGTCGGCCCTCTGAGAGAGGGGCACGATGATGTTGATGGTGGCGTGTGACGTCTCCACCCGCTCGTCCGACACCGTCATGAGGGGCCCGAAGGGCCGGAACAGAACCATCTTCCGGAACTCCTGCTTGTGCTCGCCCCGGAAGGTCAGCTCGTACAAGGTTCCTTTGTCTTTCTCTGTCCGCGCTACACCTGCAGGGGGTGGCGGAGAGGTAGGATGTCATGAACCTAATGAGGTCATAGACACGCGACGCTATTCCAATCATAATGCTGTAGGAACCAGACACGCACACGCACACGCAGAGGTAATCTGAGGCCAGGAGGAGCTTCCTTTTTGGCTTCACAACAGTAGAGTTTGTGTGTGTGTGTGTGTGTGTGTGTGTGTGTGTGTGTGCGCGTGTATGTAGGTACAACTGGAAGATGGTCACACACTAATCAGGATTTCAATACACACTTCAGTCCATTAACATCTTTTTCATTTTCTCACAGCAATTACACAAAAAACCCTTTTTCCGGATCTGTGCTGTAAGGCATAAAAAGTCAGCGGTCACTCCCATTGTCCTTTAAACAGGACACAGAAGAACTGCAGTTCATATCCAGGTTTGCCCAAGACGTTCACCTCTGTCACATGACTCTGGAGAACACACAGCAAGATGAGCAGCTCCCTGTAGGAGCAGGTGCCTGTGGAGAAGCCATGAGAGGAACGGTCCTTACCATCACTGAAGCTAATAGATGGGGAGGGAATGGCATGCTGGGAATTTCTCTGTCTATTTGGTTATAAGCAGTTATAAGTATGTATAAGCAAACTGTAGCGCACACAAAGATTGTAAGGGACTGACTTCCTCAGTGCCAACTTTTGTACCAACTCCAGATCAGCCAACTTTAGTATGCAGTTTCTTCTCTGGAAAACCTGTGTACAGCTCAGTGTACGGACCCAGACTATAGCCATCACCAACCAGGGCAGGAGAACGGTGCAGGAACAAGCGTGACCTATGACCTGTATGATGGGACAGCATCCTGTTGCACTTCCTGTGTTTGGAGCCTCCTGTTCCCGTGCGGGGCTCTGACGGAACAGGAGTCGGGCCGGCCGGCGTGAGCTCACCGTGATGGGCGCCGGGCAGGTTTGCAGCAGGCTTCTGGGAACACTGGACACTGTGGAGTTTTTTGGTAGGCTAGGGGCGCTTTAGTGCCAGATTGGCAGATGCTTCGAGTCCGCTGGACGGACTGAAGGACTGCACCCGCCGGCGGACATGAGTGTCTGACTCTGTTTTTGCTTTCCTGACAAACGCTCCTTTGTTAAGAAGGGCGGAGGGAGAGCACATCCTTAAACGGAGCAGCCGATAGCACAGGCAGTAACGCTACATCTGACTGCACACGTTCTCCCACACGCTCACTGCTTTCCTTCACATCTTAAACTTCTGAAGTATATAAATATATATACTGAACACTGAAAGCACGCGTGATGTCAGAGAGTCCAGTACATGCTCTGCACTGGGAGAGTATTAACATGAAGAATATTACTCATGACACACTCTGACATGGGTGTGTGAAGTTTACACAGTTTTTACACAAGGATGAATCAGTTATTTGCTGTGTGTGTGTGTGTGTGTCTGACCTTCAAGAGGACTTCTTGCCCTGGTGTTTATATGAGTGTGTGAGAGTCTGTGTGAGGGTGTGTATGTATATGTGAGGGTGTGTACCCTATGTATATGTGTATGCACATGTATAAGTGTATGATTGAGAGAAGGAGAGAGACAGAGAGAGAGAGAGAGAGAGAGAGAGAGAGAGAGAGAGAGAGAGAGAGAGAGAGAGAGCGCAAGCACGTGTTTCAGGGCTGGTGAAGGGATCAGACGTGACTCAGCTGTCCGTGATTCAGCAGCTGTTTTTCTTTCTGTGTTTGCGCACTCACACACGCGCGCACACACACACTCACACATATACGTGTAGTGCAGGATATCCTGCCTGCAGACCACCAGCTTGCTGCTGCAGGACCCACGAGACGCTGCGGGATACAGCAGCCAGCCCTGGAGCTGCAGACATGTGCCGCGTTCTCCACGAGAGCGAACGAGTAAGCTTAAATCGTCCGCACACATGGAACTTCCCGACCTGTTTACAGGGAATGTGTTTAGCCACATCTGGTACCAGCCACCCAAACCGAGACAGGCCTGGCAGCGTGGAAATCTGGAACTAACTGACCTGGGAAATTTCATTAGTCACACTGTGGGACCAAATTTTTCCAATTTGGGTTGCACATTAATAAAAACCACTGTCCCTTGTTAAATGATACCATTATTCATTTATTCATTCATTCAGTCATCAAGTTAGTAATACACAAATAAAGCAGAAGACATTTTGAGTTCAGGATCTGGTCTGATCCCAGGTTTCTGTTCAGCCGCCTTTATGATATTTCTCCTCGCATCTCAAACTGAACTCACCTTCTATGAAGTCAGAGGGGCTGTACACCTTGCTGGTGGCTGTCTTGTCTCCCCTCTGGTTTGGGGCATTGAGGGCATGCAGGGCGTTGTCCACCACCTCGCTGAGCTCGTCGCGGTGATCTTTTCTCACGGGCTTTTCCTCAGGGTGGCGCGTGAGGCCCGTCTCCAGCTGGTAGACGCGATGCAGGGTGAAGCTCTGGAACGGCACCACCGAGTACTCGCTGGGCAGCCGCACGCCTGCCTGCACCTCTGCCCGGCCCAGCTGCCTACGCAGGAACTCCTGCAGGTCGGCCTGCTCGCCAATGTGGGCCGGGGGTCCGGCTCCACCCTGCAGGGCCTCCCGGAGCTGCGCAATCTGCTTCTTCAGGCTGGAAATGTGCTGCCGGTGCTGCTCCTCGCGTTCCTGGAGCAAGGCCTGGTAGCTCTCCCGGCCACGGGGCCCTGAGGGGGCGCCGCCCGGATCCCCCGGCGAGCCTGGCGCGGCAGGCCGGGGAAGGAGAGGGCTCACAAGGGGGTCGTCGTTGTGGGTACTGCAGGTGATGACGTAGAGGAGCGAGAGGGAGCAGCAGATGAGGATGAGCACCATGCCCATGCGGCACAGCCAGTAGAGCAGCCCTCGTCGCAACATCTCGGCCGAGCCACACACGCACGCCACGCCACGGTTCATGCCATCCTGGAACACAGCCAAAACTAACCCTCACCCTACCAGCACAATGCAGAAACGCTGACCCAGCACTTACTGGTGCTTGTATCTGTCTTCTATATGAAATGGGGGGGGGGTTGTTTTGGTGGGCTACCGCACGTCCTCAATGAAGGACATAAAGATACGCATGTCCACGTCTGTCCTTCACCAGACGTCTTCTTAGTCACGCTCCTCTAACCGCGTGTCCCCCTCGGCCCATCCTGGCCACGGCATGGCATCTGAGGCCTATTTAACCAGCGTCGCTCTCACTGTGCCCTGAGGCTCGGTCCACCACACCCGCCTTCCTTGTTCATCTGAAATCCCCTGTGAGTCGCCGTGGAGACAGTCTGCTTCTGTGCTGTCGGACTGTTTGATAAGAACATATTTTGTTCCAAAAGAGAAAAAAAAAAACTTCCTGCTCAGTGAATAAGGAATTTCTCTGGGAACATACGGAGTTCTTCAACTGGAGAACTCACGTTTCATTCATAAAATCTCCCAGACTGCGCGGGGTTAACAGTGTGTCATGGATTCAGTGTCCATGAAGGTTCTTGTTTTGGTAGACATCCACATTCCACTGGAGTGCTATCTCAGTAGCGTCTGTCACTCAACAGTTTATATCCAAACAAACTCCAACATGTTCTCCAAATCTACCCCAAATTTCATCCTCCATTGTGTGCATGTGTGTGTGTGTGTCATCCGCAGATGTTCTCCTGCAAAAGTAGACATATCATTATGAAATCATTTAATGAATGATGATTAAAAACTCAGACTGCCTGCATATCGCCAGAAAAGGTCAGAAAAGGTCAGAAGGCAGGTGAGGAAAGGTCATGGTGATGTTAATCAATAGAGCAGCACCACAGCTCCAAACACACATCACAACCAATGGCAGCCCGATGTGATTAAGCTGCATGAACTGATTAAATGTATAATTTCAAAAGTATAATCCATCTGAGCAAAGGTCACTTGGATCCAGTGTGTGTTCAGCCAGAAAACAGACTCAGGCTTGTTTTAAACCAAACGTTTGTCTTGTAGTAGGAGTCGGTCAAGACGAGCATTGTGGGGGTAGCAGTGTGGGTCAGGTGTACGAAGGTGGAAGAGGTGGAGCAGCGTTAATGCTGACCGCATGCAAACACACTGCAGAAGCACTGTGAACTGAGTAAACACACTGCAGAAGCACTGTGAACTGAGTAAACACACTGCAGAAGCACTGTGAACTGAGTAAACACACTGCAGAAGCACTGTGAACTGAGTAAACACACTGCAGAAACACTGTGAACTGAGTAAACACACTGCAGAAGGCAAGGCATTCACACACACACACACACACACTAAAAACACATTCATTTATACACACAC
>NC_137515.1:19412500-19422500 GCF_041902795.1 Electrophorus electricus | reverse complement strand
GGGAACTATCTGAATGGATAAATTTAATGAGAGAGAGAGAGATAGATTTCTCTGGGTCTAGTTTTTAAATGCAGTGCTTCTCTGGAACTGGTCTTTAAATGCATTGTTTCTCAGGGGCTGGTCTTTAAATGCATTGTTTCTCCGGGACTAGTCTTTAAATGCATTGTATATTTGCTGATAGTGGACATGGACCTAATTCTGCCCTGCGTGCATCACTGGGGGTTTTCCTTTGGGTTTTTAGAATCATTCAGCAAAATTCTGCATGCAGGGCTACTATTGGATGCTTGTCCCATCTACTGTAGCTATGACGACTGAGTGACCTCATACTTCACTCCCATACAGCACAAAGGACCGCCTCACATTGTCAAACACTTTGGACCAAAATGAAATGGGTCACAGTTCGTGTGTTCTGTTAAATACCTTCCAAGACTGCTGATCACACAAATCCCTCGGGTCCAATTTTTCTTGACTCTTATTGACTGGGGTTACAAGCCCCTGGCTCCAGGAGCCAGGACAACAGCCTAAACATGTGGAGGCTGAATAAGTTAAGCACTGCCCATTTTAGCTCAGATGTAGTTCAGGTGTAGCTCAGGTGTAGTTTAGGTGTACAGTATTTAAGTATCTAATTTCTGATGCTATAGGGACCACAAATTTTTTTTTTATTTTAAAGATTTGAGTTTCTATGCCAATTCTTCTTGTGTTGTTGGATAACCACATAGGATTTGGTCTTTAATAGTGCATTCAAATGTCTGCAATTTTTATTGATTAGATTGCCATTTGAATGTAGTTTTTTTATATATGGTTTTATAAAGTGTCACGGTTGGTCAGCCGGTTAGCGGCAGGGACACGCCCACTCCTGCTAGGGATCACACCCCTTATCTGCCCCGCTCACAATTGCTGGAGTACTAATTGAATTCACCTGTTCGTTAATCATGATATGCTTCTTTAAACCCACCGATCCCTAGAGATGGGGCTGCACATTAGCAGATCTAAGACGCTCTAAGCAATCTAAGCAATGCAATCTAAGCAATGCAGAAGCAGGAGATTGGGGAGATATGCTCGCTTGTCATGCATCTCGGGCAGGTTGTTAATCGCTTGGCTAACAGACCTGAACAATGAGCAACTCCTCCTATTACCCCACCTGTACCGGAGGGGATAAATGCCTCATCGCTAACCCCGAGATGTACAGCGGAGACCCAAAAGGATGCGAGGGCTTTGTCGTACAGTGTGAGCTTTTTTCTGGATATCAACCCTGACTGCCCAACCACACCAAAGTCGCTTTTGTAAACTCCCGACTCATGGGGAAAGCATGGCCAACGTTACCAACGTTTCCCTGCTTATGAACAATTATGCCAGTTTTATTCAAGAGCTCAAAGCTGTGTTTTTTCACCCACATCAGGGGAGTCTTTGTGGGCACTGCTTGCTACGCCTGAGGCAAGGATCCGAACCATGGTGGATTACACCATGGAATTACGGGTGCTAGCTGCGGGAGCTCATTGGAACGAGTCTGACTTGGTAGACTTGCATTCGTCAATGGACTAAGGGCGGATCTACAGGCGGAACTGTCGTGTAAGCAGGAGGCCACCTCGCTGAACGAGGTGGTCCATCTGGCTATCACTTATGATCGTCTCCTATTGGAGCGCCGCCGGCAATTCCCCCGGAGGCGACAACAGTGAGAGACTGCACCAGCGGTGGTGCGAGCGGAAGATCTGGTGGAGGCCAGGCAACTAGGCGTGGCCGGGGAACCGAGGGAAGAGCCGCAATTTGGTGAGTCGTTCTCTGACCCTTTTTATGTGCAAATTATCAGCTGAAGTGGTACATCTGGGTCGTAAACTCTCCACGTCAGCAATGATTGACTCTGGTGCAGCAGGTAAAATCATGGACTGGGGCTTCACCAAGAGGTTGGGAATAAGAACCTTTACCCTCCCCACTCCATTAAGCGTACAGGCACTTGACGGGGGACCCGTGGGGTCGGGGTTCAAAACACATTACTCGTGTTCTCCTGAATACTTGTTGCTTCCGTATGGTCTAGCCACTGCCCCTTCTGTCTTCCAGGTCTATATCATCGAGGTCCTACGGGAATACTTGGGTAGATCTGTCGTTGCATATATAGACGACAACCTGGTCTATTCCTCCTCCCGGGACCAACATATGCATGACGTACGGGCTGTCCTCCACACCCTCCTGCAGAACCACCTGTACTGCAAACTGGAGAAATGCGAGTTTCATCACAAAGAGGTGAGTTTCCTGGGGCATATCATCTGCGAGGGCAGCGTACACATGTAACCGTGCAAGGTAGAAGCAGTAAGGGGCTGGCCTAGACTGCAAACTCGCAGGGAGCTACAGTGCTTCCTGGGATTTGCTAAGTTTTATCGCCGTTTTATTAAGTCCTTTAGTATGCTGGGGTGAGGCTGAGATGGGGACCCGAGGTGGAGAGGTCCCTCTCGGCGCTGAAGAAAGCCTTCTCTACTGCCCCAGTACTGCAGCAGCCGGACCCGGAAAAGCCTTTCGTGGTGGAGGTAGACACGTCGGACGTAGGGGTAGGCGTGTCAACACAAGGGCAAAGCAGGGCAGCTAAAACCAATTGCCTATTTCTCAAAAAAACTATGCCCCACAGAGAGGAACTATGGCATGGGAGACCGTGAACTCCTCGCCATGAAACTAGCGTTCGAGAAATGGAGGCACTGGTTAGAGGGAGCACGACACCCCTTTTTGGTCATCACTGACCGCAAAAACTTGGAATACCTCCAAACCGTGAGGAGGCTCAATTCCAGCCAAGCCCGGTGGGCGTCTTTTTCACTGGGCTTAACTTCCGCGTTACTTATAGGCCAGGAGAGAGGAGCATGAGGGCGGATGCTCTCTCTCGGCAACACCACGCAGAAGCCCAGTCTACCAACGTGGAGCCAGTACTGTCACCCATCTGTTTCCTGGCAACTCTGAGCTGGGACCTGGACAGACAGATGGAGGCACCAAATCTGCATCCGCAATGCCTGCCAAACCACCTTTGTCCCACTCCGCCTCCATCAAGCCCTTATCAAATGAGCACACACCTCCGTGGGGACAGGCCACCCAGGAGCAACCCGCATGGCGCAGCTTCTGAGTGCTCGCTATTGGTAGCCAGCCATGCACAAAGACACAGTGAGGTATGTGGCGTCTTGCGCCGATTGTGCCCACAGCAAGATTCCTCGCACACCACCTGCAGGTAAGATGCTGCTGCTGCCCACACCTATAAGACCCTGGTTTCACCTGGCTATTGACTTTATCATCGACTTACCTGTATCCGAGGGCAACATGGTGATCTTGGTCACACTGGACCGATTCTCCAAAATTGTACGGTTCCCCCACCTCAAGGGTCCACCTACTGCCTGGGAGATGGCGGACCAGCTCTTCCGCCATGTCTTTTTGGTAAACGTCTCGGACTAGGGCCCACAATTCACCTCCAGAGTGTGGAGGGAACTGTTGGGTAAGATGAACATCACGGTCAGCCTGACATCTGGGTACCAACCCCAGGCCAACGGGCAGGCAGAAAGGGTGAACCAGGAGCTAGGCAAGTTTCTCAGGCTGTACTGCCAGAGGCACCCTGAGACTTGGAGCACCTACCTCCCCTGGGCGGAATATGCCCAGAATTCTAGGGTTCCAGCCCCCACTATATCCATGGAATTCCCCCACGTCTGACCAGCCAGCAGTGGAGGCGTGGTGTCGGCACAGCAAGCAGGGGTGGGAGGAGCGCCACCAGAAACTGTGCAGAGCCGTAGCCGACTAAACGGAAAGCAGATAGGAGGCATAGGGATACCCCCCCCACTACGAACCAGGACAAAAGGTGTGGGTTTCAAGGAAGGATGGCCGTGTAGGCTCCACGGGGAAACTAGCCGCGACGTATGAGGGTCCGTACCCCATCTCGGAGCTGATTAACGAGGTCACCTACCGCGTCAGCTTCCATGTGTCGGCCCTGAAGCCGGTTGTGGAGGGTCCCCTTGCAGAATAGGAGAACTGCTTGAGTGCTCCGCCTCCTCCCTTGGAGATAGAGGGAAGTCCTGCATACATGATAAGGGCCCTCCTCAATTCCAAAGGGAGGGACTCACAGGTCCAGTACCTCATGGACTGGGAGGGGTAGGGACCTGAGGAGCGGTGCCTCCGAAGTGTTGGACCCAGACCTCACTGCCTCCTTTCATCGGGAACATCCTCAGAAGCCTGCCCCTCGGCGGTTGGGTCGGCCGCGCACCAGGAGGCTGGCGGGGTCTTTGGGGGGTTTTGTCACGGTTGGTTGGCTGGCTAGCAGGAAGGACACGCCCACTCCTGCTAGGGATCACACCCCTTACCTGCCCCGCTGACAATATTGCTGGAGTACTAATTGAATTCACCTGTGTGTTAATCATGATATGCTTATTTAAACCTGCACGTTAGCGGACCTAAGATGCCAGGCTCGTCTGATAGCTGCGCTCACTCAGAGAGAACGATTGTTTGAGTTTTGTTTAGTGTTTCCATCGCTAAATACCGATGGGTAATAAAGAGCACTTTGTTGCAACCCCGCCTCTCGCTTCCTCTGTGCCGCAGACGTCATAACGGTTTCCAAAATGTCTTTTCCATCTTTCACCATTTCAGAAAGGGAAGTCTTGGGGTTTAGGGCTCAACTTATTCCAAATCTCCCAACACAGATTTTGTTTTTTGACTTTGAGTAATTGAATGTGAGATTTTAAGGTTTTCACAGTATATTCTTCTTAAATTTTGGTCTTCTGGCTTATGGTGTTTTAAATTGGATAATTTTCCTTTTTTTTTTTTTTTTTCAGATTTACAGTTGGTGTCAATTTTTCATTATTTGATTATTTTTCTCACCTTTTGCTGTTGCTTTTCTCAATATCCACCATATTTGCTGCTTCTTGGTATATGATGTTAATTTCTTTAACACCAAGGTTCACATTAGTTTTATCATTTTTAAAATTAGTGTTTACAAAGTTGGTGACTTTGTTAGTAAGATCAACTGAATTTGGTGCATTAGTGGGTCTCAGAGCTGTCTGGAGTCCCTCTGGATGTGGGTCATGTCCAGTGTACTGGGCTGTGTGTAACCATTTCACTGCAAGTTATACTGTGCATGACTATCTGTGACAAATAAACCAAACTTGATGGACAGACTTTGGGTTCACTGGACTGTCCAAGAGCCACCTTCATTTGGCTATAGTCTGATAGTGGAGGTTACTGCCTGACAGGGATTGCAGGCCCATATTAGTTTATAAAGCAAAAAAGATTACAATGCAAAAATCAAATTAGAAAGCAAAGTAAAAATAACTATTTAGAACATTGGGACTATGAAACTAAAAAGTAAATTGAGCCCTAAACAGAGGGTAAGAACTGTCAGAGTATCTTTTTACTGTCAGAGGTGCAAAGCAGAGACAGATCGTAACCAAGTCCAGGCTCGGTGAGCTCAGTCAGCTACAGAACAGGACACACACAGAAAGACCCAACCGCCCAAAGAAGAAAGAACGTGATCACTGCATGACGGGTGAGGCTGAGATAGAGATGCACTTTCTCCTTTACTGTGAGAAATGTAAAAACAAACGTAACAATTTCACATTAATAATACAAACATAATCCCGTATTTCAGTAATATGACCCAACAAGAAAACCACAAATCATTCTTGGATTATGGAGACGTGTCATCACCTGAGAGACAGTCAGGGACAACCTCCCCACTCCTCACTACTTCACACACACACAATATCTGAAACAGGAGGGCCCAGGAAATGCTGGGTGACCAGAGAAGATCTGTACGCACTGCCCGTCAGGAGAGACTGAAACTGAGAGACACTTTGTTCATTCATGTCCAAACCCACGGAGAATCCTCTCTGTGCAGAATCACAGAATGAAACCCTCCTTTCCAAGACTGACAGATACAGAAACCTTTCAGTTACTTCTGGGGGAACACACAAAAACTGTAGCTTTAGCAGAGCCATATGATCAGAGAGAAGACTCGAACAGACGCACATTCACAGTGATCTAGACTGCTTGTAATCTGAGGTGCTTTTCTCACTTACTGTACTTGCTTACTTCTTTGGTTCTTTCATTTTGTTGCCTGCTGTTTTGTTTTTTTAATCCTCTACAAAAAGTCTTTAGTCATTTATGAGTCAATATAATGTATTGCATTGGTAACATGGGTAGATTATACTGTCATGCCAAAAAAAGCACATTTGAATTGAATTGAATTGAATTGAAAGGACCACAGGGAGGGACAGAAAGAGAGGGAGATCGAGACATGGAGAGAGAGAGAGAGAGAGAGAGACTTTGATGTGTGTTTCTGGGCCTCAGGTGATTCTAAGGCCCCTTAATTAAGTTGGATCTCCTCATTCTGCCATCTGGCCTACTCTTAAAGCACCATTTTTACATACATCCTGTTTCCATATACACACACTTCCTGAAGTTGCCTTTGAACATGTTGCTGGAGTGAGAAAAACGCAAAAGCTGCAGGAAATAAGAACACATCTGGCTTTCACTGTTTCACCTCAATTAGCACATAACACTGAGCCGCTCAGCAGGGGTCAGGGGTCACAGATGCTACGGGAGGGGCTCGGGGGTCATGGCGGCTACAGTCACTTATCAGGTTCTACAGAAATAACGATATATTGTCAAACCAGTGTTATACACAATCTGCCATGCACACACACACACACACACACACACACACAAAACTTTTATTTCAATAGTTTAACAAACTTTCGCAGACACACGCTGCAGCTTTGCTGTATGAATTATTTATGTTTTTTATGACACGACCGTACAACCATACACCAGATACAATTTGAGACTGTAAACACACTGCTAAAAAACACTTTTTAGTTAGAGGCTCTGATCTCAAAATTCCCTGAAGACATACAGACACCCCCCCCCACACACACACACACACACAGACACACATATAAGCACATAGAAACTGTCCTTAAAGTCACAGTGTGGTTCTGGTACAGCACTAAGTCCCTGAGGGCTGGAGACATGTTACTTCCTCCCAGAGTTCTGGATCCAGGCTCCAACACTCAACCACATAAAGATCCACATTTTCAGTTATTGTTATGGGGCTTGCTGCCATGTCTCTGTTTGTAAACAGTGTAATGAGACCCTCCAGTGTTGTGGCTCTGGACGGCACACAGCTGCTGTACTGGGAAACAAGTATGTAAAAGCCATTATCTTTAAAAATGAAAACACTGACATAAATACGGATGGCTTGACAATCCACACATTGTGGATTTAACCACAAAAGTTATGTCAACAAGCACAGCTGAACATACAGTCAGAACTGCACCCCACACACACACGCACACCACACCACAAACAGCAGTATTGCACCACAGAGCCCTTTCTCACTCTTACGCAAGCCGACAGTTTTCCAGCCATAACTGACTCTTTGGCCCCTCCTTTAATTTGACTTTGCCCCTCCTTTAATTTGACTTTGCCCCTCCTTTGGCCTGTCCTTGGCTCCTCCCTCTTTCTCCAGGCACACTTTCCTAAAACCCGTGCCATTCTCAGAACATGTACTGTTTGTGTTTAATGCATCATGGTTGGATAAGTAGGCAGCACAATGTGTTTGATGAAGCAGTTGAAAGAGATTCGTGACAGCATGTCAAAGTACAAAACTATGTAAATTCTCACTGGTACAGACGCCAGACTACCCTACATCCTGGAGTGCATTACACTACAGTAGACATAAGCCTATATTAGCCTACACTAGGCTACATTAGCTTATACTTGGCTACACTAGGCTACAATAACCTATACTTGGCTAAATTAGCCTACACTAGGCTACATGGCACTGTGCAAAAGCAGACTGGAACACACGAGGTATAAATACACAGACTAATGCGGAATAGCGAGGGCACAGGTGAGGATCATCAGGTGTGCAGAGGCAATGACACACGACAGGAGACACAAAGAAAAAACAAAACCACATGGCACAATGGAAACCATGACAGATAACTCCTCCCAGGGCCTGGAGCATAGCGAGAATGGGAGGCGGATCAGAGACCGGGTCAGGAGCAACATTAAGACAGGGACGAGGGCGTAGACCCGGCTAGGTTCAAGTTCAGGAGCACAGAAAGAGACGGAGTGCGGGGGGCTCCAGGACAGCGCTAGTGCCTGGATCAGGGAATGTCCTCTGGCCCTCAGCAGGACGAGTGCTAGCCTGTACGCTGAGATCTGTGGGTCCAGGAAAGCAGCTGATGGATCCAGTAGGCCACAGGCAGTTTGGACAAAAAGTCCTGAAGCACAGACCAAAACACGTCGATAGAGTCCAGGATGGCCCTGCTGGTAGATGCCTTCAGCCAATCAGGGGCTTCGCCTGTAAGCCATCATGAGAACAACCCTCTCTCTCTCCCTCCCTCACTGCACTGAGGTTTCTAAACAAATGACAAATACAAATGGCACACACAAACAAAAACAAAAACATTCACAGGAATATCCACATCCATGGTGAGGATCGGGAATACTACCAGGAAACATGAAGTGTAATAGTCCAAATCTGGCATGGCAGGAAAGGCACAGCAGGGTGTACAGTTCCAGGTTCTGTTGAGATCAGATAGCTGACAATGAGAGTCTACCAGGAACCTCCACTGGTCTGACACTGTCTGTCTGATTGGTACAGCTCAGCCTATTGTTACGGTTTTTGTTTTGCTTCTGTTTGTGACTTCACCCTGTCATGAGGTGTTTCTCCTCAGTGCAGCTCATCCTCACCCATGTCCTCGCTAACCCCCGTTAGCCTGTATATTTATACCGCATGTGCAGCAGGCTGTCTCTATGAAGTCTCTCGCATTTCCTACTGATATATTTCTCTTGGTTTCAATCTGTTTGCCTGCTTCATCGATTTCCCATTTAGATTCGTTGTAGCCTGTCCTACAGTAACCTGTTTGTCAGGAATTCTCTTCTAGATCTGGTGGCCTGCTCTGCCGTATATTGTCTTAAAGGTTGTCTTTAATCAGCTGTTTGCGTTCCGAATGCCTAAGTAGTCGCGAGGACAGGGTGGGTTCGATTTGGCTGAGGTGTTGTGCCTCGGCAGGGACTGTTATGAAAGCCCCGTTTTGGTTGTTTTTGGAAGGCTGATATCGGTCGGCCTTCATGTTGTGATATGTGATACGCTGTGGGAGACTACCTGATTTGCACTCTAGCAAATGCACTTTAAAGAGCCAGTGTAACACTGTAGCTTGTTTATTAACGCTGTTGCTTTGGTAATAGTTTTCTATGTTGTGTTCCCTTTTGCCCCCAAACAACAAGACCCTCTCTCAGCACTGAGATCACAGAACCAGCCATACTCGGTCACCGTAGCTACCTCCTTACAGTGACGAACCCACAGGGTTAATAGCGGTCAAAGGTTTTAAGGATTAAGCAGATACCCACGCCAGATTGTCACTGAGTGAACCGAGCCATCAGTTACCATGCGGGCCGCTAGCTCCGTAACGATACATCGCTCCAGCGAAATATCACGATAAAACCAGGATGCAGCCAACAACTCAGCAATGCTTTAGCGTTTAACGCAAACAACAGAGCCTGAAGCTTCGCACTCCGCGTGCTTTGCGACATGGTGCAACGTTGCACAGGAACTTACACGGGGACAAACACCCCCTTGTAAGCTCGAGGGAGGGCTGGGGGTGGACAGTGAGAAGTTTTGAGTCTTTACACCTGCGCTGAGTCTTTCTGAGTAGCCTACGTGCTTTGAGTCAGTTCTCTAGAATGCCAGTGAAGCACCGCAGTAAACAGTTCTCTAAACCTGAGCTGAGCTGATGTCCCATCCGGGTGTATGCGCTCCTGACATTATCATCATGCACACAGCGAGCATGCGTAACGGCATTTGGCGTTAGCGTGAACCTGTCCCTGTCGGTACAAAGCATACGATCCGCACTGGAATACTCGGTCTGCAGGCTGGTCATGACCTCTCCCTCTCGCCCGATACGCCTCAGAATGCACACATGCACTGCCTCGCGAAGACGAACACTCACTAACTTCAAAGCGCGTGAGGACAACATCA
>NC_137515.1:19395000-19407500 GCF_041902795.1 Electrophorus electricus | reverse complement strand
GAGCTGGCGGTGAAGCTCTACGCCTATCGCCTGGAGTTCCTAAGACACAAGTTTGAGGTGTTTGATGGGGTGGTGGTAGTTGTGTCGTTCGTCCTAGACATTGTGTACATCTCCAGGGAAGACGCTTTTGATGGCATGGGCCTGCTGATACTGCTCAGGCTGTGGAGGGTGGCCAGGATTGTGAATGGTATGGAGGTTTTGTCCATGAACCATAAAAACACTTGTTTATAAGTTTTAAGGCTATAATAAAATATGTAAGAGATGTCCTCCATTTTCTGATAGCAGGCACTTTGGCTGGTTTTTTATTTTGTATCAAAATGGAAGGTTGCCAAAAAAACAGCAGCTTTGTTGTGCTTTGTCATGATGGAATGAAATTAAAATAGCAAACTCACTGTAATTTTAATTAACTATCTTTCTAATATATTACCCTCACATATTGGCAGATGATTAGGCAGGGAGGTGGTTTTTGCTCTGGTTATATCTTGGAGTCATTTTTATGTTGGAGGTGTCTTGATCTAAGAATAACAGACACCTGCCAGCCAGCCAATTGTAATATTTTTCCATAGCAAGGGTGTATTCCTAAATCCAAGAATTTTAAACAAGTTTTTCCTATAGGTTATGTGGATAACAAACCGGACGGTGTGTTTTCTATTGTTGGATTTCTCTCTCTCAGGGATTCTGGTGTCTGTGAAGAACCGAGCCAATTACAAAATGCAGAAGCTGAAGGAGAGCAACGATGGCCTCGTCCGTCAGGTCACTGAGATGCAGGAAGAGAAAGCCAGAATGGTGAGCGTCTCAGGGCGCAGGTCAAGCTCACAGGTTGTGAGCTGCATGGCTCCGATCACATGGCACGGGCTTGCTACAGCGCCCCGACGCCCCCGCATCCCGTGGGACTGCACTTCTAACTTTAAAATGCACTGCAGTGCATTTTTATTCCGTTCAATTTATTATTATTTATGTTGGATTTGTTTTTATGCATTTTAATTTTTTAATCATATTTAATTCAGGTTATATGTCTAATCTTTCCTTTTATTGTTTTAAATTTAGCTTCAGTCCATTTTAACTTTAATAAATTGCATTTATAACTATTTTTTGGCAAATACTTTCCTGAGGTGATGGATCTTGGATGTAAAGCTTTTCTTCTTCTATATCTTGCACGAATCACTCTGAATTTGAAACATGCTTTACAAGTAAACTTGGCTTGCCTTCCCAACATTGTTGAAAAACAAAACCAACATTTTTTGTTTGTTTACAGGAGGGAGAAATGAGCAGGCTTCGAACACTCTTAAAGCAGCACAATATAGACTTCTGATGGTCCCGTCTCCAAATCAGCCACCCCTGCATCCCCACAAACTACAGCGAATAATTAGGTGTGTGGAACGTCACCCAAAGACAGCGGAAACATAATGCACACCCAGTGGAAACAGCTAGAGCAGGATCCTCCTGATCCAGTCTCAGCCAGCTTCCAGGTCTTCTGTCCTCTCTGCAGGCCTGGAGGGTCATAGTAATGTTTGCTGATTTGAGTCATGTGCCACAGCCGTACAGAGGAGGCCGTAAGCTACACCATAAGTACACGTCAGATAGAGTAGTAGTGTAACGTCTGGCCAGATGATGCCATCAGGGTGTCACTTTACACTATGCAATGTAAAGCAATCATAAAAGTATTCTTTATTATAAGTAGTAGTATGTACAGAAATTTTTTAAAAGCATTTTAAAAAACCCCATAATAAATTAGTGCTGCTAACTTGGGTGATGACTGTTTTGGGGAAGAGATGGAACCCAATGTAGGTTCACAGACCTTAAAATTATTTAAAACAGTCCTCCCATTTTCAAAAGAGCAATATCACTCTTAAGTAAACGGAAGCTGACGCAGTCTCCCAAAATCCCGGGCTGTGCTCCGCTTCCTGCTGACAAGTGACCGGACAGCCAGGGTCCGGAATCTCAGCAGCGCCATATTCTGCTCATACGAACGGGAAGAAGAAGTCGTAGGGAAGTTTGGCGTCGATGGTTGGAGGAACTCTAACGCCTGGACTGGCACCAGCAGACACATCAATAAAGCTCACAGAGCTTGTAATGCTGGACACAGATGACTGCGGAAACAATTTACAACAAAAGTGATTTTATACAAAGATCAAGAGGAGCAAAGACCATAAATGTTTGTTATATGTATATGCAAATTTTATAAATGTTATACATGTTCAGATATTGGAAAAAAAAGATAACCAAGCTTGACTTACCAAGATGCTGGTATTGGTCTGAATTTTTTCCATAACGCTCACAATCTGAGCTTGGGCATTCACCAAGGTTCCATACTTGGTCCATCTTACTTCCAGATGATAGGACAGTGGAATACTGCATCCCAGTGTGCTCTGAGCATTGTTATAAAGAGAATTTTAAATAGTAATTTCTCAGCCTGTCTCTCAGTGGCCTTGTGGGCCACCTGGTTTTGCTTCACTGTGACTCTTGGAACTCATCTTGAAGACACCATTTACTCTTGCTTCAAAATCCACTTCTGAAAACACAAGTACCCAAAGTGTGTGTTTGTGTTTCAGACAGTAGCTGTGTATCTTCTTAGGAAGAGGTGAGATGAGTAAACTATTTACCGTCAATGTGGTTTGATTCTCTATGGGCACCCAGTCCATGGGGTTCTGAGGCAGACTGTTCCCAAAAGACGCCACGTAGTCTGGGAAGCTCTGGCCTTTCACACTCCGTAAAAGGGCTTCAGACACTAAAGAACAGTTAGCGCCATCGTCCAGCCTGCAGTTGGGAACGACAGACGTGGGTTCCATCATACAAGCGGCCACCTCAACATCAAGAGCCTGCTGAAACCCCCGACGAAGTCATTATTATGATACAATTAACATATGGTCCCAAACAATAAAGTGCATATTAATGTAATCAAAGGACCAACCACACACAGAAAGACATCCCTGCACTGTGTCACAGCGGCTCTAGTTTACATGCTAGTACCTAAAGGTGCAGCCCGAAACCACATCTTTCCCAAACAGGACGGCCATGCGCTGGGGTGAGCCGAGCAGGCAGTCCTGAGCGGCAGAGCTGTGCAGCGTGGTGATGGTTCCATCTGGGTCACCGCTGCGGACCACGCCCTTGATGCAGTGGTCAAGGCTTCTAAACAGAGAGGCTTCTGGAAACCCCCTTCTCTAGTTTGTTCTGGAGCCGCTGTATTATACATGCTCTTATTTTCTGAAATACACTTGCAAAATTCATAGACCTGAAACTTTAGAGCCGAATCTCTAGAATCAAACATGATCCAGGTTGTTGTATTCACTGAACTACTGAGCCCTTGCAACGAAAAGCTACACGTCTATTTACTGTTTTTTCGCATTCTCCAAAATAAAAACAATAAAGCATTATGGAAAGTTTTATTTTTAAATACCCACAAGAATGAAGTAAGTCTAAATAAAGAGTATTTAACATTTTAATGTAAACATTGTACAAAATCAATAACTAAAATAACTGATTACACAAAAAGGGAAAACGGCGGATAGGTTTTTCACTCAAGGACTCGGTTCACCTGTTAAGCTGCTGTGTCATCATCGCTAACTGCTCCATAAAGCCCTGCTGGAGAACACAGGGATACAGGACCCTTAAACAAGCAGTGGATGTCGAGAATCAGGGGTCTCTGGTGTGGCTATTGCACACATTTACACACCGTGGGGTGCGGAACAAGGTGTGATCATTTCATGTCTTTTGTTTGTTTGGTTCACTATTTAAATAATTTGCGAAAATATTTATCTATAAATTAATATGCATACATTAGTGATTTTTGGAAAAGGATATTCTGCAGTTCTCCATCCGGCCACAAGAGGTAGTCCCACCACATAACCAGGATTGCCACGGAAGGGGAGAAGCGTGTCACTTCTGGCCTCCTAGAAAGATGGAACATGCCAAGTTAAGTCCCTCACGGTCATTATTAAACAAAAACAACGTGACGGTTCGCCACGGATGCGCACCTGAACAAAGACGATTTGAAAGAGCTGCTGAATGGGTAATGTGGCGGTGTGCACGGCGCCCAGCACCAAGGATGCCAGCACGCCCACAATCTTCCCAGCTGCACCATACCTGACCGTGTACTTCACCTGCAGTACATTTCAGAAGACACACTGGGTTCAACACATCACCCGTTTGCCTACAGGTATGACTAATGAAAATGTAATGACACACTGCATTGGAATGCATTTTAAATGCATGTATACACATTTTAAATACATTTTTTTTTTTTTTGGCAGGATTATCATTCACAACTTGGCAAAAATGTACAGTACTGTGATATAGGAAGAAATAACCTTGTACATTTTTGCATTTTATAAATATACCTTGTCAAAGCTCACCTGCAGCACCACCTGGCTACAGACCTCAGCAGGTTCCAGTAACACAGGCTGGTAGGCAGACGTCACGTCTGCTAGAGTCCGTGTGCCCTCCAGGGACTGCAGGGTCACAGCATCCAGCTCCACGGGCACCAGCTGAGACACAACACAGCCCAGACACAGCCCAGCTCAGTCAGAGACCAGCTCAGACATTGTGTGTTTGTGTTTGTGTGTGTATCAAAAAGCAATTCTCTAAACAAGCAGTAAAGGCCTGTCTTCTTACAGTAGCCTCTTTGCCCTTCCCCTGCAAAACAAAACGAAAGATGCCTCTGAGTCTCTGCTAAACTAAAGAAACCACAATAATGAAGACACAATAAAGAAGACACGAGTGTCTCTGTGATTCTGTAACTGTGCCGACTCACTGAGAAAACACGGAAGCTACTGTATGTCCTGAAGTCCAGGGCCTCTAATGCGGTGCAGTCTTGCACCAACACAAAGCTCCTCACACACCTGCTCGTCTGGTCCTTCAAAAACGCTGTGAAGAGACAGTGAAGAAACGCGGCGGCCATTGTAACAGCGCCAGAGAGCAGCAGGAAGCCGCAGATCAAACAAAGACAAACTGTTGAACCTCCGAGGGCGCTTCTATAGCAAACGTGTGTCACTGTGATAGCTAACACGGGCAGTGCTGTGTGTGACTCGTCATGACATGTCTGACCTGCAGGGTTCGAATCAAAGCAGTTGGCTGTCACTCCAGACCCAGGAAGCCTGAAGAAGTCTCGTCGCCCAGCACCGTCCTCCGTCAGAATAATGTCCCCGTACTGAGGGCCACAGAGAGCACACATAAGAAGATGTGTCATCACACTAAGGTGTTAACCTTTAATCATCTGCTGTTTGGTCAGTAGTGGGAGTTCTTAGATCTGAACTTTCTTTGATCACATTACAGTCGTCCAGTCTTTTTAAACCCTGATGTGACATTTTGGAGCAGAGGTTTGATTCCAACTGCTATTCCAAACTGAGTTCTGGTCACTTTCTGATGCAGGTCTCTCAGTGACACCTTCCACTGCTCCCACTTCAGACCAGTGCTAAGTGTAACTTCTGAACTGGTGCATTCCAGTGTACATTCCTCTGCACTGCAATGTTCAGGGTTTGCCTCTTATTAAACTCAATCAATAATCTAAACCTCTTGATGAACTCAGTGATGTGCGTTAGAGAATGTAAAACACTAAAGTGTGCCATGCTATGGGCCTTCAGGGTTGCTGTTCACATTCCTCCCACACGTACATGAATATGGTGCTGAATTAAAAAACTCTTTTAAATGTGGCTAACTCTCAGATATGGGCAATAACCAAGTTTCAATATCAGTCAGAAGACTGAAGCAGAGCTTTACCTGGTATCCCGGAGAGTTTTCCTGGGGAGAAGTTTGTAGGGTGCTGCTCTGGCCATCAGAGGCCCCAAAGAAGAATCCCACAAAATGACTGAAGAGTTCATCAAAATTCCTCTCCGTAGGTATTGTAGGGGTGACAAATGACAAGCCCTGTTCATCTACAGAGCAAAACAGCGGCTGCCTCAAACGGGACAGTGTGTGTATTCTGGGGGTACAGAACTAGTGTTCCAGTTATACATTTAGTGATAGTTCAGTGATCTGATGCGCCTTTACAGACTTGCTAGGGTTGCACTTTAATTACAGCCTTAGTCTCATTAAGCCTAATGTACCAGCATAAGGACTTCCTCCTTGGAGCCAACAAAGCACTTTTGTAATTTTTTTGGACAAGCGTGCTAAATGCTGTAACTATAAATGTAAATGCGATGCAACATAACTGCGCACTTACAATTAGCAGACCGTATACAGAGGACGTCGGGGTTGACCTCGCGCAGCACTGCCGTCTGCACCTGGGCTAAACCACTCGGTGTCATGCTAAAGCTGTACAGGGCTGTGTCCTGACTGCACAGCTTAGTCTCACCGCTGCCAAAACACCAATACAGCACATGGAAGAAACTAGATATACTTTAAGAAGTGTGTAGTTGTTTATTGATTTTTAGAAGTGCTGACCCATTTTGCAGAGAAAGGAAAAAGGAGGAGAAATGGTGTTTACTTTGGCCTGCCGAACTTACATTACTTTGTGTACCGAGCAGCGCGAGAAAAGGGCTCGCTCCTGAGAGCAGTCGGCGTCACAGCAGCAGTCGACATCACAGCGCGCGGGCTGCGCGTCGCACGGGCACAAAGCGGACACTGGAGCGGAACAGCGCGCGGGGCTGGGCATTAGCGACGTCACGCGAATGTTAAGCGTTTACGGCTTCGCATGCAAAAGCGCCAACAGACAATTAGAAAAGGTCCTACCGTTAGTGACCGGCGGAGGCAGGGAACCGGACAGCGGCAGCGGGGCGGAGCCGGAACGAGCAGGGCTCGCGTTCGGGCTCGTGAGGACGACGGACGTGTCCGGCACATTTGTTTGACTGGGGGACGTCGGAACCGGAGACAGAGCAGCGGCTGTGTCCTGCTCCGTGAAATTAAGAGCTTTGTTCCAGTCGGAGGATGTTTCGTTTCCGTTCGTGGCATTTATCTTCCCAAAATGTGTAACATTACTGCAAAGAGTATTCCTGTAAAGCGTTAAAAGAAACAACCAAAACAAACGCGCCATCCTCAGTAACGGCACATCGTCGTTCGTCTCTAGGAGATGGGCGCAGGGAAGTCTGGGTAACGTGAACACACGGTTTAAAGCCGGTCTGAGATCAGTCTTTCGCTGCATCTCAGGATTTCAGCAGCAAATAATAGTTTCAGCAAAAACACGCTGATATATGTATGAGTTTAATCGTTGGTTTGGAGCATAAGTGGTTATGATGAAATCAACGCTTTAATATTTATTCATTATAGTAGATATTCTATGAGTAATGGTGTTCACAAGATCTGACAATAAACTAATTTCGTCCAAAAATACCAAGAAATACATCTGCCAATAAATAAAAAATAAGTTTTCCCCTGTTAGCACGGATAGATTTCTCCGACCGTAATAGTTACGCACGGCAGTGCAGAATAAGAGTCGCGCCTGCGCCACGCCCCGCCTGACGTCGGAGGGTCACGAGGCTCGGGGACCCGTATCTGCGCTTTTTACTCAACCCCTCGGGCGCGTGAGAGCGCGGAGAGCTGATGTTCACAGTTGCGGGGCAGCGTGTCGGAACCTTGTCCATACAGCCAGCGCGGACCTAAACGAGGTCCCTGTTTTGTTACCTGGTGCAGCTCCTAAGCGGTGACCGTAGCCGGATGTCGGTGCTCGTCGGTTGACGCGTGCCTAGTTGCTCTAGCGCGTGGGAGCATGCTGTCTGTGCTCTCCTACGGGAGGATTGTTGCCCGGGCTGTCCTGGGGGGACTCTCGCAAACGGACGGCCGGGACTACAGCCTGGTCACCGCGAGCTGCGGCTTCGGGAAGGACTTTCGAAAGGGAATCTTGAAGAAAGGGATGTGTTACGGCGACGACGCGTGCTTCATCGCGCGGCACAGATCCGCAGATGTTTTGGGTAAGTGGGAGTTTGTGCTCGTCTGCATTTGCATCGCACCTGTTTTAGCTACCGCGGATGAACGATTTCATTGTTCCTCTTATTATGTCGCTAGAAACTTCAGACGCGTTGCCTTTTTATGGTGCTTTTGTGCAAAAGCTGTCATGCTTTCAGAGGCATCGCGAGTTTGTCTGAATGACCTTCACGGGTTAAAGGGGTTATAGTTAAGCACGCGCGGTGTTTCCTTCATGATGTCGAAGCCACCAGGTCGTGCACGGGAACAGCGGGGCTGCTCTCACCTGAAATGACCCCTGCCTGTGACCACTGACGCCTCCGTTTCGCTCAGACTACCCGAGGAAAAGCTGCGAGCGGAGCTCGGTGTCACTGTGGCGTGAATTTAGGATGAATTTCCGAGTTGACCTTTCACCTAGAACGCTCCGAGGACGAGCCCCCCTCGCGCCACTAGCGATCACAACGTGAACGAGTCCAATGTAAACATTCTTCGCATAATGAAAATACTAGCTGATGTTTTGTATTACCTGATTTCTTTTTAATCGTTGTATTCTTCTCTTTGTTGGTGCGTTGTCTTACGATGACATTTAGCAGCTAATGTCCCCAAAAATCAAACGGGTTGTTTTGCAAATCAGAGGAACGATTGTAAAGAGTAACAAGTGTGAATGCAGAGTTCTGCCATAGTCGCATAAAGTGGTGTTATGTTGTAATGGTGTTGATGCACATTACTCTGTCTAGGCACTACTCAGACTAACATTGCCAGGTTTTCTTATAAAGGTCAGAATGGTTGAGTATGGAGGCAGCCATGTTAGGACAAATCCACGTGTCTCCTGACATCT
Organism: Electrophorus electricus; assembly: GCF_041902795.1. Classification (NCBI taxonomy): domain Eukaryota; kingdom Metazoa; phylum Chordata; class Actinopteri; order Gymnotiformes; family Gymnotidae; genus Electrophorus; species Electrophorus electricus. The sequence continues at coordinate 19,398,829 of NC_137515.1, read as the reverse complement.
CGGACACACGCGGTATGGACACATGGTCTCGTGTATGCTGGAAGGGGAGCATTTTACTCCAATCCTTTTATTTCAAATAATCAAATAAAATGCTCGGGTTGTTTTGTATTTACTGTTTTTTTTTATTCGTCTTCTTATTCATTTCTAGAACATAACAGAAAGCCTTGACGTGAAGACTGGCATTCAGGGAAACGATCGCACTCTGTCTTGTGTATATAGTTTAAAGCTTGCGTTCGCGCGATCAAACAATGAGACTTTTCTGTTGGGTTTTCTGCTTCCGGTTTCACCTCCTTTTGAGTGCCGAGTGTGTGCCACGTGGGTGAGCGAGATAGCTGTTGATACGCTCCGGAGCACGTGAGCTGTTCTTGGTCTTCAAGCCATAACGTCTCTTTGAAAATACGTTGAAAAACTCTCTCTCTGCCTTAAACTGTGTAAGCTCGAATCGAATTGATCGTTAATTTTGCCATTTTGTGGCGCACATTTGTCCTATTGAGCTCGCGCGTCTGTGACAGCTGTAGGAGGCACGTTCGTGCGTTTAAGTATCTCCACCGCGGTGGGGAGCGCGTGCTTGAGCTGCAGCCTACTCTGTCGGTGTGTTTAGGCACGTGGATGCACGGCTCGGTTGTCTGTACCGTGCTCACCATGGCAACCTTTGGCCTGGTATTGTCCAGCCCGGCTGCTGGTGTTGGAATGTGTGTGTGTTACATAAGTCTTGGTTTGACTCCTTGTATGGTCTTCCCTGTGGAATCTCACATCAGCATAGAGAGAGCGAGGGGAAATTTCCTTGCGTGTGGACAGTGGGAGTGTTGCAGCGACTAGCAGACCCCTCTAGCACCTGCACCCTGCTGTACTTCTGCACTTTCTGTTCCTGATTAAGTGCAAGAGCGTTGCAGCAGCTCAGAGCGTCAACGCACGCAAGGACCAGTGCTGTGTATGTGCTGACCTGCTGTGAACTGCGTGTCTGGAACCTCACCAGAATGGCTGTACATGTGCAGTGCATCTTGCATAATATTCGTCGCTGTCAGCAACGTGGCTAAATTGGTTCAGAGGCCTTTGCAAATGTCCTGAGAAAGACTTTAAATAGAACACAGGCCTGCCACTGGTCCTCAGTACACGTCACCCAACAGCGGTTTCCAGACTTGCCTGCAACACTCCACATTTGGTTTCATATTTAGCTCAGCATTGACTGACCTGTGAGAGGTTCCTGTTTTATTCCTTCTGCTTCTTCCTGGTGATAAGTGTAGCATTAGCTGTTAAGGTCTGACGGAAAAGGTCGACCCGCTGCCAAACCCCGGTCCCGGGAACGGAAGGATTCTTTCCGAGGTGCTTGTCATAAATTCAGTGAAGTAAAAGCCACAATGAAGGGCCATTAGGATGTTGGCAGACGAAACGGTTCTGCACTTCCTCCTGTTTCTCTCAGAATGCCCCTGCCATGAGGGGAAAAGGTCAGGATGCTTTGTCTCTCTCTTCTCACTCATTCTCACTCCTTTCTCTGTGAGTGTCCAGTGAAGATTAGTGTTCACATTATGTAATGATAGTGAGTCTCTGACATCCAGACCCTGTCCTGCTTGTTATTCATGCCAAGCCCTGTCTTAGTCATATGGAGAGAGAGAGAGACACACAGGACTGTAGCTATAACACTGTGCTCTTTTTCTGGAAGCTTTTTAATAGGCTGGCCAAAAACGCAGACAGCACGTTAACCGAGCCGGTTCTTCCCTGCACTTTAGAAAGGTCACTCTGGAAAGATTCTCTTAATTTCCTGTGCGAGATGGATGTCGTCCTGGTTCGTCTGCAGGGCGATCCAGGTGTGAGGGGATGCAGCCTGATATCACAACCCTGCATGTGTTGTCATGTTGAGGCCTTGTCTCTGCACACACAATAGGGCTGTCCTGGCAAGGATTTGCATTACAAAACGGTGGCATCCGACACCTGTGTGCATGCGTGTGATCTGTCTGTCTGTCTGTGTGGGTGTAATTCAGAGAGCTTCTGTTTACCCCCCCAGGCGTAGCGGATGGTGTGGGTGGATGGCGGGACTACGGCGTGGATCCGTCACAGTTCTCTGCCACTCTGATGCGGACATGCGAGCGTTTGGTGAGGGAGGCTCGGTTCACTCCCACCAGCCCCGTGGGGATCCTCACCTCAGCCTACTACGAGCTCCTCCAGAACAAAGTGCCCCTCTTGGGTAAGAGAGCACGCCCATGCACACACACACAGACCTACAAAAGTATACACACTTCCAGGACACACGCACTAAGATTTGGTGACTCACCTACATACTGCTTTGGTTTATTAAATAAAGAAATGTTGGCAGGATGCCCAGATACAGAGTGAGTCAGTGTGTGTGTGTGTGTGTGTGTGTGTGTGTGTGTGTGTGTGTGTGTGTGTGTGAGATGCAGATACAGGACGTTCTTTCTTCTCTATCAAGCAAACCCTAAAGCTCTGCATGTTCCATAGCCACGAAAGTTGTTAATCCAGAGTGGCATTAAGCCCAGTGCTTTGCGTTTGTGTGCTGCTTTAAAATCACAGCGATCTTCCTGACCACAGTGAACAGAATGTACCACCATGTGCAGGAGGTTTGTGAGGAGGCCGTGCCAGGAGGACTGGAACAGCACCAGTTCTGCCGCGCTGTCACGCGTTTCCTCTCTCTGTTGCTGTAAATATCTGTGATGGCCCCTTGGCACCATATTCAACCGCTTTGCCTCTGGTTCATCAACTTAATCATGAAATCTGTTTCTGATTCCTGCTCCCTAAGCACACCTAGTGCTTCCCTCCCCCGGCTGTGGGGACGGGGCAGAAGAGGCGCCAGGGGCGGGGCAGGGGGCGTGTTCTGGCTCTGTGGTAGTGTGGGGTTGAGGCAGACCGTCGGAGGCTGCCTGATTTGCTGTTCAGTTTAAGGGGAGGAGGAGAAGAGTGCAGTTTGTCCTGAGCTCTTCTCCATCAGATCAGATTTTCCGATGATGTCTATAACTGGGAACTTCCAAGTTCTCCAGTCACGTGTGTGCATGTTTGTCGTTGACGCTTCTTATGAATGTGGAGGACTTTTGGGGAGAAATGATTGATCTTGAAACATAAGATATCCAACAGCCTCATTCTCCTTTTCCTGCTCTCCTCTCCTCTCCTCTGCAGGAAGCAGCACAGCCTGTATTGTGGTGCTGGATCGAAGGAGTCATCGGATACACACGTGTAACCTTGGTGACTCAGGGTTCCTGGTGGTCCGGGGGGGAGAAGTGGTCCACCGGTCAGACGAGCAGCAGCACTATTTCAACACGCCCTTCCAACTGTCAATCGCTCCGCCAGGGGTGGAGGGAGCAGTGTTGAGTGACAGGTGGGTGGGGGCTGGGAGAAGTATCTATACAGCAATACTAAACGTTTTTGAAATGGTACAACACTTGTACTCGTATCTGCTCATATCAAATGCACTGTCCTGTCTGCGCTTTCTTTTGGCCCATATAAGCTTCCATAATGCACTGATAGCAGCAAGGTCTCCCCAGTGGGGCGGTTTATGCTAAAATGGCTGCTTCGGTGAGGTCACTGCGAGAGGTCACATGCGTTAACTAAGGACGGAACAGCAAAGGCACACAAACAAGCCCATATGCAAAAGTATTCTTCAGAACTGTTAACGTCCGTTTTACACCAGAAATGGTGCGGCCAGTGAGAGTTCACAGCTACCCTGTGACACAGCAGGCATGAATTACCACGGTAACCCGCATGTATACAGACACAATGAAAGCGATTCCTGCAGTGAAGGGAATGAGGGTTTACGATGCTCTACTCGCGTGGGAAACGCTGATAAAATCTGTTAACAGCTCGTTAATGGTGAGTTTTCACA